>NC_137042.1:7087952-7587952 GCF_032717465.1 Coenobita brevimanus
ATACAATTAGGTAAGAACAATTAGATAAGAACAAATACACACACACACACACACACACACACACACACACACACACACACACACACACACACACACGCGGAAGGGTGGGAAAGGAGGGAGGGAGGATTTGGGGACGGTGAAGGAGACGGATGAGATGTGGAAGTGTCTAGTGCTGTTCTAATAGCAGCTTGCACAATAAATTGACTTTGGTAAAATATTAACTATCATAACTATTCTAGTTTCAGTATTACATGCTGTTCATAATCTTCATTAATCATACAGTCAACCATCAAACAGTAATTCGTAAGACGTGGGGCCAATCTTCTTCGGGGATAAACAACCACCGAGAATGATTAGTGAGTGAAGTTGTTGTGAACTACTCTCTCCTTGTGTGTGTGTGTGTGTGTGTGTGTGTGTGTGTGTGTGTGTGTGTGTGTGTGTGTGTGTGTGTGTGTGTGTGTGTTTATGCGTGTTTTGTTTCTCTTAGGGCAAGTCCACACGTGCTCTCGAACATATATTGGCAACACGGCAGGCAACATGTTCGGGAACATGTTTGCAGCAGTATTTGGACAGATGTATGCAAACATGTTTCAGTGCAGCTTCAAACATTTGCAGGAGAGGCGGTGGGATAACTGTATCCATACCAGGCAGTTGAAACTTCATGATGTTGCCAGCATGTTCTGGACACTGTTGTTCCCAACATGTTGGCAGTGTGGTCTTACTGAGTTGCTTACATGTTGCCAACACTTGCTCGAGCACACGTGCTGGCGCGCCCTTAATGTGTCAGTCAGTCAGTCAGTCTGTTTATGTGTGTGTGTGTGTGTGTGTGTGTGTGTGTGTGTGTTTCTGTCTGTCTGTCTGTTTATGCATGTTTCTCTCTCTCTCTCTCTCTCTCTCTCTCTCTCTCTCTCTCTCTCTCTCTCTCTCTCTCTCTCTCTCTCTGTGTGTGTGTGTGTGTCTGTTTATGTGTGTTTTGTTTCTGTGTGTGTGTGTGTGTGTGTGTGTGTGTGTGTCTGTTTATGTGTGTTTTGTTTCTGTGTGTGTGTGTGTGTGTGTGTGTGTGTGTGTGTGTGTGTGTGTGTGTGTGTGTGTGTTTCTGTCTGTCTGTCTGTCTGTCTGTCTGTTTATGCGTGTTTTGTTTCTGTGTGTGTGTGTGTGTGTGTGTGTGTGTGTGTGTGTGTGTGTGTGTGTGTGTGTGTGTGTGTGTGTGTGTTTCTGTCTGTCTGTCTGTCTGTCTGTTTTTTTTTGTTTCTCTCTCTCTCTCTCTCTCTCTCTCTCTCTCTCTCTCTCTCTCTCTCTCTCTCTCTCTCTCTCTCTCTCTCTCTGTGTGTGTGTGTGTGTGTGTGTGTGTATCGGTTGGGTGGGTGGAGTTGATGAGGTTGAGTTGGTGGGTGTGGTAGTTCGGTGCATCGTCAGGGTGGGTGGACAGTGGTAATGGTGGAGAGGGGAGGGGGGGACAGTTGTTGGGTGTGATGTGTGGAGTGTTTTTGGGTGGATTGTAGGGGTAAGTGGGTTGGTGAGTGGATGCGTTTGGTGGGCTGGGTGGGTAGGTGGCTGGATGTGTGGGTGGTCGGGGTGGGGTCGGTAAGTTAGTTCTGGATAAGATGAGTTTGATGGGTAACTCGTGTTTAAATGGGTGAATGGGGTGGCGGAAAGCATGGTAAGAAGGGTGGATGGGTGGGTGGGTCGGTGGGAGGAATGAGTGGACAGGATGGGAGGATGGGCAGGGAGAGGTGGGCTGGGAGTGTTCAGAGAGAGTTGGGAGGGTTGCGTGGATGGATGAGATGAATGGCAATGTTGGGTGACCAGGGTGGTTGGAATTCGTGAGTGGGAAGGGTGGATGCAATTTGTGAGTGGTGAGGGTGGGTGGTAGGGGTCGGTGGGCAAGATACGTTGTCGGGATGTGTGGGCAAAGTGAGTCGCCAGGGTGAGTGAGCACTGTTGGTCGCAATGTGGCTGAGACGATTGCGTGGTCGGGATGATCTAAGTGGGTGGTTAGGTTGGGTGGCTGGATAGGTGCAGGGTGGAGAAGTGAATGAGTAAATGATTTGAGTGGCATTAATGGGTGAACTTCGTGTGTGGCATTCGTGGGTTATCAGGGTGGATAGCAGGGATCGATGGGCTGGGTGTGTGGCAAGGGTGAGGTCGGTGGGTTATGTTGGATGGGTTGATTGGGTAGGTGGGTAAGTAGGTGGCTGTCCACATGACAAGGCAAGAGAGAGACTTATCTGGCCATATAACTTTTATCTGTTACTTGGATTTTAGTCTATCGCTTAGAACACGTTGGATAACTATTTGGAATCCAGACTCTATACATTAAGTTCATTGTATTGAAGTCTGCTTAAACTTCGATATAATCACTTTTCATGGAACTGAAGATGGATCTATGCACTTGATAATACACCTAATAGTAAGATAAATGAAAGTAACATTACATGCGGCAAGACTTGAGAGTGAGCGAAGCTTCATATCTCCGATCCATCCGCCTAACAAATCAGTGTTTTGGTGAGGGTAAGGAGGGGGAGTTAGCGGGGGTAGACGTGTGCGATTAACCTGACCTCATGTGGCAGATTATCGTGTATCACGAATTTCGGTCCGGAGGTGTACATGGAGATAAAATTTACCTTGTCAGGCTGCAATGACTCAGTCTAAGACGTAGATAATCGTCTGATGTGACTCGTATAAACTAATGTGAAAGAGCTGATGTACTGTATATTTAGTTTCACTCCTATGTTTTGTGGTGACTATAAGAGGTTGATAAGGTGTTCCCTTGCAACTCTGATGTACACACACACACACACACACACACACACACACACATATATATATATATATATATATATATATATATATATATATATATATATATATTGTTACATAGCCTATGATTTCATCATCCTTTGTGTAATTTTAACGCACAGTATGCTGCATGTTTGATCACGAGCGTGTTCTGCCTCAGTCCCCCCCTTCTACCGTTATAGTAGAGTAAGTCGTCCTTTCTGTTGTTCAGAGCGGGATTGTCATCTCTTTGTCCCCATGGCTTCATTTGTGCGTCCTTCTTACAAGTTGTATCAAGCTCTGCTGGCCCCTATATAATGAGCTCAGTCTCTGCATTATTGCCACTTAGATCTACTCCTCATTTTGTTCACATCTCTGTCCTCCCCTGTACAGTACTTGTTGTGAGTGCTACGGAAGTCTCCAACCATCTAGCAGCTGTGTAATTTGAGTATAACTGTTATTGCATTTTTTCCTTGTACTGTATACCATAAGGTGTTAATTTGTAGGCCTAGTGAGGTTTTTTGTAATTTATGTAGGATTCATTTTGTCAGCCAGTTTTAATACTATTTTGTATCTGTAATAATTTATCTTACATTAACTGAGCATTACCCAGTGTATTTTCATTTTATCAGGGCTGACTTAGATAAATTTACTCTTACTAATTTCGTGTTAATAGAGGCTATTGCAGTTAACCATATATTTAACCTGTTTTTTGCTATTACATTACCCTTATGAGTCCTGAATGTTTTGTTGTTAGTTTGAGCATTAAACTTTAACTTGTAATTTTACCTAACTCTTTTGTTTTGAACCTGGAACTTTACGGGACAGTAGTGATTTTTAGTATTCTCACTTAAAGTGTACATTATCTTTCTCTGTTCCGTAACATAAATTTGGCGACCTCTTATCAGGATATTCAGGATATTATCATAAGGATATTGTTTGATATTTTGTGACTGTGATTTATTCATGATGTCTACTATTTCTACACTTGATGAAGCCAATGATTTTTTGTCAAATGTGCAAACAGTGTGTGATGTAGAAAACAGAACAAAGAATGAACTTAAGCTTCTTGCTCAACAATTGGGAATTGCTGTTCGCTCTCATCATTCTAAAGATCAAATTGTTGACATGATTAATGAAAGCTTGTTTAATGTAACTCCTCGAAATGAGCAAACGCAGATTGAATTAGCTAAGTTACAGCTAGCCCTGCAGGAGGCTCGTGCTAAGGAGGCTGAATTTCAGGCAAAAGCTCGTATTCAAGAGGCTGAGTTTCAGGCAAATGCTAAGGAGGCTGAGTTTCAGGCACAAATTGAACTAGCTAGGATTCAGGCAGACCATGAGTATCGCATGAAACAAGGTGGAACTGGATCATCTTGCTCTGATGATTTTGATGTGGCTAAAAATGTTAAACTTGTCCCTCCTTTTAATGAATCTGATTTAACAAAGTATTTTCAGTTGTTTGAGAGGGTAGCTACAGGTTTTAACTGGCCCAAGGAGTATTGGCCAGTACTCCTTCAAACTGTTCTAACTGGTAAAGCTCAAGTAACTTATGCATCTTTGCCACAGGATCAATCTGATATTTATGATGTAGTTAAGAGCTTGATTCTTAAGGCCTATGAGCTTGTTCCTGAAGCTTATAGAGTAAAATTTAGGACAACTTACAAGCAAGATAAGCAATCCCATGTTGAGTATGCAAAAATCAAAGAAGATCTGTTAGAGCAGTGGTTAAATTCTAAGAATGTGGATTCTGATTTTGGTAAATTTAAGCAGATGATTTTGCTGGAGGACTTCAAGAGGTGTGTTAGTAAAGATGTAAGCCTATATCTTGATGAGAAAAGAATAGATAATTTGTCTGATGCTGCAGTTTTAGCTGATGAATATGTTCTCACTCACAAGAGATATTCTAGAGAAAAAAGGAAAGCTGAGAGTAAGTACGTTGCCTCTACTCAGAGTACATGTAACAGGAAAGAGAATAAAGATGATGTTTCTCAGGAAATAAATACCAGCTCCACCTCTAGATTTCAGAAAAATAAATGTACTTATTGTAGTAAGCTTGGTCATACTACGGAGAAATGTTTCAGGAGACAGCGTGATGTGAACAAAAAGGAGTCTTTAAATATTCAGTCAATTGGTCTAGTGTCCACTCTTGAGAGTTCCCAGAATTCTTTAACTGAGTTAACTGAACCTGCTTTGAGGGGTAACTTAAACTCTCATGATGGAGCTCCTCTTTTGAGCAGTAACGTGGGTGACACTCTCAAGAGTTCATGTGCTAATTTCCTGTCTGATGTTTTTTTTTTTTTTTTTTTTTATGTGTCCGACTCTGGGCAAAGGCTTCAGGGCCTATATCTCGGGGGCAGTAGCCTATCCCAAGGCCCAGTAGTCCTCCTACACCTCCACATGTCACCACTTCGGCACTAATACCCACCGTCCATATTGAATACATGCTAGGGCTGTCTCATACAGGACTGGTGTATTCGTATTAGCGGGGGTATTTTTACGACATGTCGGTGGGTCATCTGGTAGATCAGGAAAGTCTGCTTTTAATGAAATTCAAATCCTTAAACTGTTCCCTGCCCCAGCCGGGATTCGAACCTGGGTCCATCAGGACTGCAGGCCGCCTCTCTACCGATTCAGCCACCGCCTCCCCCACAGCGTGATGTGAACAAAAAGGAGTCTTTAAATATTCAGTCAATTGGTCTAGTGTCCACTCTTGAGAGTTCCCAGAATTCTTTAACTGAGTTAACTGAACCTGCTTTGAGGGGTAACTTAAACTCTCATGATGGAGCTCCTCTTTTGAGCAGTAACGTGGGTGACACTCTCAAGAGTTCATGTGCTAATTTGTCAGTCCTCTGGACAGTAATGACAGGAAATCAGTTAAAATATATCGTGATACAGGTGCTTGCCAATCCCTTATACTGACCAGTGTTCTAGGCTCTAATGTAAATTCCTCTGACGAAACTGTAATCTTACAAGGTGTAGGGAATAATTACTTCTCTGTCCCTCTGTGCAGAGTGAATTTAGAGTCTGGTTTTGCTAATGGTTCCGTTATGGTTGGGTTGGTTGAGACACTCCCAATGTCAGGTGTAACTTTCTTACTTGGAAATGATATTGGTGGAAGTCAAGTGTGTCCAGCTCCTCAGTTGTCTAGTGAGCCAGTGGCTGCGTCCCGGGATTGTGATGTCCCTGATGTGTTCCCTGCATGTGCTGTCACTAAGGCTAAGTCTAAAGTTACTGGTGATTTAGAGGATAATAATGATGATGATGTTATCCTAGCTGACACTTTTCTTGCTAATTTGGACCACTCACCAGATGAGGCAGTACCCCGTAGTGTTGATAATTTGTCTCGTCAAGAGTTGGTTGAGTTGCAGGTTGCTGACCCTGAGTTGAAAGGTCTAGCTAACTCTGCTTGCAGTGAGGAAGAGTCAGCTGGTGCTTCTACTTGTTATTATATAAAGTCAGGAGTACTTATGAGAGAGTGGAGACCCCCAGCAGCATCAGCCGACTGTGAATGGGAGGTTGTACATCAAGTTGTCATCCCTCGTGTTTGTAGGCAGGATATCATTAGAGTGGCTCATGATTCCAGTTTGGCAGGACACCTTGGAGTGAGGAAGACTGTGGCACGCATTCTGAAACACTTCTACTGGCCAGGTATCTTCAGGGATGTTTCCTGGTTTTGTAAGTCTTGTCACACCTGTCAAGTTGTGGGGAAGTGTAATCAGACCGAAAAGGTTGCACCTCTAGTTCCCATTCCTCCTTTTGAGGCACCTTTCACCCGTGTGTTGGTGGATATTGTGGGCCCTCTTCCTAAGACTTCTTCAGGATTTTCTTATGTGTTGACCCTGATTGATATGGCTACTCGTTATCCTGAAGCCATTCCACTTAGAAATATCTCAGCAAAGAACGTGGTTAAGGAAATGCTAGGGTTCTTCACAAAGTTTGGTCTGCCCAAGGAGGTACAGTCAGACCGAGGAAGTAATTTCATGTCAAATGTTTTCAAGCAGTCTCTGAAAGAGTTGGGCATCACCCAGATCACGTCTTCAGCTTACCATCCCCAGACCCAAGGAGTGTTGGAGAGATATCATCAAACACTCAAATCGATGCTCAAGAAATACTGTTTGGAACATCAGAAAGACTGGGATAAAGATCTTCCATTCATTGTGTTTGCCGCAAGAGAATCTCCAAATGAATCACTGGGCTTCTCACCCTTTGAACTACTGTTTGGCCATGAAGTAAGAAGACCCCTTAAGCTACTCAAGGAATGCTGGCTGTCGGAGGAAGATGACGTCAACCTAATTGAGTATGTGATGAAGTTCAAAGAACGGCTGTCCACTGCTTTACAGCTGGTGAGAGAGAATTTAGGAGCTGCTCAGGAGACGATGAAGACTTGGTATGATAAGAAGTCCAGGTTACGCCACTTTCAGCCAGGAGATCAGGTTTTGATTCTGCTACCAGTTCATGGGCAACCTCTTCAAGCCAAGTTTAGTGGTCCTTATTTCGTGGAGAAGAAACTCAGTGATGTCAACTATGTCATCGCCACACCAGATCGTAGAAAGAACAAGCAACTATGTCACATCAACATGCTAAAGTTATATCACAGGCAGGACGAAAATAATCCAGTCTGCACTGTAGCTGTTCCACCCGAGTCTGCAAGTGAAGCTCTCCCAAGCAGTATGAACCTGAGTGATAGTTTGGGAAAGAATCCTGATATCATGAATGATCTCCAGACTAAGCTTTCTCATCTACCTCCCGAGGAAAGGCAGGAGTTTTCGGCATTACTGCAGGAGTACCCGCAAGTGTTCCGTGCCACTCCAGGAAGAACCACTGTATTGATGCATGATGTCGATGTTGGAAACGCAAAGCCAATGAAATTGCCTCCTTACTGTGTGAACCCAGTGAAAGTTCCTCTCATCGAGAAGGAGCTTGGCTACCTGTTGGACCACAAGATGATTGAGCCCTGTCAGAGCGAGTGGAGTTCTCCTGTCACTCTGGTCCCTAAGCAAGGTGGGTCACAGCGGCTTTGCATCGACTACAGACGTGTTAATCAGATAAATAAAACAGACACTTACCCTCTCCCTCGTGTGGAAGATTGCATAGACAAGATCGGAAAGGCTAGGTACATAAGTAAGTTTGATTTGTTAAAGGGATACTGGCAAGTACCTATGACTGAACGTGCTAGGGAGATCTCATGTTTTGTAACACTAGGAAAGGCTTTTGCATGTTCTGTAATGCCGTATGGTATGAAGAATGCACCAGCCACATTTCAGAAGCTCATGAATGTTGTAACAGAGAGTTTGGCAGGGTGTGTTGTTTATACTGATGATGTATTAATCTTCAGTGACAACTGGAAAGATCACCTATGCCATGTCAGTAAATTTCTTGAGCGTTTGGTTCATGCTAATCTTGTAGCTAATTTATCAAAGTGTGAGTTTGGTCAAGCTAAAATTCAGTACCTTGGGTACGTAATTGGTGATGGACATGTTGCACCACCAGGAGCTAAGGTTCAGGTTATAAGTGATCTTCCCAGACCTAAAAGTAGGAAGGAGCTACAAAGATTTTTGGGAATGGTAGGTTATTACAGGAGATTTGTTCTTAACTTTTCTATTCTTGTATCACCACTTACAGACCTACTGAAAAAGGGAGTTAAATTTGTCTGGACCGATAACTGTGAATCCTCTTTCAACAAACTTAAAGCTATTCTATTAAGTCAGCCAGTGCTCGCTACTCCAAATTTTGCTAAGCCTTTTAAGATGGCTGTTGACGCAAGTGATACAGGAGCTGGGGCTGTTTTGCTGCAAGAGGATGATCAGGGTATTGAACACCCTGTATCTTATTACAGTAAGAAGTTCACTCCACCTCAAAAGAACTACTCAACTATTGAGAAACAGTTTTTGGCCTTGATTTTGGGTTTACAGCATTTTTCATTTTATTTGTGTTCTGGTTTTGACCCCATAGTCATTTATACCGATCATAACCCACTGAAATTCCTTAGTAAGTTTAAAGATAAAAATCAGAGATTGACAAGATGGAGTCTACTTCTTCAGGAGTATTCATTAGACATACAACATGTCAAGGGGAAAGAAAATGTTATTGCAGATTGCTTATCTAGACTTTAGACAGATTGTTTTAGAGTAATAAGAAATTTCCTTTGTAAATTTCTTTTTCTTTGTGGGGAGGTGTTACATAGCCTATGATTTCATCATCCTTTGTGTAATTTTAACGCACAGTATGCTGCATGTTTGATCACGAGCGTGTTCTGCCTCAGTCCCCCCTTCTACCGTTATAGTAGAGTAAGTCGTCCTTTCTGTTGTTCAGAGCGGGATTGTCATCTCTTTGTCCCCATGGCTTCATTTGCGCGTCCTTCTTACAAGTTGTATCAAGCTCTGCTGGCCCCTATATAATGAGCACAGTCTCTGCATTATTGCCACTTAGATCTACTCCTCATTTTGTTCACATCTCTGTCTTCCCCTGTACAGTTATTGTTGTGAGTGCTACGGAAGTCTCCAACCATCTAGCAGCTGTGTAATTTGAGTATAACTGTTATTGCATTTTTTCCTTGTACTGTATAGCATAAGGTGTTGATTTGTATGCCTAGTGAGGTTTTTTGTAATTTATGTAGGATTCATTTTGTCAGCCAGTTTTAATACTATTTTGTATCTGTAATAATTTATCTTGCATTAACTGAGCATTACCCAGTGTATTTTCATTTTATCAGGGCTGACTTAGATAAATTTACTCTTGCTAATTTCGTGTTAATAGAGGCTATTGCAGTTAACCATATATTTAACCTGTTTTTTGCTATTACATTACCCTTATGAGTCCTGAATGTTTTGTTGTTAGTTTGAGCATTAAACTTTAACTTGTAATTTTACCTAACTCTTTTGTTTTGAACCTGGAACTTTACGGAACAGTAGTGATTTTTAGTATTCTCACTTAAAGTGTACATTATCTTTCTCTGTTCCGTAACAATATATATATATATATATATATATATATATATATATATATATATATATATATATATATATATATGTATGTATATATCAGGCGGCGCTATTTTACTTTGTATACTTAAACTAAAATTGTCATCTTGAAGGCTCAATTGCGATAGAATGTTTAACATTATATAACATCGCTAGTCACAAGGAAATTCTATAGAGATGTGCAGCTGTAGTACAGAATTGACGTTAGAATGCGATGAACTGCCATGGAAGGAATGTAGAGCCGAAGTACTGACAATATACGAGTAAAATGATGGTAGGCACAAATACATGCAATAGATAGGAAGCAGAGTCGTACTGTTAACGCCAGTATACGAACCTGATGACGATGTGCCTACAAAGGATGTAGAATCGTAGTATTATCATATTTCGCCAAAGAATTGCGAGAAATAAGCTATAAAAATGATGATCAAGTGTTGTGGTAATACTGGGCCACATTGTGTGGGGTAGCCATCTGTTGGCGCCATATAGAAAACGAACACTCCACCACCAGCCAGGCAGTTCCCGGAGACATCAGATTAGTGTTTGGTCAAGAGAACCCTATCTCTAGTCCTTGATGCAGTGGTGGTGACATATATTTGTCGCATATTGTTATTACGATTTCATGTGGTTTATAGATCAATTATGGAGATGGAAACATTCTGAGTTCGATACAAGATCGGATACATTCATACTGTCTTCATGTTAAGTGAAAAATAAATATATATAATTAATATTGTTTTCACCAACCGTTTGGAAAAAGCATAAATTAAATACCGACTTTTTTTTGCCCCTGTACTTGCTCACCTACCAGCATAAGTGAGGACTTAGATGTAAATTCAATTGTTGCTTGACGCATTCAAGGGGAAAATAATGACTTGGTACAAATTTATTTTTTGCCTTCAAGACCTTTCTTCACTTAGTAGGCATTAATCTATCCTTTTTGAATCGTCACCATCACAACCTTTTCCCCTACTTTCACCTCATCCATTCCCAAACATCCTCAACTTTACTCTTCTCCTATCTCTTACCAACCCTCCATTCTCTCCCAACTACTCTATCCCCTTCACACAAACTCGTTTCACCTCCCCCTTCTTCCACTTCTCCTCATCCCTTCCCCTCACCCTGCCCCACAAAAATCTGTTCCTCCCATCTCTTCTGAGTTCTCAATTCCTGCCTGCCTCTCTCCAACTTTCTTTTCTTGTTTGCCTCATGTACGTTCCCTTCCCCCGCCGTCTCTTGTCACTCTCTCTCTCTCTCTCTCTCTCTCTCCCCAAAAAAAATTTCTGGCTCACTCCTGACTTATTTCCTTGGTTTCATCTCAGTATTTTCACTAATTTTCCTCGTTTTTTAATTGTCTTTTAGTTTTTTTTTTGCTCATCTCTGCCTGTTTAGTGATGAATGAAAGTCATTTTTTTTTATTACATGCATGCATCGTTAGCCCATTGCAGCATCAGTCATGTTGTGTGTGTGTTTTTTTTTTTTTTTTTTACCCAAGATCAGTTTTTTTTCAGTCTCTTTGTGACTCGATGGTGTAATGGTTAGCACATCTAGCCCGCAACTGGAAAATCCCGGGTTCAGTTGTCTTAGTTTCAGGCTCTCGAACAAACTTTGTTTCCCTAACGCCCTTCCCCAACGGCTATGTAACTGAGGACCTGGATGTATATACATATGATTGTTATGTGTCTCATTCCAAGAGAATGTTGTGACTTAGTAAAACTGTCTTAATGGCCCCTTGCACTCGATAGACATCAGTCCCAAGTACTGTTTCGGCAAAATTTATCCCAACTTATCAAATCATATAATCTAGCAATAGTTTTGTATATCAGAAGTATCAACGTGAATTCATCCGATAGAATGATGAAACCCTTCGTTGACGGCAGGAGTACATGAAAGTCATACTCCATAACCTAAGCTGTAATTTTTTATATACCTTTTGGTCATACAAAGCTACTCTGTTTAGCTTATCCGAGATCCATGGATTTGATGGAGGTAGCATTCAAGGTCTTATGACTCACTCATGCCTCAGTTATAATTCTCTGGAGTAGACTGTAGCACCAGTCGAGCAGGGCAGTACTCCCAAGGAAAACTGATGACAGGGAGAGCTGGAGTTCCCGTTTTATCAGCCCTCAGAGCTAGTTTCTGACCAACCCCAATTGCTGAACTTTTTCAGTGTCTCAGTAACACAGGGAATAGGCCAGCATGCTTTCTAATACATGTTTCTCTAACTGTCAACACCAAACTACATGCACAGTACACACCATACTTCCTTTTCAAAATTGCAGAATTAAAAATGGCGCATGTTACTGTTGCCTCAGAGTCCCCGGGGGGGGGGGCATAAATGCCCCCACCATCCGCCCCTCTCCCGGTTACGACTCTAAGGGCTGCTTGGAGCCACTGTCTGACTTCTTCATTTCCGCAACAATCGCGGCCTTTCCTCAAACTTTCTCTCTGTTGAACATCACCTCCCCTCCCATAAACCTCACCTTCTCTTCCTTACCGATACCCAGCTGTCTGAGGCAACTGACAGCAAACCCTTTTCTATATCTTTCTACTTTCTCTATATTCATCCCAAAGTCAAAGGTGGCTGTTGCATATAAATACGCAACGACTTATCTTGCTCTCATGTTCCTGAACTTTATTCGTCTGAATTCTGTATTCGCTGGCTTCGGCTCTCATGTCATTCTCTGACTAAATATATCTGCGCTGCTTACTTATCTCCTAATTCTACTGACTATCAAAAATTCTTTGACTATCTCACTCCTACGATGGAACACATTCCATCCATTTCTTCTTTCTCTGAAATCTCCATTCTACGAGATTTCAATGTTCACTACCATCTTCGGCTCTGCTCTCCTCTCCTTTCACTGATCCACCTGGTGAACAAGCCTATACCTTTTCTATCCTTAATGGCCTAGAGCAGCTTGTACAGCACCCTACCCATATCCCTGACTGCCTTGGAGAGAGCTCCAACATACATGACCTCTTCCTTACAACTAATCCTTCTGCTTACGCTGTTAATCATTCCTCTCCGTTGGGTTCCTCTGATCACAACCTTATTACCTTAACCTCTCCTATCGCTCCAATACGGCCTGTGGACCCTCCAAAGAAAAGTCAACTGTGGCACTTAGGAGCTGCGGATTGGGAGGCTCTCAGGCAGTACTTCTTTGATTTTCCCTGGAAAGATTATTGCTTCCATGACCGAGAGCCATCTGAATGTGCCTTGTGCATTACGGAGGTTATTCTCTCGGGCATGGAAGCATACATTCCTTTCTCATATCCTTTGACTAAAGCAAGAAAGCCTTGATATAATCACGCTTGTTCTAATGCTGTCAACAACAAGGAGAGGATATATAAAAGGTCTATCTATCTATATACCTAGGCTGCTTCCCCCAAGGAAAGGGAGGTAGCCGAGACAGGACGACACACTCCCCATTTACTCATCCATTCAAACACATTCATTCGCATCTTAGCCCTAAAGGGGAGAACGGACAGATCCTCACCGCACCACACCGCACAAGGGTCAACTGCGCAATGCAATCAGTGACATCCGCAGCAGGGACCAACAACAGAACTGGTTTCCCCCGGCCACATCATAACAGACCCATCCCCTTACCCGCACCTGACCTGACTAGCTGATCAGACCAAATGCGGGAGAATATCCCCTCAGGGCTGGGTCATCACTTATTCATTCACAATTTCTCTTCATTTATTTCTGTCACGCACAGCCACTCTTCCTTGTTCAACAGACATCCCTCTCGCATCCAACGCTCTCTTCACACTGTCCATCCATCCTATTCGTGGTCTTCCTCTCAGCCTTACACCTCTCACATCAGATCTAGTTATCTTTTTCACCAATCGCTCATTATCCATTCTCTCCATATGCCCAAACCATCGCAACACCCTCTGCTCAACTCTACCAGCCATCTCCCGAATAACTCCAGTTCTCCTTCGCACTTCATCATTTCGCACCTGATCCATACGCGTCACTCCACACATACTCCTCAGACACCTCATCTCCATTACATTCAAACTTTTCCTCTCTGCTACACCCATATTCCATGTTTCAGCCCCATATAATGCAGTCGGTACCACAACACCCTCATACAGCCTTCTCTTTACATCCATTATAAGCGAACGACATTTAAACACTTTTTTCATTCCTCCCAGCACCTTTCCTACTTCATTTATTCTAAACTTCACTTCTGCATCTATTCTTCCATCCACAGCAACATGTGACCCTAGATATTTAAAACAATCTACCTCCTCAAGTAACTCACCATTCAAAACTATATTCATCCCCCTACCATCTATCAACCTCCTACACTTCATCACTTTACTCTTATTCTCATTTACTTTCAATTTCCTCCTTTCACACACCCTTCCAAACTCCTCTACCAACTGTCTCAATCTCTCCTCTGAATCAGTCACCAGTGCAGTATCATCTGCAAACAGCAGCTACTTCAGATATAAAAGGTACCAGAGCTAAACCATCCCTGAATCGCACCTGTTTTATATTTCTGCCCGGAATCATTCTAAGTCTGTTCTTCGCTCTGCTAAAAATAATTTCAGCCGTACCAAAAGCTCTCAACTCTCCAACTTGAATTCTTCTTTCTCCTTCTGGCACTTTGCCAAAAACCTTTCTAACAACTTTATCTCATCATCCTTCCCTCCTCTTTTCTACTCTGCTGGCTCTGTAGCTATTTCTACTACTGATAAAGCAGATCTCTTTGCTCAGACTTTCTCCTCCAATTCCAGCTTAGACAATTCCGGTGCTGTTCCTCCATCACTTTCCCCCCTCTGACTTCCTCATGGCTGACATTAAAAGTTCTTCAGCTGATGTATTTTCTGCCATCACTGGCCTCAGTACTAATAATGCATATGGGCCTGATGGAGTCCCTCCTGTTGTTCTCAAGAACTGTGCTTCTGTGCTAACACCCTGCCTAGGCAAACTCTTTCACCTTTGTCTATCAACTTGTACTTTTCCTTCTTGCTGGAAGTTTGCTCTCATCCAGCCAGTCCCGAAGAAAGGTGACCATTCCCAACCCTCTAACTATCGTCCAATTTCTTTAACATCCTGTGCCACAAAAGTTTTTGAGTCTATTCTTAACACAAAAATTTTAAAGCATCATTCTTATCACAACCTCCTTGCTGATTGTCAGTATGGGTTCTGTCAGGGACACTCCACTGGCGATCTTCTCGCCTACCTTTCTGACCATTGGTCCTCCTCCTTCCGGGACTTTAGCAAAAGCGTTGCCATCGCACTTGACATCTGAAAGGCTTTCAATCGAGTCTGGCATAAATCTTTAATTTCCTAACTGCCCTCTTACGGTTTCTATCCTTCTGTCTGTGCCTTCATCTACAGCTTCCTCTCTGGTCGTTCTATAGCCGCTGTTGTAGACGACCATCGTTCTTCTCCTAGATCTATCAACAGTGGTGTTCCTCAGGGCTCTGTCCTATCACCAACTCTCTTCCTTTTATTCATCAATGATCTTCTAAGCTGTATATCTAACCCTATCCACTCGTACGCTGATGATTCCACCCTTCACCTTTCCATTCGGTTCCCGCAATGTCCATCCCAGCAGTTACTTCAGAAACAAGGGATGAGGCTATGGCACACCTACTGTCTGACTTGGTTCGTATCTCTAACTGGTATAAAAATAATCTTGTTGTTTTTAATGCATCAAAGACTCAGTTTTTACACCTATCACCTTGACAGAATCTTCCCCAGGAGTACCCACTGTTTAATAATATCCAGCTCAAGCCTGCATCATCCATGAACATGCTTGGGGTTTCATTCACTCGGGATTCATCTTGGAAAGATCATATTACATATCTTGTAAAATCAGCTTCCAAGAGATAAGGTGTGCTAAGCCGACTCTGTACCTTCTTTACCCCTGCACAGTTGTTGACTTTGTTCACGGGTTTTATTCGCCCCTGTGTAAAGTACAACTCTCATGTGTGGGGAGGCTCCCCACATAGAGCTCTTCTCAATAGGGTGGAGTCAAAGGCTTTTCATCTCATTAACTTTCCTCCTCTTACTGGCTCCCTTCAACCTTTGTCTCTTCGTCCCACTGTTGCCTGTTTATCTCTTTTCTATCGCTCCTTCCGTGGTCACTGCTCCTCTGAACTGTCTACTTGCATCCCTCCACCTCTACAACGGCCGCGTAGCACCCGTCTAGCAACAAACTCTCATCCCTTTTCTGTCCAACTCTCTAATCAGTCTAATGCAAGAGTTAACTGTTACTCCCAGTCCTGCATT
Source organism: Coenobita brevimanus (assembly GCF_032717465.1). Lineage (NCBI taxonomy): Eukaryota > Metazoa > Arthropoda > Malacostraca > Decapoda > Coenobitidae > Coenobita > Coenobita brevimanus. The sequence goes on from NC_137042.1 coordinate 7,103,970, forward strand.
TTTGCAACTGGCCAGCTCTGGAACTGTCTCCCTCTGTCTGTATTTCCTTCTTCCTATGATCTCCAGTCTTTCAAACGCAGTGTGTCCAGGCATCTCGAAATGAACAGATCTTGAATTTGGCTTACTTTTGTATTGTTTTTGTTTTTTTTCTTGGAAGGAACGGTTTGCGGGCTCCTGGCCTTTGGTTCCTTCTTCTTTGCATTAAAAAAAAAAATCAGATAAGTCCATTTCATGGATGCCAATCAAAAGAAGTAAGTGCAGTTGACTCGGCCAAGGGAGTAAATGGAGACGATATTGCAGTTGTCAGGCTCCTATTACTCACTCTAAGTTGATAAAAATCCTCTGATGTGGCTCAAAATATAATAGTGAAATCCACATGACAATAAGACAATTAATGATTACCTTTTTTTTCCCGTCCTATATGTAGCGATGACGCAAGAGATCGATAAGGTGTGTCCATTGCAGCTACAGTTACACATACACACATCCCCATATAGCAGGCGGAGCTTCTACATTTTGTCTGTTTTAACTTGGCCAAAGATGATCATTTCTCCGTGCTGAAGGCCAGGCTGTGATCACATATTAACACTAGATAATACCTCAAGTCACAGGGAAGTGCTGTGGAACGTATGTGAAGCTGTGCTACATTATTAACGCTGGAACACGAAGAACCAACGTGAAAAGACTGTAGACCCAATATACTTCCAACCACTGAGACATGTTACGGAAACAATGTAGAGTCGTAATATAAAAGCCAAAAATGGTGCTAATCACGAAAAAGTGCAATGGAAAGGAGGTAGAGCTATAGTACTGTTTTATTCTGCCACTTAGATTAGAAAAATAGCCTGCAAAAGGACGAAACTGTCAATATAAGGAGGATGATCTACAGCGTTGTGGCAATACTGGGCGTGATGATGCCCGGGAGCCATCTGTTGTCGGCAAACAGAAAACGAACACTCCGCCACCAGCCAAGCTCCCGGGACCAGTAGGGCAGTGCATGGTTCAGGGGCGTCATTTCAATTTTCCTTGGAGGGGGGGCATAGGCTATTTAAGAGGCCCCCCTACTCCCACCTCCGCACATGGGTGGGGTGGTGAGCGGGCATTTTGAAGCCACATGCAAAGCTGTATTTAGAGAATTAAAGCTCTAAATAAATATATATACTGTATATAATTCTTTGTTAAACCAATTACTTTCTAAAATACACACTACTGGATATTCTAGCATTGGCAATGTTTCTGTGTGAAGTTGAATATGCAGGTTAAAAAGCATGGTAAAGTACATATCACTGAATTATATGCTAATGACCTTTGATTATAGATCAAACAGCAATTAAAATATTTGTACTGGTGAAAGCTTAAAATGACTTCATTCTTACAGCCTAATGAAAAGATAATTAATATAAAACTCAGAATGAAAAGATGTAAACTTGTAATTGAATTAAAAATGGAAAGCTTTTAGCTTACTAGCCTCCAAAATACCATGAACCATAAAAAGTAATGTGGAAAAGTAAGCTCTACACTAAGAGGTGGGAGAAATAAAATGATGGTTTTTAAATTTGGAAGAGGCTCACATAAGAAGAGTACATTAATTTCAGAATTCATTAGAGGAAATTGAAAATTAAACTACCTATATTTATTGCATTGAAAATGAACTACTGCAACAGTGGATATCTCCGAGATCTCTGCTTTGCAAACTTATCAGCCAGGGTGTTAAAGATTTTTTACAAGTTCATTTTCTGAGGCCATAAGTAGCAAGTCACTTAAGCGATCATTTCTCATTAAAGTTCTTAGATGTGTCTTGACTAAGCTAAGTACTGAAAAAAAAATCATTCATTGCCTGCAGTAGTTACTGGAAGAATGAGAAGAATTTTGATAATTTTCACTATTTTTGATAATGCACAATCTAATGGTTTGAGTTTATATAATTAAAACAGATTCTTTGGCTTGTCATTCTTCCTTAGAAAATGTCGTTTTGCAACAGATATTTGGGAAACTAGAAGAATTTCATCTATGTACATATCTTTGTAAGACTGCCATATAATAGAAAGCTTCTCATATTCTAGGAAGTCTCTGGAACTGCAATCAAGTGCATTCTTTGCTTCTGTTAGGGGCATATTTTGTGTGAAGCGAATATCAAGCCCTGAGAGAAATCTGTCTAGCAAAATAGGTTCTTTTGATTTCAGCCTTTGGAGCAATACAAGTATTCACCTCATTTCCCCCTAGAGTTGCATCATTTAAGAAGCTCTTTAGTCCTGATTATACCTTCTGAATTCTCTTAGGTCTGCTCAACTGATCTGAATTCTCCAAGCTGGTATCTGCCTCGTATGATGAAGCAAAATCTTTAGCTTTGTCAAAAATATCAGAGAAAGCCTCGTCCGTTCTCAAGACTGCAATTCCTTAATAGTTGACCGTATGAGAGAGCAAGCTTCAGATAGTAAGGGTTCCTTTATTTGAAGCTGCTCTGACAAACTATTGGTAACTCGAATGACTTGTTCAATAATATGTAGATCCATTACGAACCTGAAAGACCAACTTTATGTACAGTCCATTTGCTTATGCCGCAGCTTCTGAATCAGAACCCTCTGAAACTGTATGAAACACTGATAGCAAACATCCATAGCGAAGCTTAACCTTTGATATTGACCTATAATAGTAAGACCATCTAGTTATAGCAGGTCTTTGTAGTGTTAAAACCTGAAGCTCTGCTTTCTGTGCTTCTGTGAAAAGTTGGTTCCCTGTGTTACTGTTCAATAAATGTGTAAAGTGTGTTAATAATTGAAAAAAAATGAAGAGAGGCCACTTGTATTCTTTATGCAGTTGCCGAGTACTAAATTCAGCCTGTGTGCATGGCACTGTATGTATACTGCTTAGGGAGTTTATCCCGTAGTCTTGTTTGAATCCCGCTAGAGCATCCACTCATTACACTAGCACCATCATAACACTGAGCCACACACTTATACCAAATTTAACCAGATTGTTCTATCTCCTTATATATAAAATCAGCTAAACTTGCAACATCAACTTTTTCCATATGATAGGTTCCAATGACACCTTCCCTCACAATACCCTCACTAAAATACCGCACAAGAATAGCCATCTGTTCCTTTTTTGGCAAGTCTTTCCTTTCATCAAACATAACTGAAAAGTACTTGGCTTCTTGTGCTTCAGCACATATTGTGTCCTTGATATGTCTTCCAACAACTGATATCAACTCATTCTGGTCGATCTAACTTTTGTTTTAAGAAGGATTTGATTCAGGAATTAGGTGAAGAATTTCTATAAAATTTCCTGAATTTAATGTATCACCACCCTCATTATATCCACGAAAAGACAGGCCTTGCCTTCCCAGTAATGCAGTGACTTATAAAAGTAACTTTACGTGTTCCCTCTTGTCCTCAGTTTCTTGTAGCCTAGCTGAAGATAAAGAAGATGCTACAGACTAAGTGGACCCTGACTGAATATCCTTGACATTAGACCAAGCGATCCTACTATTAATGTATCTTTCACTTGCCTGATTTTTTTTGAGAAGGGTACTGGTATCTTTCCATTTCCTTGTTCCAGCATCAATAAACAGTGTCCTACCAAATCCTACCTCCTTACGAACAGATGCTCTAGCAAAGTGCCTACATGGAGAGCAGTAACACGCATCTTGTGAGACCGAGTGTTCTAACCAAGATAATATATCAAAATAAGGACTTCTAAATTTCCTATTATTCTGATTGCTTGGGTTGCGTGGCAATTTTGGTTGACTGGGTTTATAATAGGGGGACTTAGATATATCAACTGCTTGAGTTGCTAGAGTTTGTGATGTGGATGGACTGTCTTTTGTACAGTATCTTTTTGATCTTGGTTCAGTGCAACAGTATGTGCTAATGTGACTTCTGTGTCATCAACAGAAATAAAATCTGAGTCTTGACTAGGGGATGATGTAGTGTCTAAGTAAGTATTGTTAGTTCCTTTACTGGTTGAATATATATATATACTGTATATATATATATATATATATATATATATATATATATATATATATATATATATATATATATATATATATATATATATATATATATATATATATATATATATATATTTCATTAACTGTAGTTGATTTGGATGATAGTATTGTGATCCCTACCCTGACGTATGGAAACGAGGCATGGACCTTGCAAGAGGGGAACAAGTCAAGAGTGAGATAGGAGCATGTGGAGTGACGTGGAGCGACAGGTTGACGAAAGAAGAAGTGAAAGAACGTTGTGGGGTGGATGTGGATGTGGTTGAGAAGATTAGGAGAAATACATTGAAGTGGTTTGAACATATGGAGAGAATGGAGAATGAAAGACTGGCTAAGAGGGTGTATGTAGATGAGGTGGAGGGAGGGAGAAGGAGGGGAAGACCGAGGATGAGGTGGAGGGATGAAATTGAGAGGTATATGAGGGAGAGGGGAGTGAGTTGGGGGAGGGTAGTCAAATGGCGGGTGACAGAGCGACATGGAGGCGTTTTGTCTGCGCCACCCTTTGCGGGATTAGGGCGTCGGGCTATAGATAGATAGGTAGATAGTTTTGGAGGCCCCCTCAGAAAGCTTGGGGGGGCGAGCGCCCCTCGCTGCCCCCCCCAAATGACGTCCCTGTGTAGAGAACCCTAACTCTAGTGCTTGAGGCAGTGGTAGTGCCGTATATTTCTCGATAGAGAATCTCAATAGCGTATTCGTAGGTACTTGTAGGGAGATAGGGAAGGTCGGTTGTAGATAGTCGGAGCACTGCCAGTATAAAGTTGGAGACGTAGTATGGCTCGAACTTGTCGCTGCTTATTGCACGGTGTGTTGTCGGCTAGAGTGAATAGGCAGGTCCATTTCTCTCTCTCTCTCTCTCTCTCTCTCTCTCTCTCTCTCTCTCTCTCTCTCTCTCTCTCTCTCTCTCTCTCTTTCACACACCTTGCCCCTTTGTGTATCATAAGTGAGGTGAGTTTCAAAGCAACTCTGGGGTTATGGAGTTTAATGTTGTTATATCAAATTGTGATTTACAGCGTAACGTGGCGTGACGGCAAAGACCCCTAGGTGACCCTATCCCCTGCCTCTGCCTCTGGCCTTCTCTAACCTCTTCTGACCTGAAGGGAAGCTCTCCGAAATTATATACAGCTTGGAGAGGATGTGTGTGTGTGTGTGTGTGTGTGTGTGTGTGTGTGTGTGTGTGTGTGTGTGTGTAATTCACCGGGTCGTTCAGGATCACCTGATGGTCGTGATCGTCAGCTTTTACCCTCTCGGAAGGGAGCTGAGAGCTCATATAGTCCGATCTAAGGGCAAGGCTGTGACCTTCACACACGCACACACCCGTCCCCTTGCTCAAGGGGGACAGTAACCACCCACTTTGTCAGTGAAACTTTTCGCAACCTGAGCGAGGCGCGAACTCCCGTCTACCAGATGGCAAGCGAGAGCGTTACCACTGCACCAGCGAGCGCTGTGTGTGTGTGTGTGTGTGTGTGTGTGTGTGTGTGTGTGTGTGTGTGTGTGTGTGTGTGTGTGTGTGTGTGTGTGTGTGTGTGTGTGTGTGTGTGTGTGTGTGTGTGTGTGTGTGTGTGTGTGTGTGTGTGTGTGTGTGTGTGTGTGTGTGTGATGTAGTGTCTACTAGATTTCTATTCATGTGGACTAACCGACTAGGGCTGGTTACTCCATGTGTTTGAATACGTCATGAAATTCTTGGTCTTCTGGACTACAACGAGATTGTTTGAGATACATCATATGTTAAGAATTCTTGATGGTCTGGGACAACAAGATTGTCGATATACATTATGGGGATTGACATACCTAATGTGAAGCTGTGTGTGTCTCCAGCAGACACTACATCCTGTACATTGTGTTATCAGATATATACTATGGTGGTACAAATCTAAACTGGCGGCTAGGGTGTGGCGTGACCCTCTGTACAGTGGTGCTGTTTCCCAAACCCGCGATGTGAAACGGCTGTTATATATGTAAAAGGCATCACAAATACGATAAACACATATGAATACAATGTTAATGTGTGTATTATAATATATGAAAGAACAGTAAACTTATTATGCATGAAATATTTATACGGCAATACAGAAACGTGGCATAAATATTTTACAGTGTTGCTAAAATAAATGTAGTCACTTTTATTGGCTTTTACTGTATTTCTGGGGTGGGTAATAATGTCACAATTATGATTATAAGATTATGTGCAGGAATATAAGTAAAAATATGCCAATTTCTTAGTAAAAGAAAAAAATAATACATTAAACCCTCGTGAGCGGCAACACTCATAGAGACACCCAAACTAACCCGAGAGCCTCCTCGTGTCACTTTCCTTTGTGTCCTTATCTCCTGGGTGGTGTGGAAATAAAGTCAAATTTACAATGTGTACAATATACTGTTAAAGAAAATAACCAAAATGTATCCTAAAACACCATTGATGAGAGAGAGAGAGAGAGAGAGAGAGAGAGAGAGAGAGAGGGGGGGGAGGAAGGCAGGCCAGAGGAGGTGTAGAGGGATGAAGGAAGGGAGGGAAGGAAGAAGGAGGAGAGTGATTGAATGAAAAATCATGGCGCCGCACCAGCGAGGTCATCTGGCGACATATGTAAAACAATAATAAATATTTTTAAATATAATTAGATATAATTAAGAAAATCAAGAAATGAAAGCATAAATTTATAAGTCACTCATAAAAGAAACAAAATTCCCCAGGGTGACGCACATCTCCCCCAGGTGAGAGAGAGAGAGGGGGGTGGGGGCATCGCGCATATGGAAAACGTGGCATCACTGTACAGAGCTTCGTGCCCCATCCTAGCCGCCAGTTTAGATTTGTCCTACTATAGTACCTATATAATGTCTACATATCGCTCGGTCACACCCACTGTCGTACCAACGACAGTAAATGTTGCTATATTAATGCATACTATATACACATTACAATCAACTTGTAACCTAATTAAGCGAAATACATGACACTGTAAAAGTAACATAATGGTACGAATGTTGTATCATAAGTGCAGTTACAACATGTTAATGTACATGCAACTGTTAGGCAAGTGTGGCTGTAACGTAAAGTTATGTTAATGCAACTGTAACACAATTGTGATTGCAATAAAATTATAGTTACATCTTGTTAATGCAACTGTTTCATAACTGTGCTGGCCATAAAACTGTAGTTACATCTTGTTAATGCAACTGTTACATAATTGTGTTGGTCATAAAATTGTAGTTACAGCTTGTTAATGCAACTGTTAAATAATGTGGTTGTAACAAATTGTAGTTACATAAATGTGGCAATTGTAACATAACTGTAGTAATCACAAGTGTGGTCATTGTAGCTATATAACTGACATATATGCATATAATTTATACAATCCTAGCAATACAATCATATCATGAATCAGCCATATTTGATGTACTTGTTTATGTGAGACACCATAGGTGTATTGGCTTGGTTATGTTGCACAGTTTAATTGAATGATATTATATGTTACCCCATTTTTTGTTATTTTATATAAAATAAGATAAATAGTATTTACGATATGTACAGTATTCACTTAGTTTTGTTTGTACCACACATCACATGATACTATAGTCCTCCAAAGGTTGTAAAGTCAACTTGATATGTTTCATCTTTAGGTACAGGTTGCAAGTTTTTAAGTGTGTGGTTGAGTATAGCCTACTGTTGCTAGCTCCATTTGTGTTAGGCATTTTCACTTGAAATTTTCTTGTCACTGTAATATGCAGAATACATGTGTACTTACATTTTGATTCTCTGGTCTTACTTGATTTTCACATGTATGTATTATATGTTGGTGTAAGGATCTTGTCTATCACTGTGTATATACGTAAGGTTGTCTATAAATGAAGTAGTACTATTAAACTAATAGAGTAAATGTTCAACTCACTGATATTAACTGTGGTGGAAATACTGGCTAGGGTGCTGCTGTTGCTGATAATGATGTTGTCTGAAGAGTGTTCATAGGGTTTGATTGAGGTAGGTCAGAGTCCTGGTATGACTGCATCAGCATTCCGTGTCATCACTGCGGGGTCAACACTGTTCATCTGTTGTGGTGGTGATGGTGGTGGTGGAGGTGTTGGAGAAGGTGGAGATCGCGGTGGAGGATGGTGTAGGTTGGAGGAAAGAGGAATGGAGTCAGATGTGCTGATACGAGTACATCACCATGCTAGGTCAACACTATTGGCACAGTACAGATGCACTTCCTCTTTTCTCACTTTTGCTTGCATTGTTTGTCGTTTCTCACTTCTTTGTTCACTTCTTCTTCATAACTTGTAATGTTTGATTTTCCTTAGTCATTGTGATTAACTTGTAGCATTGCTTCTTATCAGTCTTCATGATAAAGACTCGTATATTCGATGGTTCGTTGACTTGCTGATTTGTAGGCTTGTAGACTTGTAGGCTCGTAGGCGATGGTTCTTACGTTCACGACCACCAATCTTGATAGAGAATCTCAATAGCATATTCATAGGTACTTGTAGGGAGATAAGGAAGCGGTTGTAGATCGTACGAGCACTGCCAGTATATAAAGCTGGGAGATGTAGTATGGCTCGAACTTGTCGCTGCTTATTGCACGGTGTGTCGTCGGCTAGAGTGAATAGGTAGGTCCCTTTCTTTCTCTCTCTTTTTCTCACCTTCCCCCTTTGTGTATCATAAGTGAGGTGAGTTACAGAGCAACTCCGGGGTTACGGAGTTTAAAGTTCAGTTATATCGAACTGCGATTTACAGAGTAACGTGGCGTGACGGCAAAGACCCCTAGGAGACCCTATCTCAGTGTCTCTGGCCTTCTCTAACCCCTTCTGACATGAAGGGAAGCTCTCCGACATTATATAAAGCTTGGAGAGGATGTGTGTGTGTGTGTGTGTGTGTGTGTGTGATGTAGTGTTTAATGGATTTCCATTCATGTGGACTAACCGACTAGGGCTGGTTACTCCACGTGTTTGAATACTTAATGAAATTCTTGGTTGTCTGGACTACAACGAGATTGTTTGAGATACATCATATGTTAAGAATTCTTGATGGTCTGGGACAACAAAATTGTGGATATACATGATGTGGATTGACATTCCTAGTGAGAAGCTGTGAATGTCTCCAGCAGACACTACATCCTGTACATTGTGTTATGAGATATATACTAGTGCCTATATAATGTCTACGTATTTGTCGCATATACTTTTTACTACTGGACGGAAGTAGCTTGAAGATCTGTTACGTTGATGCAAATGCAGTCTGAGTTCCATTCTGGATCAGATATAATTATTCATACTGTCTTTGCATGCAGTGAAAAAATCAATATTATTTTGATCACACGTGTGAAATAAATATATATAAACTAAATATGGACGTTTTTCATTCCATTATATGTCTTCTCACCCAGCAGTACGACTGAGGATATGAATGTAAATTCAGTTATTGCATAAGATATTCTAGGTGAAAATCATGACTAAGTAAAAATGGATGTCTTACCTTAATGACCCATCTTCAGGCAATAGGCATTAATCAAAGTCCTTTTCATCATCATTATCATTTTTTTTCTTTTCCTCCTCATCCATCTCCTTCGCACCCCCTCATCTTCCTCTCACCCCCAGTCTCTTCCCCTACCCTATCTGCAGCCTAATCCATCCTCTCTTCTAGATTACATCCGTTTTGCTGTCCTACTTATACTCCGCTTCTCCCATCCATTCAGTCATTCTCGTCCTCAACTACCACACCCTTCATACAAAGATATACTGTTTTTATCTCCACCCGTCGCCAATCATCCTCAGGATTCACCCCACTTATCTATGGTATTCCTTCCCATCCTCACCACATACAAGTAGGGTACACCCTTTTCTCTCCTAACTCCTTCTCCCACTCCTTCCTTTCCACTCTTGTCACTCCAACCTCACAAAAATCTTTCATCTCTCCCGCTCCCTAAGTCCTTGCTTGCCACTCCCATCTCTCTCTCTCTCTCTCTCTCTCTCTCTCTCTCTCTCTCTCTCTCTCTCTCTCTCTCTCTCTCTCTCTCTCTAATATTCCTTTTCTTCATCTTCATGGCTTATGCTCGATTTCTACTTTCTCTTGTTTCATCACATTCTTTTCACTTATGTTCCTCGTTTTAAATTTTTGTCTTTTCTCCTTCTTTCATCTCTGTTCGTGTAGTGATGAATAAACGTCATTTTTGTTTTTTCATTAGAAAGATGGAATGTTCGCCTATCGCAATATCAGCCATGTTTTTTTTTTTTCTTCAAGTTCAGTTCTCTTCAGTCTCTGTGTGAGTCGATGATGCAATGGTCAGCACATTTAGCCTGCAGCTAGAATATCCTGGGCTCAAATATCCTAAAACTTCAGGCTCTTGAACAAAGTTTGTTTCCCCTATGCTCCTGCTCAACAACAAGACAGGTGAGGATATGGATGTAAATTCGATTGTTGTATGTCTTATTTTAAGGGAATGTTGTGGCTTAGTAGAAACTGTCTTTCCTAATGGCCATCTTTAATGCAATAGACATTAATCTTAAAATATTGTTCTGGCATATTTCATTTCACCTTCTCTGAACAGATAACCAAGCAATGATTATATATATATATATATATATATATATATATATATATATATATATATATATATATATATATATATATATATATATATATATATATATATATATATATATATTAAAGTTTCAGTATGAATTCCTCCTGTACTATGTTGAAACCTTTCGTCGACGGGAGGAAAGCATTGTGAAAGTCCTATTTCAGTAACCTGCGATTTTCATTTACCTTTTGGTAATACAAAGTTATTTTATTTAGTCTAGCTGAGATCCATTACTCTGAAGGAGCTAACATTCAAGGTCTTATGACTCACTCTTTAATACATTTGTGTAATGTTAAACAGAATAAATAAGCAAAGTTGCTAACTCACCTTGGTTAATGGAGACAAAGTTAATACCCTAAGTTGATGAAAGCGTCTGATGTGAGCCAGAATTAAATATTGGATTTCACTTGACGAAAGACTGTATACTTACTTTACATCTTATATGTAGTGTTGGCTATGAGAGGTTGATAAGGTGTAGTGGTCCCAATTTAATATAGTGTACACATCCCCATATCGGAGGCAGAGCATTACACTTTATCAGCTTTACTTACCCAATAATTCGTCTTGAAGGTGAAGCTGCAATAGAAGATTAAGACAATACCATACCGCTAGTCACAAGAAGTGCTGTGGAGAGAACGGAGAGCTCTAGTAAAATATTAACACTACCGTAGATCACAAAGAACTTATATGGAATGGATGTAGAGCAGAAGTACTGAGAATACAGCATTGTGGTCGGCACAAATACATGCAATGCAAAGGATATAGAGCAGTAATATTAACATTTAAAAATCTGCTAATCACGAAGAAATGCCCTGGAAAGGATGTAGAACTGTAATATTATCTTACTCTGCCAAAGAATTATGAGATATAAGCTGCAAAGGGACGGAAATCTCCGTTCACTCAAGACGTCCCGTTGACGTATGGGTACATTGCAACATTTTGCATTTGCCAGTCCCGACGACGTACTGGTACGTTGTGCAATTGCAAGGTCCCTAATTTGCACAATTTTCAATTTTCGCGCATGATTTTTCGTACGTATACACGGGACACCTTCCTCTATTCCTCTACAAGATGCCAAGCAGGCACAATGCCTTACACCGCATAACCTCCCCCCCCCATTGTCTCGGCAATTCACCTGTTACCAGTGACCTGGCCAATAAAGACATTCAGGGCCAGAGTGATTCCCAAGTTGATGACAATGTGGAGGACAAAGTTTACATAGCATTAGAGGAAGAAACAGTCAGAAATGATGATCAGGTAATGTGGCAAAAGAAGGTCAGGAATGGTGATGAGTTAGTGAGTGAAACAATGCTTATAATGCCTATATTACTGTTTGAAAACCAATATACTCTCGTACTACATATAAATTCGTACCAAATAAATAAATAAATACCGTTTATGAGTGGTGTGGAATAGTTATCCTCCCATAGCCAGCCTGATAGAAAACCCTGTAAGGTAAGGAGGTACTCCTACCTGTATCGAGTATTTTAAACCTCAGGTGAGCGATTTCTCTATGAATTTTCGATGTTTCTCACCAAAAGCGGAGGTTTTAGCCAAAAAAAAAAAAATCCAAAAATGCTCGGGACTAGGGGGTGTCGGAGGTGCGAAAGTGCTCGGGACGTGAAATGGTCAATCTATACCGTTGTGGTAATACTTGGGGACATGGTGCGGGGGGCCATCTGTTGGCCGTGAACAGAGAACGATCACTTCACCACCAGCCAAGCTCCGGAGGCCAGTAGAACAGTGCGTGGTGTAGAGAAGCCTGGCTCTAGAGCAGCATTTCCCAACCTAGGGATGATTTCCCCCTGTGGGGAAATTTCAGGGTTCTAGGGGGGAAATTTATTGAGGGAAATACAGATTACTAGCTATTAGACGACAGCAAAAAAATCTCATAGAATGTGGTGACTGACTTTTCTTCAAGTACTGTATAAAAATATAAATAAACATTTATACTACGATCGCATTTAGTCAGGAGGGGGGAGGAATCCGATCAGGTGAACTGGTTGTATGGGGAAAAGACTGAAAAAAGGTTGCGAACCACTGCTCTAGACCTTGATACAGTGGTCGTGACGTTTATTTGTCGTTTGTATGTACATACATACATATATATATATATATATATTGTTACGGAACAGAGAAAGATAATGTACACTTTAAGTGAGAATACTAAAAATCACTACTGTCCCGTAAAGTTCCAGGTTCAAAACAAAAGAGTTAGGTAAAATTACAAGTTAAAGTTTAATGCTCAAACTAACAACAAAACATTCAGGACTCATAAGGATAATGTAATGGCAAAAAACAGGTTAAATATATAGTTAACTGCAATAGCCTCTATTAACACGAAATTAGCAAGAGTAAATTTATCTAAGTCAGCCCTGATAAAATGAAAATACACTGGGTAATGGTCAGTTAATGCAAGATAAATTATTACAGATACAAACTATTATCAAAAATGACTGACAAAATGAACCCTTACACAAATCACAAAAAAAACTCACTAGGCCTAAGAATTAACCCTATGCTACACAGCACAAGAAAAAATGCAACAACAGTTATACTCAAATTACACAGCTGCTAGATGGTTGGAGACTTCCTGAGCACTCACAACAATAACTGTACAGGAGAGGACAGAGATGTGAACAAAATGAGGAGTAGATCTAAGTGGCAATTAACGTAGAGACTGAGCTCATTATATAGGGGCCGGCAGAGCTTGATACAACTTGTAAGAAGGACGCGCAAATGAAGCCATGGGGACAAAGAGTTGACAATCCCGTTCTGAACAACAGAAAGGACGACTTACTCTACTATAACGGTAGAAGGGGGGGACTGAGGCAGAACACGCTCGTGATCAAACATGCAGCATACTGTGCGTTAAAATTACACAAAGGATAATGAAATCATAGGCTATGTAACACCTCCCCACAAAGAAGAAATTTACAAAGGAAATTTCTTATTAATCTAAAACAATCTGTCTAAAGTCTAGATAAGCAATCTGCAATAACATTTTCTTTCCTAGTGTTACAAAACATGAGATCTCCCTAGCACGTTCAGTCATAGGTACTTGCCAGTATCCCTTTAACAAATCAAACTTACTTATGTACCTAGCCTTTCCGATCTTATCTATGCAATCTTCCACACGAGGGAGAGGGTGTCTGTTTTGGTTGTCTGATTAACACGTCTGTAGTCAATGCAAAGCCGCTGTGACCCACCTGGCTTAGGGACTAGAGTGACAGGAGAACTCCACTCGCTCTGACAGGGCTCAATCATCTTGTGGTCCAACAGGTAGCCAAGCTCCTTCTCGATGAGAAGAACTTTCACTGGGTTCATACGGTAAGGAGGCAGTTTAATTGGCTTTGCATCTCCAACATCGACATCGTGCATCAACACAGTGGTTCTTCCTGGAGTGGCACGGAACACTTGCGGGTACTCCTGCAGTAATGCCAAAAACTCCTGCCTTTCCTCGGGAGGTAGATGAGAAAGCTTAGTCTGGAGATCATTCATGATATCAGGATTCTTCCCCAAACTATCACTCAGGTTCATACTGCATGGGAGAGCTTCACTTGCAGACTCGGGTGGAACAGCTACAGTGCAGACGGGATTATTTTCGTCCCGCCTGTGATATAACTTTAGCATGTTGATGTGACATAGTTGCTTGTTCTTTCTACGATCTGGTGTGGCGATGACATAGTTGACATCACTGAGTTTCTTCTCCACGAAATAAGGACCACTAAACTTGGCTTGAAGAGGTTGCCCATGAACTGGTAGCAGAATCAAAACCTGATCTTCTGGCTGAAAGTGGCGTAACCTGGACTTCTTATCATACCAAGTCTTCATCTTCTCCTGAGCAGCTCCTAAATTCTCTCTTGCCAGCTGTAAAGCAGTGGACAGCTGTTCTTTGAACTTCATCACATACTCCAGCAGGTTGATGTCATCTTCCTCCAACAGCCAGCATTCCTTGAGTAGCTTAAGGGGTCCTCTTACTTCATGGCCAAACAGTAGTTCAAAAGGTGAGAAGCCCAGTGATTCATTTGGAGATTCTCTTGCGGCAAACACAACGAATGGAAGACCTTTATCCCAGTCTTTCTGATGTTCCAAACAGTATTTCTTGAGCATCGATTTGAGTGTTTGATGATATCTCTCCAACGCTCCTTGGGTCTGGGGATGGTAAGCTGAAGACGTGATCTGGGTGATGCCCAACTCTTTCAGAGACTGCTTGAAAACATTTGACATGAAATTACTTCCCCGGTCTGACTGTACCTCCTTGGGCAGACCAAACTTTGTGAAGAATCCTAGCATTTCCTTAACCACGTTCTTTGCTGAGATATTTCTAAGTGGAATGGCTTCAGGATAACGAGTAGCCATATCAATCAGGGTCAACACATAAGAAAATCCTGAAGAAGTCTTAGGAAGAGGGCCCACAATATCCATCAACACACGGGTGAAAGGCGCCTCAAAAGAAGGAATGGGAACTAGAGGTGCAACCTTTTCGGTCTGATTACACTTCCCCACAACTTGACAGGTGTGACAAGACTTACAATACCAGGAAACATCCCTGAAGATACCTGGCCAGTAGAAGTGTTTCAAAATGCGTGCCACAGTCTTCCTCACTCCAAGGTGTCCTGCCAAACTGGAATCATGAGCCACTTCAATGATATCCTGCCTACAAACACGAGGGATGACAACTTGATGTACAACCTCCCATTCACAGTCGGCTGATGCTGTTGGGGGTCTCCACTTCCTCATAAGTACTCCTGACTTTATATAATAACAAGTAGAAGCACCGGCTGACTCTTCCTCACTGCAAGCAGAGTTAGCTAGATCTTTCAACTCAGGGTCAGCAACCTGCAACTCAACCAACTCTTGACGAGACAAATTATCAACACTACGGGGTACTGCCTCATCTGGTGAGTGGTCCAAATTAGCAAGAAATATGTCAGCTAGGATAACATCATCATCATCATTATCCTCTAAATCACCAGTAACTTTAGACTTAGCCCTAGTGACAGCACATGCAGGGAACACATCAGGGACATCACAATTCTGGGACGCAGCCACTGGCTCACTAGACAACTGAGGAGCTGGACACACTTGACTTCCACCAATATCATTTCCAAGTAAGAAAGTTACACCTGACATTGGGAGTGTCTCAACCAACCCAACCATAACGGAACCATTAACAAAACCAGACTCTAAATTCACTCTGCACAGAGGGACAGAGAAGTAATTATTCCCTACACCTTGTAAGATTACAGTTTCATCAGAGGAATTAACATTAGAGCCTAGAACACTGGTCAGCATAAGGGACTGGCAAGCACCTGTATCACGATATATTTTAACTGATTTCCTGTCATTACTGTCCAGAGGACTGACAAAACCATCAGACAGGAAATTAGCACATGAACTCTTGAGAGTGTCACCCACGTTACTGCTCAAAAGAGGAGCTCCATCATGAGAATTTAAGTTACCCCTCAAAGCAGGTTCAGTTAACTCAGTTAAAGAATTCTGGGAACTCTCAAGAGTGGACACTAGACCAATTGACTGAATATTTAAAGACTCCTTTTTGTTCATATCACGCTGTCTCCTGAAACATTTCTCCGTAGTATGACCAAGCTTACTACAATAAGTACATTTACTTTTCTGAAATCTAGAGGTGAAGCTGGTATTTACTTCCTGAGAAACATCATCTTTATTCTCTTTCTTGTTACATGTACTCTGAGTAGAGGCAACATACTCTCAGCTTTCCTTTTTTCTCTAAAATATCTCTTGTGAGTGAGAACATATTCATCAGCTAAAACTGCAGCATCAGACAAATTATCTATTCTTTTTTCATCAAGATATAGGCTTACATCTTTATAAATACACCTCCTGAAGTCCTCCAGCAAAATCATCTGCTTAAATTTACCAAAATCAGAATCCACATTCTTAGAATTTAACCACTGCTCTAACAGATCTTCTTTGATTTTTGCATACTCAACATGGGATTGCTTATCTTGCTTGTAAGTTGTCCTAAATTTTACTCTATAAGCTTCAGGAACAAGCTCATAGGCCTTAAGAATCAAGCTCTTAACTACATCATAATTATCAGATTGATCCTGAGGCAAAGATGCATAAGTTACTTGAGCTTTACCGGTGAGAACAGTTTGAAGGAGTACTGGCCAATACTCCTTGGGCCAATTAAAACCCGTAGCTACCCTCTGAAACAACTGAAAATACTTTGTTAAATCAGATTCATTAAAAGGAGGGACAAGTTTAACATTTTTAACCACATCAAAATCATCAGAGCTAGATGATCCAGTTCCACTTTGTTTCATGTGATACTCATGGTCTGCCTGAATCCTGGCAAGTTCAATTTGTGCCTGTATCTGTGCCTCCTGAATACGAGCCTGAGACTCCGCCTCCTTAGCATTTGCCTGAAATTCAGCCTCCTGAATACGAGCCTGAGACTCAGCCTCCTTAGCACGTGCTTGAAATTCAGCCTCCTTAACACGAGACTCCGCCTCCTTAGCCTGAGCCTCTTGCAGGGCTAGCTGTAACTTAGCTAATTCAATCTGCGTTTGCTCATTTGGAGGAGTTACATTAAACAAGCTTTCATTAATCATGTCAACAATTTGATCTTTAGAATGATGAGAGCGAACAGCAATTCCCAATTGTTGAGCAACAAGCTGAAGTTCATTCTTTGTTCTGTTTTCTACATCCAACACTGTTTGCACATTTGATAAAAAATCTTTGGCTTCATCAAGTGTAGAAATAGTAGACATCATGAATAAATCACAGTCACAAAATATCAAGCAATATCCTTATGATAATATCCTGATTATCCTGATGAGAGGTCGCCAAATTTATGTTACGGAACAGAGAAAGATAACGTACACTTAAAGTGAGAATACTAAGAGTCACTACTGTCCCGTAAAGTTCCAGGTTCAAAACAAAAGAGTTAGGTAAAATTACAAGTTAAAGTTTAATGCTCAAACTAACAACAAAACATTCAGGACTCATAAGGATAATGTAATGGCAAAAAACAGGTTAAATATATGGTTAACTTCAATAGCCTCTATTAACACGAAATTAGCAAGAGTAAATTTATCTAAGTCAGCCCTGATAAAATGAAAATACACTGGATAATGGTCAGTTAATGCAAGATAAATTATTACAGATACAAACTATTATCAAAAATGACTGACAAAAAGAACCCTTACACAAATCACAAAAAAAACTCACTAGGCCTAAGAATTAACCTTATGTTACACAGCACAAGAAAAAATGCAACAACAGTTATACTCAAATTACACAGCTGCTAGATGGTTGGAGACTTCCTGAGCACTCACAACAATAACTGTACAGGGGAGGACAGAGATGTGAACAAAATGAGGAGTAGATCTAAGTGGCAATTAATGTAGAGACTGAGCTCATTATATAGGGGCCGGCAGAGCTTGATACAACTTGTAAGAAGGACGCGCAAATGAAGCCATGGGGACAAAGAGTTGACAATCCCGCTCTGAACAACAGAAAGGATGACTTACTCTACTATAACGGTAGAAGGGGGGGACTGAGGCAGAACACGCTCGTGATCAAACATGCAGCATACTGTGCGTTAAAATTACACAAAGGATAATGAAATCATAGGCTATGTAACAATATATATATATATCTATATATATATATATATATATATATATATATATATATATATATATATATATATATATATATATATATTAACTAGACTATTTCATGTAGCTTAAAGATTAACATGGAGATGTAAATAATCTGAGTTTCACATAAGATCAGATATAGCTACCAAAATTGTTATCGTAGTAAATGAATCGTCGGAATTATTCCTTGAGTAAACAACATTTATAGGAGACAAGGCAAATCAGAAGCCCACTCCACAGTAGCATCAGTTTATCTTTTTTTTTTTTTTCCGAAACATTTAATTAAATTAGAAATGCCAGTAGCTGATACAGATATAAAGATGTGTTAATAGCTAAAGAATATTCATTAAATTGGAAATAAAAAAGTTTTCATCTTTCTTTAAAGATGCAAGTTTTCAGTTAATATATGCAGTGTAATCCGTGGTTAGTATAAACATCATCTCAGCTGGTAGATTTTTCAGATCATAGCAGTTACAATTCTGGAATCGATTTTTGCCCCGGGTTTTCACTGGATACAGGGCACCCGACCCCTCCTCACAGCACCAGTTCTGTCAGTGTGTGTTGTCTGTTAGCAACGGATCAGTCGGGACAAACTTGTCACATCTTAACGTAAATCGATTCTCTTACTGAATCCAGCATGTATGTGACACACCCTAGAGGAAGTGTTCGGCAACTGGCACTCAGTTCTCCTACTACAGTGATAGCAGGAGCGTTGTGGGGGGGAATCGGTTCACAAGCAAGTTGGGAACAGATTCTCTGGTATGCGCATCCGAATTGCAGCCATTGATTCTGGTATCGATTCTCGCTCAGTCCTACGTTTTACTCACCAATACAATTAAGGAAGTGGATGTAAATGCAGTTTTTACATATCGTATTCTGGGAGAAAATCTTGACATGGTAAAAATTGCTTACTTGCCTTAACGATCCTTCTTCAGTTAATAGGAATTACTCTAAGCTTTTATCATCATCTTTTTCTTTTTCTCCTCCTCCTTCTCCTAATACTCCTTCATCTTCACATCCCCACATCCTCCTCCTTCTTCCTCTTCACATCCTCTCATCCTCCTCTCGCCCCCAGTCTCATCCCTATTCCTAACCTCAACTTAACCCATCCACTCCTTCAGCTCCTATTATTTCCCCTATCCTATCCATGGCCCCCCCTCTACCCCCATCCATTCAGAAACACCTTCTCGTCCCGTCCTCTCACACCCCCTACACAAAGATGTATTTATCTCACTGCCGTTTCCAACCTTTTCGTCTCCAGCCCTCTATTCTTACCTAACACCTTCACCATCCCTACTACATACACCGCCTTCACCCTTTACCCCTTCTCCCACTCCTCTTCCCCCCACTCTGCAAAAATTTATTTCTCTCATCTCTTCCGTTCACCCAATTCCTACCTGCCTTTTCTCACCCTCCTTCTCTAGTCCTCTCTCTCTCTCTCTCTCTCTCTCTCATCCTATGTCCTCTTTCACTCCTAACACCTCACTTATATCACTACTCGTACCCTCTCACCTCCACCCCACAAAAATGAATTTTTCTCGTTCTTCCTTCTCCCTTTCCATTCCCCGTTCTCTCCCCGTCTATCCTCCCATTCTCCCTTCTCTCTCCGACTATTTCCTTCCCATCCTTTTGCCTATACCCGCCTCGGTCTCGCTTTTCGCCTCAAAGTTTTTCCCCATCCCACTCTTCCCCATCCCACCTCACCTGAACCCCACCGCACAAAAATTTTTTCCACTTACACCCAGCCCAGTCACTGCCAATCCCCAAGTCTCTCCTTATCTCTCCCTCTCACCCCTTTCCTTTCTCCTACTTCTCTCCGTTCTCTCCTTCACCTCTTTCCCTTCTCTATTCCTCCCCATCCCCTCCTGTCACCCATACTCCTGATAATTCTAATTCCCCTCACTTCAAACCAGTATCTCTAACTCCTCTTTCTCATTCCACCCTTTACTCACCTCTTCCCTTTTCTGCTTCTCTATATTTCTTCCTTTCTACCCCAACTCCTTCCCTTATCTCTCCCCATCCCCTCCTCTCACCCACACCCTGCAAAGATCTATTCTTCTCGTCTGCACCTCACCCTACCTATCCCCCGTCTTCCTTCATCCCTTTCCTCCCTCCAATTTCTCTCGATTCTCTCCTTTCACCCAACTCCTTTCCCTATCCCTCCACAACTCCTCTAACCCGCACCCCACAAACATCTATTTACCTCACCTGCACCTCCCCTTTCCTATCTCCCGGCTCCTGTTACCCGTTTCCTTCCGCCTATTTCACACCATTTCCTTCTTTCATCCCTATCCCTCCCAATCTCCTCGTCTATCCATACCCCACAAAAATCTATTCCTTTCGCTTCCATCCCTGTCTCTTCCTACCCTACGTCATGGCTTCACACTTGCTGCCTTGCGCGCCATTGGACCGTCGACGCCATCTGTGGACGGCGAGAGTAACTAAGCGCCAGCTCAATACAAGCCTGCCAACGCCACCTCCCTGCGGAACAAGATGGCTAGCCCCGTGGCGTGCTAGAAATCTGAGCCGTGATACGTCTGGCTGAGGGAGAACTGCGCGGTTAGTTTGTGTTAGGTTATGTTGTGTTAGGTTAGGATTGGTTAAGAGAGGCTAAGTTGTGCTAAATTAGAATAGGATGATTAGATCAAACTAGGCTGTGTTAGGTGAGGAAATGCTGTGTTAGGTTAGGTTAGGTTGTGCTGGGTTGGGTTAGGTTAGGTTGTGTTCATTTAGATTAGATTAGGTTACATCAGCCTTAGTTATATCATGTTGGATTTACTTAGACTGGTTTATGGTAGGCTACGTTGTGGGAGATTTAGCTAGGTTAGGCCAGAGTACGTTAAGTTATGCTCTGTTAGATTAGGTTAGTCTCGCACCACGCTCAGCTCAAGTAAAACAATTCACAGATGTCATAAATAGACGCCTGGGAGCTTCCATAACGCTTAAGTGTGGCCGGTGGTGCGGTGGAAAATTTTTTAACTAGATCCTCTCGGGTTTCATTCTCGTATCGCCCTGACTGCTGCGAAGTTTTGTGTTCACCATTTTCCTGTTCCCGCGGCAGTACATTTAGGGACCTGGATGTAATTGTGATGTCTGTGTTTAGTGTTCTATGGGGAGTAAGTCATAAAAAAAAAAAAAACTCTCCTTTACTGAACATCTTGTAGTCAGTTTTCTTTTTCGTCATCATCATCATCTTCATCTTCGCTTCCTCCTCATTCTTCTTCTTTCTTTCTTTCTTCTTCTTCTTCCCATCTCTCTCTCTCTCTCTCTCTCTCTCTCTCTCTCTCTCTCTCTCTCTCTCTCTCTCTCTCTCTCTCTCTCTCTCTCTCTCTCTCTCACCTGCACCATTATCACCTCAACTAATGGCCAAGAGTTCCAATACACCTGACAATCTGGATTCATAAACAAATCTTAGTATCAGTTCTCCGTCGTAACTGCAATTTCTTCTTGCAGGAAGCACAAGGAAGGCATAGTGCAGCACATCACATTACCTTTTGTTCTTCCTATAAATAATAACCATAGCCAGGAGAGGGAAATGAGCTCAAGGACCTGCATCTGAGACCTAACTGGCTGCTGACTGGGTGGAGCTTTAGGGTATTTCACATGTCACAGGGATGCTTAGTCTGCTGATGTGGGCGTGGGCGTGGCGGTGGGAGTGCGATGTGAATAGATAATACAGGAAAGATATTGGTAACTCTGACAGAGCCTGCCCCCTTACACACGAGATATCATCCGTCAGGTGGAAGAGTTGCGTTACGTACGGATCGCCCTATATGTACAGTACAGTACATCTGGTGTTTTATATCTAAGGTTTTTATATATCAGTACTGTGTTACAAGTACAAGCATTATTAATTACACTGGCCAATGTTCTCGTGCGGTTAGGAAGTCTGTTAATACCTCTTTTTTAACGGTTTATTTCTGATTCTGCTCCGTTAGTATATTCTTGTGTGTCATTCATGCAATCCATGTCGACATTAACAAATATAAGAAGCAAAAAAGAGGATGTTAATGGGTAGTTTGGAAGATAAATCGTTAAGGAAGAGGTGCTAGGGAGTCTGTACGAGCTATTGATCTTACTTCTCCAGTCGATTTTATTACGTTAAGGGTAGGACTCTTCTTGGGAAGAATTTTATGATGAAATTATCAATGTTAATTTTGTGACAGGATGAAGAAGGTTTATATTAATGCCTATCGAGGACACATGATTTATTATGATTGAAGTTCAGTTTTTAAGTCTCAACATTCCCCCTAACTACGACACGCAACCGTCCAATTTACAATCCAGGTCCTTATTTAACCTAGAACTCATCTGGCTGCTGGCCAAGAATACCTTCGATTATACCACCGCCAGCCCAGTCGACTATATTCTCTCTCTCTCTCTCTCTCTCTCTCTCTCTCTCTCTCTCTCTCTCTCTCTCTCTCTCTCTCTCTCTCTCTCTCTCACACACACACACATACACACACACACACACACACACACACACACACACACACACACACACACACACACTTGGCCCAGATTTTCGTCCTTTTGCAGCTTATTTCGTGTAGCTTAGTGACAGGAAGAGAAAGTCCTTCCACAGCACTTCGTGACTAGAATGAAATTCTAGAGTTACTCTCTCCCTATAACTCAGCTGTCAGGATGGAAGAATGTCAATTTTTAGGCCAAGTAAGAGTAAAAATAATAAAGTATTCAATTCAGAACACATCTCTAGTGGTAAAGGGGTTAATGAAAGCTACAGGTAAGAATTCCAGATCAATAAAGCCATCCTAAGCTGAATATACTCGTCTGAAATTAGTAATAACACAGAAAAACGTATATTACCGGACTCAGTTAGTTAATACAAATCGTCTGCTGTTAATAAGTGTTCATTTTAACTAAGCGTGAAGTTGCCATCCTGAGTGTTCAGCTGTGAGTTGCAATTAACGCTTGTAGGCTATATGTTGCTACTCATAAGTGTTATGGTTGAGTGGCAGGGTCTTATACTGCTTTTACTCTAACTTGACCTAAAATTGTCATTTCTCCAACTTGCATGCTGCGTTGTGAAAATAGATTAACACTAGAATACTGTGCTAGCCACGAAGAAGTGCTACGGAAGGGATGTAGAGGGGTGGCATTGCCTTTTTCTGCCACTGGGACGTATGAAATAAGCAAGGAGGGAAACCTGGGCTAAGTTATGGTGAGAAGAACATAGTACTGAGTTATTCTGCCACTGAATAATGTGAAATAGGCTGCAAACGAACGTCCACATACGGTGAATGAATATTGTAAGATCAATTTATGGTTTGCCGATGTTGTGCTAGGCTTAGTGCAACATATTTCTGCAACAAAGGCTCCCTCGAGCTACTAAAGCAACAGGACGCATAACTAAATTCCGCTAGCATTTTTCCATGATTTTTCCAGCATTTTTCCACTACTTTTTCATGATTTTTCCAGCATATTTCCATGATTTTTCCGTGAATATTCCATGATTTTTCCATGATGTCTCTAGCATTCTTCCACAATTTTTCTGGCATTTCTCCATAACTCTTCCATGATTTTTCCAACATTTGTCCATTATTTCCAAGGATTTTCCATGATTTTTCCAGCATTTTCCCATAATTCTTCAGTGATATCTCCGTGATTTTTCTAGTATTTTTCCATGGTATTTCCAGCATTTTTCCATGATCTTCCAGCATTTTCAATGATTTCTCCAAGAGTTTTTCTGTCTACTTCCGTGATTTCTCCTTCCCTTTTCTAGCATTTTTCCATGATTTTCCCAGCATTTTTCCATGTTTTTCCACGATTTTTCGGTGATTTTTAAGCATTTTCCCTGTTTCTCCCAGCATTTTTCCAGTATTTTCCAGTTCTTCAAGCATGTTTTTCAGCATTTTCCCACAACGACACCGGTAATGTTGCTTTTTTCCAACGCGCATTTATAATTATGAAAATTACTGGGAGTGTCAAACGACAAACTCATTTCACAGCACTTCAGTAAATTAGTTATGCTCTGGACATACAAGAATAAAGAGTATAGAATTTCGTGCCATGTTGTATATATATATATATATATATATATATATATATATATATATATATATATATATATATATATATATATATATATATATATATATATATATATATATATATATATATATATATATATATATATATATATATATATATATATATATATATATATATATATATAAAAGGCTATTTAAAATAGGATGTGTATACTTAATAATGTAAGATTATGATAGTTAAGGAAACATCACAAGCATTTATCCAGGCAACTGAGTCTGGAGCAGACTTACATAATGTTAATATTTCCCGTATGGTAATTTTATTTTCACCAAGAGATTAGACTTCCTCATTATATTTCCATGATTTACTAAATGGCCTCATGCAAGCCGCAGTATAGGTTTATTTATTACCGGTTTTTAGTGTCGATGATGTTATTCATATTGTGGCTTTGCCTGTGAACGATGATTTGAGAGATCCGTGTGAAGGAGAGGGAGGGATGTGTGTGTGTGTGTGTGTGTGTGTGTGTGTGTGTGTGTGTGTAGGTAGGTAAGAGAGTATGACGTCAGGAAAAAGAAATATCTGTTAACTGGAACGGAGATATTACCTATTTGTACTTCTCATGAGTTTAAGTAATGTGCCTTTCAGATAACCTTTCTAATTACCCTTGCTCGTCAATACCTCAGTCTAAGTTTTCCAGTCAATATACTTCATTTTTACACTCTGATTTAGCCCACACAGTTTAATAGGTTGTAAAGGACCTCTGGCTTGAAAGAATATCACAGCATCTTTCTGCTCCGTCACTGTAAAGATGTCAGACTTCTCTGGCAAATTTTATGCTAATACTAAACTCTGCTACTTAAAGAGTAGAGACGTATCGGAGAGAAAGAGTTAACCCCTTCATGGAGGATGTCTATTATAGTATTAATAGCTACTAGCGACCTACTTTCGGGTAGGGAGACCCACTAAACTGAAGACGATGTAGCCTTTATTGACTCATCACAACTTTTGTTCTTTCTTAAACTAAGTTTAATCGTCTGGTCACCTAGGTGGATTTAAAAAAAATGTAGTGAAAGCCATAAATTCCATAACGTTATCTTTCCTAATATTTGGTCTTCGCAATATTTGCATTTTCTGACTCTGTGCAGCCACCGAACTGGTGAAATATATATTGCTTTGGAGTGTGAGGGGTTGGTTGTTGCAAGAGTGAATAAATACTGAGGCTGTGTTTGTTTGGCATGATATTGTGTTTCCTGGAATAGGAAACTTTGCTGCACAAACATTGTAGAGACTAATGCCATCTTCTGACACACACACACACACACACACAAGCGAGCGCTCGTGCAGAGAGAGAGAGAGAGAGGGGGAGGGTAAAGTGAATGGCTGACTTTCCCTCTGCCCGAGACATCAAGAAATAAGTTGATCAGGATTTGGGCTCCTTTTTACCCATCCTCGCCCCGGAGGGGCTCGGGGACGGGTATTGTTTTCACTTGGCTTGCCTGTCTGTTTGTTTGGTTTGTTTGCCTGTCTGTCTATCTGTCTGTCTGTCTGTCTGTTAACAACTTTACGCGAAAACCATTAGAGCGATTTTAACTGAAATGTGCTACGAATTTCTCATCACCTGATTAAATTTGAGGCCAAAATGGGTCAAGGCCTAGGCTATAGGCCCCCCAAAATATTTTTTTTTAATCATTTCTTCGTCATGACTCCTTTCAGATTCGTCATATCGACATGAAACCAAAACCTAAATGTGTATCTTTCAAATCTGCATCCTATAACAAGCCTCATTACATCAGGAGGGTCACCCCCCCCCCCGTTAGCGGTAGGGGGGTCAATGTCAGGTGGGTCGGGCCTAAAATTTCAAATGGACATCAGATCGCCAATTTTCACCCGATTTACTCCAAATTTGATATGTGACATCTTTGACTAGATATCCTGTTGTGTTTATACGTCAGCACTAAATTGACTGCCAGGGATGGGTTTGCTGTGCCATGGCACCGCTTCTTGTTCTTTAGTAATTTCTGTAAAGTCATCGTTCATGTTGACTTCCAGCCTCTGCTTCTTTCTTTATGCACACCAAAAAACAACTCAGCACGCTCTTCCTTACTGCACACAATTTATCCATTTATTTTTTTAAAGCATTTGAATTCTGCGCTCTCTCTCTCTCTCTCTCTCTCTCTCTCTCTCTCTCTCTCTCTCTCTCTCTCTCTCTCTCTCTCTCTCTCTCTCTCTCTCTCTGATATTTCATACCTTATGTATTCTTCTTTTTCCCCACTCTTTTAAATAAAATCTTCCTTCCCATAATTCCCCCCCCCCCCTTCCCGTTGTTAAAGAAGGACATATTATGTAAAAACGGCATATAAAACTGTCATGCTTGCGATTTATGATGTCACAGGGGGAACTGGCTGCAGGATTATTTTTTATGCAATGAAGAGAGAACACAAGACCTGAAGCCTAACAAGTTCTTTCCAAGAAGGATCAGAGCAAAAGAAAGCCATCCCAAGCCCGACTTCAAAGTCAGGCTCCAGCCTCGTTCTGGAATTTTGACCAAAATATCAAGATTTCCTTAATCCTGTCGGAATAATTGCGAAGTCAGAAACTAGGTGTGCCATGGCCTCATCCCGTGGTTGCTGAAGTTACTTTTGTGATGAGTACTGCGAAAAACAGGTGGCAGTATGAACGGTGGAGCCATGAGTATATGATTGGATAGGCTTAGAAGTGCAGCGAGTAAGATCACTGATCAACAGAGGGAAGAGACATAACTATAACAAACACCGCTTTACAAAAACAGCTGCCTCCTACACGGCAGCTATAGAGTGACCTAAGAAGAGGCTAGAGATGAAAACGCTCAGGATGAAGAAACAACATCACCATTTTTCTTCATACTGATGTGATACCTTGTGGTGAGGGTTTTGAAACTGTCTGTGCTCGCTACAATCGTACGATGACACCAGTATCAGTATGTTACTGTTACTGCCAAGCGACTTTTCTTAACTAGCTGGCCACATATTATAATGAAGTTCATTAGAGATGAAGCGACTGGAGGAGGGCACGACGTAAGTAAACAAATACTAAAAAGATACCGATAAATTAAAGACAATATTAAAGTGTATTAGGGCAACCTCATCTCAAAGGGAAGGTGACACGTAACCTCCTGTGCTCATGAGAATACAGTCCAAAGACTACAGAGAATCACCAAATGGTGGTGTCCCGACCCCGGGGTGGCTGATGAGCGTTTGTTTGATCCGTTTTCTCACCGTCTCTTCACAGCTCGGTGTAGCAGCTTAAGATGACCCACTTAGCTTACGTAAAGCTTGACATCATCATCCTCGTCATTACTTTCATCACTATCATACTTATCATCAACATACTCCAGTTTCCCATCAATGAACAATGTGGGTTTGAGCCATAAAGTACCTTGCTGTCTAACAGTTCGTTTTGGGTGCTTTCTCTTTGCCTTTGGAAACAATTGAGAATTTAGACTGAAATGATGATGAAATGTATGAACTTGTGAGTGTAGGGAAGAGTAAAGTTATGGTCTTTGAGAGAAATGAAGTAACTGAATGTACAGTTGGGTTGGATGACGAGGAAGTGCATTTAAATACCTTGGTAGTGTGATGAGTAAGGATGGAAGTTTAGAAGGTGAAGTGCTTGAAAGGGTAAAACAAGGAAGAAAGGTTGCTGGTTTCTTGAAAGCGGTGATAAGAAAAAGGGAAGTGAGCATGGAACTGAAAAAGTTACTGCATGACAATAGTGATACCAACTCTAATGTATGGTTGTGAAGCTTGGACCTTGTTGGAGGGACACAAGTCAAGAGTGAGAGCAGTGGAAATTAGTTACTTGAGAGGAGCATGTGAAGTCACATGGCGAGACAGACTGACAAAGGAGGAAGTGAAGGAGTGTTGTGGTGTGGATGTGGATGTGATAGGAAGCGTTAGGAGATACACACTGAGGTGGTTTGGCCATGTGGAGAGGGTGGAGAGCTAGAGACTGACGAGGAGAGTGTATTGAGTAAGGTGGAGAGGGAGGGGGAGGCCAATGATGAAATGGAGGGATGGAGTGGAGAGCTATATGAGAGAGGGGGGGTGTAAGCTGGAAGCAGGGCTGTGATATGGCAGGGGACAGGGCGACATGGAGGCGATTTGTTTGTGGTCACCCCTTACAGGAATAAGACGTCTGGCAATAGGTAGATGGATAGATAGTTTTTGTTCACCCATATCCCTGCTGGGTAAATATGTTCAGTTTGGTCAGTATGTTTGCTTGACAAGTTAGTTTCTATCAGTGGGTATGTAATTTCTTCCGATATTTCTACATTTTCTCATACATATTTGGCCATTTATACGAATACTTTGATGGCAGAGCCCGGCATTCTTCACACAGTGGTCTATACGAAGTATTTGTCCATACAAGATATCGGTACTGATATTTACCACCAAACTCTAGCGGTACTTCATGTTTTCTCTACAGCAAGTCATCTGTTCACCAACCTAGCCCACTGAGTCCACTCAGCTTGGAATTTCCTTCTCTCGGAACCTATCATGGAAAGATCATACTAGCTCCCATACAAAATCTGCTTCTAAGAGGTTAGAAGTTCGAAACCGTCTCCATGCTTTCTTTATCTCTGTGCAGTTGCTGAGACTGTGTAAAGGTCTTATTCATTCATTCTGACAGTACAACTCCCATGTCCGGGAAGGACTATCTACATGCAGTTCTTCTCGACAGGATGGACAAAATGATTTTCGTTTCAACGACTCCTCTCTTTTCACTGCTTCTCTTCGTCTCTTTATATCAATACCGTCACGACTTATCTGGCCTTTGCTGTTTTGAACTCTTTGTTCCAATCCCTCCTCCATTACAGTCGGCGCGAGGCATCTATTTGGTAGCATTCAAACGTCGTCTGTGGCATTTTGGAGCCTCGGACTGGGAGGCCCTCAGGCAGTACTTCTTTGATTTTCCCTGGAATGATTATTGCTTCCATGGCCGGGAGCCATCTGAGTGTGCCTTGCGCATTACGGAGGTTATTCTCTCGGGCATGGAAGCATACATTCCCTTCTCATATCCTTTGACTAACGCAAGAAAGCCTTGGTTTAATCACGCTTGTTCTAATGCTGTCCGCAACAAGGAGAGGGCATACAAAAGGTACTGGAGCCAACCCACCCCTGAATCACACCATCTTTACGTTTCTGCCCGGAATCGTGCTAAGTCTGTTCTTCGCTCTACTAAAAATAATTTCATCCATACTAAATGCTCTCAACTCTCCAACTCGAATTCTTCCCTCTCCTTCTGGCGCCTTGCCAAAAATCTTTCTAACAACTTTACCTCATCATCCTTCCCTCCTCTTTTCTACTCTGATGGTTCTGTAGCTATTTCTTCTACTGATAAAGCAGATCTCTTCGCACAGACTTTCTCCTCCAATTCCACCTTAGACGATTCCGGTGCTGTTCCTCCAACACTTCCCCCCTCTGACTTCCTCATGGCTGACATTAAAATTTCTTCAGTTGATGTATTTTCTGCCATCACTGGCCTCAGTACTAACAAGGCATATGGGCCTGATGGGGTCCCTCCTGTTGTTCTCAAGAACTGTGCTTCTGTGCTTACACCCTGACTAGGCAAACTCTTTCGCCTTTGTCTGTCAACTTGTACCTTTCCTTCTTGCTGGAAGTTTGCTCTCATTCAGCCAGTCCCAAACAAGGGTGACCACTTCCAACCCTCCGACTATCGTCCAATTGCTTTAACGTCCTGCATTTCAAAAGTTTTTGAGTCAATTCTCAATAGTAAAATTTTAAGGCATCTTTCCTATCACAACCTTCTTTCCGATCGTCAGTACGGGTTCCGTAAGGGACGCTCCAGTGGCGATCTTCTCACCTACCTTTCAGACTCCTGGTCATCCTCCTTTCGGGACTTTGGCGAAAACTTTGCCATTGCACTTGACATCTCAGAGGCTTTCGATCGAGTCTGGCATAAATCTTTAATTTCCAAACTGCTCTCCTACGGTTTCTATCCTTCTATCTGTGCCTTCATCTCTAGCTTTCTTTCTGGTCGTTCTGTAGCCGCGGTTGTAGACGGCCATCGTTCTTCTCCTAGATCTATCAACAGTGGTGTTCCTCAGGGCTCTGTCCTATCACCAACTCTCTTCCTTTTATTCATCAATGATCTTCTAAGCTGTACATCTAACCCTATCCACTCATACACTGATGACTCCACCCTTCACCTTTCCATTCGCTTCCCACAACGCCCATCTCAACAGTTACTTCAACAAACAAGGGATGAGGCTATGGCACACCTAATGTCTGACTTGGCTCGTATCTCTGACTGGGGTAAAAATAATATGGTTGTTTTTAATGCATCTAAGACTCAGTTCTTACACATATCAACCCGACAAAATCTTCCACAGGTATACCCACTAATGTTTAATAATATTCAGCTTAATCCTGCATCATCCTTGAACATGCTTGGGGTTTCATTTACTCGGGACTTATCTTGGAAAGATCATATTACATCTCTTGTAAAATCTGCTTCCAAGAGATTGGGTGTGCTAAGCTGACTCTGCTCTTTCTTTACCCCTGCACAATTCTTGACTCTATACAGGGGTTTTATCCGCCCCTGTGTGGAGTACAACTCTCATGTGTGGGGAGGCTCCCCACATACAGCTCTTCTCAATAGGGTGGAGTCAAAGGCTTTTCATCTCATTAACTCTCCTCCTCTTACTGACTCCCTTCAACCTCTGTCTCTTCTCTGCACTGTTGCATATTTATCTCTTTTCTATCGCTACTTTAATGGTCACTGCTCCTCTGAATTGTCTGCTTGCATTCCTCCACCTCTACGACGGGCGCGTAGCACCCGTCTGGCAGCAAACTCTTATCCCTTTTCTGTTCAATTCTCTAATGCAAGAGTTAACCGTTACTCCCAGTCTTTCATTTATGCAACAGGTCAGCTCTGGAACTGTCTCCCTCTGTCTGTATTTCCTGCTGCCTATGATCTCCAGTCTTTCAAACGCAGTGTGTCCAGGCATCTCAAAATGATCGGATCTTGAATTTGGCTCTCTCTTGTATTTTGTTTTCCTCTTGGAGGGAACTGTTACTGCGGGCACATGGCCTTTGGTTCCTTCTTCATCGCATAAAAAAAAAAAACTCTCACCCCGTTTCAGTCCAGATCTGTAATGCAAGAATAAACCGATACTCTCA
The DNA here is from genome assembly GCF_032717465.1 of Coenobita brevimanus. Lineage (NCBI taxonomy): Eukaryota > Metazoa > Arthropoda > Malacostraca > Decapoda > Coenobitidae > Coenobita > Coenobita brevimanus. Next base: position 7,135,396 of record NC_137042.1, read on the forward strand.
GGCATTCACTTATGCAACAGGCATATCTGGAACTGTCTTTCTAAATCTGCATTTACCTCTGCCTATGAAACCAAGTCTTTAATACACAACGTGTCCAGATCTTGATATAACTGAGTCTTGGTCTGTCTGTCTTAAAAAGATAACATACACTATACGACAGCGTTTTAAATGTTGCGTTTGTCAGACTAGCTGTGAAGATGATTTTCACTGATATAGCGTTACTTGGTGTGGGATCTTACTTGTAGGATTATTAGTGTTACTACAACAGACGATTCCGGGAGGTGAAAGATTAAGCAAAATATACAGCACTATATTTCCTATCAAGATAAGCATAAAATAAAATAATTTTCCAATAGTGAAAAGATATTACCACTTTGTGTCAATCTTATCTACGTGAGGATGAAGGGAAGGAAGATGAATAAAAATGGATACTGCAGCCTTCAGCACAAGTACTGACCGCTAGCTAAGTAACAAAGTGCCTGGACCCACTGTAACTGCAACATACGAGATCATCAGCAACAAGAATGTGCAAGAAGTCTTATCTATTTTTTATACTTATGCTCTCAGGTGGTGTTATGAACGAGGGATGTTTATGTTGTCATTATTGTAGGAGAGCGAGAGGCACCCACAGTACTGGCCCAGCCTCAAATGTGTTCTGCTTCCACTATCAGCACTCTCTCTGTCCATGTACTCCTGGCTATGACTACTGTAGTTCCACCTACCCTCATCTCCCGCATTTGGTTCTCTTCCTGTCCACATATTTCCCGCTGCTGTTTGTAGTTACTTCCATCTGCTGTTGCGGTCAATAATCTTCTTACACCTCTGTTTTTTTTTGTTTTTTTTTTTGTTTTTTTTTTACTAAAGCAAGACTACAGCTCCTGCAGCCAATCAGCTTTTGCTTGTTATTTTAAAATGATCTGATCAAATCCCGGGACAGTGTAAACTCAGTAAGTGTCACTGTATCTTCTGTTCTCTGCTGTTGGTGTATGAGTCATTTTGCACTTGTCTTAGGGCGATTTTCTTTTCCATTTAGTGTCCCGTTCCATTTGTCCATGGGTTTGGTGTGAGTAATCTGAATAAGTGGATCATTTTTCTCGTTATCTGATAATTTTTCCTCATCCCTTGCACAGTACACAGAGAACCGTATTCCGGTTAACATAGGAAGCATCATCAAACTTTCTTGGATATATAATTTGCATCATAGCTATACTGCGATTCTACTGTATGATATGTATGTATTTTAATAACGAGAGAGTTTGCTTTAGTAACACACTCGAGGATAGCGATGTGTAACATAATACTGCTGTACAAAGAGACGTTATATCTCTGAAAAGGTTAGTGGAGATCTTGTAGTTCACGCTGAAATATGGCAGCTGAAGTACAAGAACTACATTAAAAAAATCACAGCAAAGGAGTTAGATAACAAACAAGTGACCATGGCCCTGCAATGATTGAAATACTATTTAAATTTCTGGAGCCAAACACGAAACTACCAAAGAATAAGAAATAGCGGAAAGCTACATGCGTATATTTCAAATTCCCTCTTGTTCACATTAATGCTGCCTACATTTCTGTAATCCATTAATAATATAGAACGCAAGGCGAAAAAAAAAAAAATAGAGGTTGGGTCAGCCTAACATCACAGATATCCCTCCATTATCTTAGTTTAATTTGACTGTCTTTAATCCCGAGACTGACCTGTGCTCTGTGCTCGCATCACTATGATTTCACCCAGACTTATTTCACTCTTTCTTCCATGATTCTCTCGGTCGTTAACTTTCACACTATGACTCTTATAATAGTTACTTTACTCTTCCTGACTTCACTCTAATGTTATTCGCCCCCCCCCCTCCCCCTTCATATTGTGGTGGTTTATTGAATTTTTATATACTCATCATAAATCTCTGCGCGATAAGTTACTGCAGTGTTTCATCAACCCTTTCAGCCAGAGAAGTTCTTTTTATGTTGTTGTTGCTGGTTTGTTGTTGCCGATTATAGAATTTTTTCTGCATTCCCATAGAATTAAGTGGTTAAGATATTATTTTAGGATATTCGCTAATTCCATATAGCCTAAACCTAAGGAAGTCTTTTCTTGATGGGATGAAGCGCCCTTTATTCATGAATAGCGACATCCCTTCCTGCAGGAAGTTAAATGATCTTCACTCCAATCACGTCACATGCAGTGTATTTATTCTTTCTTCAGACGGTTTCTTTCATCTGAGGAATGACATTTCGGCCTGAAGCGTTTGAATGAAATTTGTATGGGATTTCTCTTGCTCGAAAGTTATCTGTAACGAGGGTAAAAATCGTCCATTATAGACACTAGTCCAAAAGCATCATTCACTCTATCATACTGTACATACGCACGCTACCACACACCAGTCTTTGTCATACCCTGTTCCTACTTCTGCCCTTCTCTGCCATATATTTTTCTCCCATGTCTTAAGCTTCAACATATAGTTTCACTTCGTACATTTATAAATGTAGAAAATATCTGCAGCACACATTACCTCGCTCGTAATTTGATATTTACTATGAAATCACACACACACACACACACACACACACACACACACACACACACACACTCGCGCGCGCGTCTCTCTCTCTCTCTCTCTCTCTCTCTCTCTCTCTCTCTCTCTCTCTCTCTCTCACACACACACACACACACACACACACACACACACACACACACACACACACACACACTGTCTTCATGTTTACTTGCAGGAAAGTAATTACTAATTCAGAAAATCTTTTTTTCTTTTTAAGAAATAAAACAGGAAAGATAAAAATAATACCAAGGTAGTAGCACCAGCTAGGCATCGTAGTGTCCCATTTCAGTCGGAATAATTCCATCACACACGATCATCATTTTCATCATAAACATAAAGAAAAGGGGTACTGGATAAGGGTAAACTCAAGTGTAATCGGCCCACAGTGAATAAAAAGAGCTCTTAAGGACCAGTCGCAGCCGTGTCCGTTGACGGATAGTCTTAGAAGACAGATGGCCTTCCTCTCGTCATTCAGTTTCCTGTGTGAAATAGGAGAAACGGTCCCGGTTGAATAAATCCGCGTCCATTGTCCTAGGATGAAATCATACTGGGTTCACCTTTGTCATTTCTCGGTTTCGGTCCAGTTAGGTTCACCTGGGACGATTATCGATTCTTATTTAGTATGGATCATTTCACATCCGTTCTGGTTATTATATATCTTTTTAACTTTACGCTGACCCAAGCAGATCAGTTTAGGATAACTCCAGTTAACCTGTCCCTTGATGTCAGTTTTAATCCATTTAGTTGACTGAGATCACAACATTCAAGGTAGAAAAAAAAAAAAAGAAGGAAAGAAACCATTATTGCTAGGGATTTCGATAAATACAGTTCTGGCCATTCTGGACCATACAGCGCCTTGCAGGCTCATTAACTTTGACAATACGGATCTTCATGTCATATCTTATAAGAAAAATCAGGTATAGGGGATATAGATACATAGATAGATAGATACTGTATAATGGTTGTGAGACCTGGAAACTGACAAAATCGATGGAAAATAAATTAATCCTTTCTCAGAGAGGAATGGAATGATCAATGTTGGGATTATCTTTTAGAGACAGGAAAAGATCAACTTGGGTGAGAGAGCAGACTAAAGTCAAAGACATTATAGAAGTTATAAAAGATCATAATTGGAGTTGGGCAGGCCATGTAGCAAGAATAAGGGATAATCGATGGAGCAAGAGGTTGACTGATTGGACACCAGGAGACTGTAAGCGTAGCAGAAAAAGGCCAGGCAGGAGGTGGAGAGAGGAGATAGAGAAATTTGCAGGGAAGACGTGGCAAAGATTGGCTCAGTCAAGGAATTCGAGGAGAAGGTTGGGGGATGTCTTGTTCAGCAGTGGACTTGTAATGGCTGATAATGATGATTATATATATATATATATATATATATATATATATATATATATATATATATATATATATATATATATATATCATTATCCAATCCTACATTGCCCCATAAGGAGCGTAGGAGCCCAGGGCAAGGCAGTTGGTCTCGACATTTAAAATGAGAGTGACCAGCCTCACTTATCCCTGAGTGGCATTACATGAGCAATCAACCCCAACCACCCCTTGGATATAAACCTTCACCGGCTCAATCCGATTGGAGCACAATAATTACTAAACCATCAGATGCCAAAATTTGGTTATATGGTTACCACCCAGCGTAGTAAATGGTTTCCTGGTGTACAGGAAATATATATATATATATATATATATATATATATATATATATATATATATATATATATATATATATATATATATATATATATATATATATATATATATATATATATATATATATATATATATATATATATGGAGCCTCTGTGGTACAGTGGTAGAGTGTGCGTTTCGTACACGGGTGAGCCAGGGTTCGCGCCCCGCCAGGGTAATAAACTTTGGGAGTGTTCACCCGGCCACGTACTACACTGGCGGACACCAGGGGTGCTGTGGTTGAACCAGTGTCTCTTACTATAGAGTATGCTTGCACCCAGTCGGCTTGCGCGGGCCGATTACACTTGGTTCACAGACTACACGTGTGTACATCCAAAGCCACTCCAACACAACAATTACACTAACAAGCACTTTTCACCCTACATACAATCTCTACTAGACAGCCTAAGCCACTTGGTAGAGATACATTGGCTGTATCGTCCCGACTTCGGTCGGGATAGGCCGGTCCTGCAGTGGATACTCAAACGGCTGATGATATATATATATATATATATATATATATATATATATATATATGTGTGTGTGTGTGTGTGGAAGGTGTAGCCGGCAAAACCGGTGGTGGGTGGTAGAGTACTCAGCTGAAAGCATGCCCCGATAAAATGGGCGTTACATCAGCCTGAAGTCAAGGCACTAGTTTTGATTAAATTCACCGTATGGGGGCAGAAATACTTGAAATCGCTGTGCTGGAGTGAGAGGGACAATCAGGGACACTGGTGGATAGTGGTGCTGGACGAGAAAGAGTGTACTTTGTATAATCAGGCATTATGTGTGGGAATGGCTTTCGCGTACGATGATTCCATTTGTGAGTTAGGTCTGGGTGAAAGGGCATTCAGAGAAAGTATTGGAGCAGATAAGCGGGAAGAACAGGTTGGACTGACTTGGAATGTTTGGCCAGGACTAAGTGGTACAACAGTAAATACCGGCGATATTAACAGGGACGTGGTGAAGGATTAAATCTACATTTTCTTGAGAAATAAATTGAAAAAAAAAAAAAAATTCATACATGCACCATTCCATTATACCTGTTGTTGTGCAACAAAATAAGGGCAGATCAGTCACACTGAGTAGGCTGAAGAAACAAAAAAGTGGCGCATAATGCCGAAATATTCCGAATTTACTGTATGCGAGCCTTCTTTTCACTGGCTATCAGAGAAAACGGAGACTGAAGCAACACCACGCCGCTGTAAGCATGGTAAAGCCTCTGGTAATTCAAGGTCCATTACGAACATTGGAGAAATGTGAGTATTGACTTTAGGGGATACAGAGTGAGACCGAGAACGCAGTAAGCGCTCAGGATATTCCCTGCCGACTGACAGTTGCATACTTCTAGAATCTGTATCAAGATTTCTTGTATTGCTTCAGAAAGTATCGCTTCCATACTTTCTCAAGATATTTCTTACATGTGAGTCAACCTTTCTTTTCACATGAAATTAAAGGCCACTTTATCTGCACGTCTTACCTTTGCCAACTTAGTCCGAGAGTTTACCTCTCACATAAGTAAAATAACTATACGGCAGCAAAGGAGAGAGAGAGAGAGAGAGAGAGAGAGAGAGAGACGTCCTTACAGGCTGAAGGGCTATTGTAGATTTTCTCTCATGACACTTGACTAAAAAAACTCTAGCTACCGAGTGGAAACACACACACACACACACACACACACACAGATGATTTAGAATCCATAATTATTTAGACTGCACCTCGTTGCTCTACTCACAACACCAACGCATCTTCCAAACTCTATTGTTTGTGCTGTCATTGTTGTTGACTGTATCGCGTTGGTGCCTGTGCTTCCCCGCTGATATCTCTGTGCCTGTGTTGTGTCCATGAATGCTGTGGTGAAGTGTGTGCCTCCTGAGAGAGACACTTCTCCAGTACGCCGCGAGCTTCATCCACTAAAAGCACCATTCAATTCACCGTCAACATCACATTCTCGCCAGACTTTATCAGGTTGATCAACACCAGTTCCAAAGCCAGTAACGTGATAAGACTCTTGCTCAACCATGCCCGGCCCATAGTCACTAATATTCAGATTTTTCTCTTTGTGGCTCATTAAACTAATTCGGTGAAGAGTTAGACTGAGAGAGAAAAAAGCTGCATCGGGAAATTGGGAAAACAGAGTGAGGAAGATAAGAATCGTGCAAGCGGACTGATTTCACTAAACTGACTTTCTGTATTACTGAAAAAAATGATGAGTTCACTGGGTAGCTGTGCATTTTTTGTTTTTGAAGTATCATATATATATATATATATATATATATATATATATATATATATGTGTGTGTGTGTGTGTGTGTGTGTGTGTGTGTGTGTGTGTGTGTGTGTGTGTGTGTGTGTATGTATGTATGTATGTATGTATTTATGTATGTATGCATGTATGTATAGATAGATTGAATGATTGTTCGATAGACAGATAAATAGATATAGACAGATAGAGAGATAGACTGATAGAAATAGATACATTCATAATACATATGAGATGTCATATCTGTTAAATATGTGTTGTGATGCTTCATCAAGTAGGTATGTCTGCAAGGTAATATTTCTAAGTTTACTTTCTAGCTTGGGTGCAGAGGGACAGGAATTTCTGTAGTGTGATGATTCAGATTGGATTTTGTCAAGAAGAACAGTTGAGTTTAAGTAAAATACCGCCACTGCATTTTCCTTTATGGACATAAGAAGATCTGTGTAATTAATTCCATCCACATTTTACACACAATCAAAATTCTGTAAGTTTCAGCATCTGCATCATCAGCTGATCAACTGTACATGTACAGATACAGCCGTAGAATTTTGTGTTTAATGTAATTAAAGGTAAAGTACAAGTAAGTTCGTTTCCTTGGATACTGTAGTTTTATTTTATTGCATAACCAGCCCCATAATCCTATTGTCCATAAAAAAAAAAAAAAAATGCTGTCATATTTCCTGCGAGCTATTTTTGCTCTAGATGGAAGGCTATTTTTGCGTTAATGCAATATCGTTCACCTCAGAATAACCTGTAAATTTCGTTACAAAAAATCAAAGCAGTAAGCTCCATTATTTTTTTTTTTTTATATTACATGTATATACATAAACAGTTCTGTAGCTAAGTCTAATTAGTCTGAATGTGTTTCCAAGTCACAACTGCCTAGACCCCTGGTTGCTGAAAATATAAGCTTCCATTATTCTATAACCACAAGGTAAGAAAACTGGGTTCATCGAAGAAATTACAGTCGACAACTTCGAAGAAAATAATGAAGTTTGTACAGAGGCTGTACTTTGTGTTTCTTCACCAAGTCATGGTAGACTGCCTTATGAATTCTTCCTTGAGGGTGTCGCTTCTTTTATGATCGGGGTGCTATGTCGTAGTAAAGGAGAATATGCGATATTTTTGTGATATTGTAACCCGTCGCTATGTTAGACGGAGGTTATATATTCATCCGTGTCTGTTTGTTTGTGTAAAACATTTCTCAGGACGTTGTTACGAAAAATAGAGAATACTAGGGCAGTGGGACAATGAAGAACAGATAAGACTTTGAAGTGGATCCAAATACAACAGTAAATCGTAAATCATATTTGTGTTGACAATATTGGCGTTGGAGGAGGTATGCGCTCTCGTGAGTTTGTGTTTTAAGTCAGAGTATGACCGTGGAATTAATTGACCATGTAAGACCGTAACAATATTCGTCAGGTGGGAAAGATGACATAGAGCAGCAAATCATAAGTTTTATTGTTGTTGGCGGAGGTATGCGTTCTCTGAATATCTTCCAGTTAATTAATGTCGCATAACACTCAGTGTCTACTACCATAACCAAACATGTTCACATGAATGACTTACTTGATCTAGTCTGAGTGAAATATATATATATATATATATATATATATATATATATATATATATATATATATATATATATATATATATATATATATATATATATTGGTTGTTATCTGAAGCTCTCTTTTTTTTTTGGGGGGGGGGGATGCCTTTTAGTGATCTGGTTTGATTCTGTCTGCATTAACAGCTGTGTGTTTGCAAATGACAGTGATCAATATTTGCCTGAACAAATCTCTCTCTCTCTCTCTCTCTCTCTCTCTCTCTCTCTCTCTCTCTCTCTCTCTCTCTCTCTCTCTCTCTCTCTCTCTCTCTCTGACAGTCACCCCTATGATCTCGCTGTTGCCTTCTTCCCCCCTCCTTGGCCTTACTCCCTCTCTGTGGTTCATATTGTCTGCAAGAGGTAACAAGGATCCCACGCGACACAAAGATGGCTCAGGGAACACTTCTTTAGTGGGAGGAGGACGAGGAGTGGCGAGGGTACATAATGAGCAGGGGAAGATGGGAAGACGAAAATGTTAGATCACAAATGACGATATGAGGTAAAAAGGGATATGAATGCTGACAATCCTTTATCAAAGACAATGAAAGAGAAGACGAGGCCGATTAGAGTGAAAGTTGTGTGTGTGTGTGTGTGTAATTCACCGGGTCGGTCAGGATCACTTGATGGTCGTGATCGTCAGCTTTTACCCTCCCGGAAGGGAGCTGAGAGCTCATATAGTCCGATCTAAGGGCAAGGCTGTGACCTTCACACACGCACACACCCGTCCCCTTGCTCAAGGGGGACAGTAACCACCCACTTCGTCAGTGAAACTTTTCGCAACCTGAGCGAGGCGCGAACTCCCGTCCACCAGTTGGCAAGCGAGAGCGTTACCACTGCACCAGCGAGCGGTGTGTGTGTGTGTGTGTGTGTGTGTGTGTGTGTGTGTGTGTGTGTGTGTGTGTGTGTGTGTGTGTGTGTGTGTGTGTGTGTGTGTGTGTGTGAATCTGTTTTTAGCAACAGACTCGTACACACATGACATTGATGGGCAGCTCGGTTATATATGATAAACATATTATTATTGTGGTCATGAAGGGTAACCGATACAGAAGGAACAGAAAAAACACCTCCTGTCATCCGAGAAGTGACCTTCCTCTACTCATTCAGTTATGCACGAGAAAAGATGTGGAGAGTTTTGAAGTGCGGGCTTTGAAGTGTAAGGAAACATTTCTGTTGATTAGTGGCTGTGTTAATAAGGGAGCAATAATGTCTTAACGAAATGCAGGTTATTAAGTGTAGCTATTTCCTTCAAAGATTCTTTAGTCTCACATTCCCTCAAGACTTTATACCAAAGCTGACAAAACAGTGTCAGTCTGCTGAGTGGATTCTTCTGTTCTTGTCGTCAACAAATTATTGAATATATCTCAGGAAAGGTCTCTTGATATATATATATATATATATATATATATATATATATATATATATATATATATATATATATATATATATATATATACTGTATTTATTTTTCTCTGAAGACAGCTTCCCGTTATTTCATGACAATAACCTCGTAACCTCTCCTACAATGAATATAATGGTCCGGTTGCAATAACCAATCTCTCTCGCTCTCTGTCTGTCTGTCTGTCTGTCTGTCTGTCTGTCTCTCTAAATCCAATTAAATCAATAACACGTGATTCATAGATATGCTCTCCTCTTAAGAGGTGAGTACACGAAAACGCTCGAGATATTTTGTGATTTGTATTCCTTGTGGATCTCAATGCATTTATCTATCTATCTATCTATCAATCATATATATATATATATATATATATATATATATATATATATATATATAATTTCCTGTGGCACCCCACGGGATGCATAGGACCTCAATGAACTCTCTCCACCAATATTTGTCTCTTGCCATCTCCTTCAGGTCCCACTAACACTCCTCTCCTGCTTCTTTTTTCATTGTCCTCAACCAGGTTTCCCTCGGCCTACCTCTACCTCTTCTTCCTCTAGCAGTCCACTCTGGCACATCTTGTATTAAACTACCTTCTTTTCTGTATATGTGCTCACATATTCATTAACTGGTTCCACTCTCGTAATATCCCTTACTCTTGCATTTGTAACTATGTCTTGCCACTTTACCCCAAGAATCTTTCTCAGTATTTTATTCTCAAATCCTAATACTTTCTGATCTGTTGCAATTGTACTGTCCCATGACTCATGCTCGTAAATCAAAATTGGTCTAACCATGGACTTGTAAATTTTCACTTTAGTATGTACCGAAAGCATATTATTATTCCAAATAGATTTCAACATTCCAACAGGTCGCCAAGCCTGTCTAATCCTCTCCTCAATTTCATTGTTTAATGATCCATTAGATGATGCAATCGTTCCCAGATATTTAAAGTTTTCTACATTCTTCACCACATTATTCCCAATTACACAATCGATTTGGTTCTCCACGTTCATATTAATAATTTCAGTCTTTCCACAATTTATTACCAATCCCACTTTTTCTCCTTCCTCCACCAGACAATCAAGCACCCTCTGCATCTCGTAAATACTTCCGCAAATCAGTACAATATCAACAGCATAGTCCAAATCCATCAGCTTCTTATTTTCTTTCCAGTTAATTCCTGCACCTGTTCTCCTTACAGCCTTTTTCATAACATAATCCATAACCAAAACAAACAACAATGGCGAAAGAACTCCTCCTTGAATCACTCCTGACCTAACTTGAAATGGATCACTCAAAGAACCACCCACCATTACCTTACCAAAAGTACCTTCATGCAGGCTTCTAATAATATTTACAAACTTTTCTGGTATACCATAGAATCTCATAATTTTCAACATAGCTCCACGTGAAACACTATCAAACGCCTTTTCAAAATCCACAAAACACATACTAAGTGGCATTTTCATCTCATTAGCTTGTTGCATTAGATGCCTTACAATAAAAATCTGATCATTACAACCTCGACCCTTTCTAAATCCCGCTTGTTCTTCTCTTAAAATTTTATCAATTACTGGCTCTGTTTTGTTCAACAAGATTTTGGAAAAGACTTTTGCAACTACAGGTGTCAAAGTTATCCCCCTCCAATTGCCACACACACTTAAATCTCCCTTTTTTGGTATTTTTATAATCACTTCATTATTCCACTCTTCTGGAATTTCACCATTATCCCAAGCCACATTAAAAAGTTTCAAAAGCGCATTCATCAACTCGTCATTTTCCACCTTAAGCATTTCAGAGAATATTCCATCCTCTCCTGGGGCCTTAAAATTCTTTAACTCCTTTATAGATTTTGCTACGTCTTTCAAAGTTTTATCCCCTGTTTCTATCTGCATATAATATATATATATATATATATATATATATATATATATATATATATATATATATATATATATATATATATATATATATATATACATATTTTATGCGAGGAAGAAGGAACCAAAGGCCATGAGCCCGCAGTAAGAGTTTCCTCCAAGAGAAAAACAAAATACAAGAGAGAGCCAAATTCAAGATCCATTCATTTCGAGATACCTGGACACACTGCGTTGGAAAGACTGGAGATCATAGGCAGCAGGAAATACAGACAGAGGGAGACAGTTCCAGAGTTGACCTGTTGCATAAATGAAAGACTGGGAGTAATGGTTAACTCTTGCATTAGAGAGTTGGACAGAAAAGGGATGAGAGTTTTTTTTTTTTTTTATGCGAGGAACAAGGAACCAAAGGCCATGAGCCCGCAGTAACAGTTCCCTCCAAGAGAAAAACATAATACAACAGAGAGCCAAATTCAAGATCCGATCATTTTGAGATGCCTGGACACACTGTGCTTGAAAGACTGGAGATCATAGGCAGCAGGAAATACAGACAGAGGGAGACAGTTCCAGAGCTGACCTGTTGCATAAATGAAAGACTGGGAGTAACGGTTAACTCTTGCATTAGAGAGTTGGACAGAAAAGGGATGAGAGTTTGCTGCCAGACGGGTGCTACGCGCCCGTCGTAGAGGTGGAGGAATGCAAGCAGACAGTTCAGAGGAGCAGTGACCATTAAAGTAGCGATAGAAAAGAGATAAATATGCAACAGTGCAGAGAAGAGACAGAGGTTAAAGGGAGTCAGTAAGAGGAGGAGAGTTAATGAGATGAAAAGCCTTTGACTTCACCCTATTTAGAAGAGCTGTATGTGGGGAGCCTCCCCACACATGAGAGTTGTACTCCACACAGGGGCGGATAAAACCCCTGTATAGGGTCAACAATTGTGCAGGGGTAAAGAAAGGGCGGAGTCGGCTTAGCACACCCAATCTCTTGGAAGCAGATTTTACAAGAGATGTAATATGATCTTTCCAAGATAAGTCCCGAGTAAATGAAACCCCAAGCATGTTCAAGGATGATGCAGGATTAAGCTGAATATTATTAAACATTAGTGGGTATACCTGTGGAAGATTTTGTCGGGTTGATATGTGTAAGAATTGAGTTTTAGATGCATTAAAAACAACCATATTATTTTTACCCCAGTCAGAGATAAGAGCCAAGTCAGACATTAGGTGTGCCATAGCCTCATCCCTTGTTTGTTGAAGTAACTGTTGAGATGGGCGTTGCGGGAAGCGAATGGAAAGGTGAAGGGTGGAGTCATCAGCGTATGAGTGGATAGGATTAGATGTACAGCTTAGAAGATCATAGATGAATAAAAGGAAGAGAGTTGGTAATAGGACAGAGCCCTGAGGAAGACCACTGTTGATAGATCTAGGAGAAGAACGATGGCCGTCTACAACCGCGGCTATAGAACGACCAGAAAGGAAGCTAGCGATGAAGGCACAGATAGAAGGATAGAAACCGTAGGAGGGCAGTTTGGAAATTAAAGATTTATGCCAGACTTGATCGAAAGCCTTTGAGATGTCAAGTGCAACAGCAAAGTTTTCGCCAAAGTCCCGAAAGGAGGATGACCAGGAGTCTGAAAGGTAGGTGAGAAGATCGCCAGTGGAGCGTCCCTTACGGAACCCGTACTGACGATCGGAAAGAAGGTTGTGATAAGAAAGATGCCTTAAAATTTTACTATTGAGAATTGACTCGAAAACTTTTGAAATACAGGACGTTAAAGCAATTGGACGATAGTTGGAGGGTTGGGAATGGTCACCCTTCTTTGGGACTGGCTGAATGAGAGCAAACTTCCAGCAAGAAGGAAAGGTACAAGTTGACAGACAAAGGCAAAAGAGTTTGCCTAGGCAGGGTGTAAGCACAGAAGCACAGTTCTTGAGAACAACAGGAGGGACACCATCAGGCCCATATGCCTTGTTAGTACTGGGGCCAGTGATGGAAGAAAATACATCAACTGAAGAAATTTTAATGTCAGCCATGAGGAAGTCAGAGGGGGGAAGTGATGGAGGAACAGCACCGGAATCGTCTAAGGTGGAATTGGAGGAGAAAGTCTGTGCGAAGAGGTCTGCTTTATCAGTAGAAGAAATAGCTACAGAATCATCAGAGTAGAAAAGAGGAGAGAAGGATGATGAGGTAAAGTTGTTAGAAAGATTTCTGGCAAGGTGCCAGAATATGATAAAGGTGTATGATAAAGGATAAATTTGCAATTAATGCCTCTCGATGAAAGAGTTACTTACTTCAAAAGAGTGGGTACAGTAAATGAGATCAGTGGACAACAAAGAATCCACGCACAAGGGGAGAAGTATACAAGCCTGTCTTCTGGGCCCTAACTTGGCAACATGCAGGTAATTGATACTGAAGGGTAATGCCGAACTTCAATCCGGCCACATTTACTGTAAATGTACACCCTAATCAAAGATTATCCAAACACCTGGGCACAATTGATATTAAGATTAATGTCTAACATATCTTGTCAGAATGGCTGGTATGGCAACCCACTCTAATGTCATTAACTGGTCTTCAGTGAATTGGAGTACAGTTCAGGTACTATTACTGATAGAGATACGCACGAGGAGAACCTCATTTAGATTCTTCGGCCATGTATTTCACAATGCATGCCGTTCACAGCGTTAAGTCAATTTTGGTGAGAATGCACAGCTGGCACTATATATTAGCTTCAAGCTATAACGAATGATATGAGCCTGGGTGTTTGCATAACAGTATGACAGAGTTGAAAGATATGTATTTAATGCATTTCTCTGTGTACTGTAATTTGGGACTTGATCAGAAAACAATATTCTTTATGTATAGTACTAAATGAGAATGAGAAGGGAAGAATGCTATAATCTTTTAATATGAAATGCCATATGAAAATATGTTATACTCTAGGTATTAAATCCCTTTTGGTCTCTATGCCCTACCCCTTGCTCTGACCCTCCACTCTTTCCTCTCGTTCCCTCCTCTGCTGTCTCTCCCCTACTTGTCACCCCTCCCGCTTTCCCTTCCTGCTTATATTTTCCCTTGATACTTTTCGTTTCTGCCGTACCCACTATAGTTCCATTCACTTCTCTTTTGGCTGGAACATACTTGCTGCTCTATAATCTTTAATTTTTCATGACTCATTTAGTGTTTTTATTAACTGGATTTCAGTTCTCAATATTTATGCAACCATATTCATGGTACTAAATTAGTCTTCCTTTTTCCCTGACCACCCTTTCTTCCCTCCTCCTTTTCTTTCTGTGTATAGTCCTTCTCCTGCCATTCCTGGAACCCGTGCGATGCAAGGGGTACTGATGGTTTACTCCTACAGTACTCCGTATCTGTGACGCTGACAAGGACCCTACACATGGTGACGCTGTGCATCCTGGGTGGAGCAACTACGACGTCCACCCTAGAGCCAAATTTTCTTTTATTTCCGACCCTGGTGAGACGATATCAGCCACAAAGGGCTCCTGGATCCCTACATGAACGTATGCAGTATACTATGTCTGTAGGGCGGCCCCAAAGCAACAGTTGCTTACCTGTGTACGTCATTTCTGCTCAGGCAGACAGACTAGGTTAAAGTGACAACATCAACAACAACAATTCCATATCTGCATCCCAATCAATTTGTTTTCCCAGTTCCACTCACTATCACACTCTCATACCTTTCATTTCACTAGCTGGCAGTTTTAGTTCTTTCCTTTCCGTCTTGCCGCAATATGCATGCAAGGTTATGACGTCAGGGAGCTTATTTTTATCTCTCCCGGACGGAGTCCGACGAGGTATTGTTTTAGGTCGTTTCTTTGTTTGTTTGTTTGTTAGCAACATTACGAAAAAACGGCTGCATAAAATTGCATGAAACTTTCAGGATATGTGGGCATGTCTCCAAAGAAAGTGATTAAATTTTGGATGTAATCGAATGCCCTTGAAAGGTCAAAATCAAGGTCATGGATTTTTCAGAGTGTTAAACTTGAAAACGGTTGAAGATAGAGATATTTACTATGAAGAGGATACAACAACTTGTAATATAGGCTTTCATTTGGCATCAAGACTTTTGACCTTGAATGACCTTGAAAGGTCAGATTCAATGTCATGGATAGTCAGGGGGCTATAACTCGAAACTGGTTGAAGACAGAGGGATATTTACTTTTATCAACGTATTAGGAATCTCATATGGGTTTTTAATTGATACCTTGACCTTTGACGGAAAGTGACCTTGAAAGGCCAAACTTAAGGTCACAGATATTCAGGGGGCTATAACTCGAAACTCGCTGAAGATAGAGATATTTCCTATTACCAAGATACAGGAAGTCTCATATGTGCTTCCCTTTGGCAGCATGACCTTTGACGTTGAGTGACCTTGAAAGATCAAATGCAAGATCAAGGATTTTCAGAGGGTGTAACTTGAAAACATCTGTGCCATTACCTTAGACTTTAATTGTGCACTGACACTAAATGGCAGAAACGAGTCAGTATTTAACAGCAATAAAATAACTGCTGTCAGGTGAGGTTTGATGAGCCTGGCACAACTTTTCTGTAATCTGTCTCACTTTCATATTTATCTGACTCTGAGCACAGACTGATCAGTGCATTTCATAAGCCCAGCAACAACCGTTTTCGTGCTGCACCAACAGATGCAGGTCCTGTGCACCATCTATGCACATATATGCATGTTACTAAAAGTTGCTCGGGTGCCTCATGCACAGGAATTTAATATGATCTCAGCATTGTTTTTATAACATGTCCATTACACCGAGATTTCAATGTAATATTATCAGCATAATGAGACCACCTGTCCGCACAATCCCCTACAATATTTATTGCATATCATCACGTGAAACGTATTGCTGAATCAAACCTCTATTTCTTCATATTCTCCTTCTGATAGTTTCCTAACTCTAAAAATAATATGCTAATTTACAGCCATTTTGTTTTTTCCTGTGTCATCAGTAACTGTGATTTCATAACCCATACTAAGGTGTTCATTTCCGGCTGTTTCGTTAGTCACTGAGGCTTAATGCCCTTTACCGAGGTGTCGATATAAGCATATCTTCGATTGTGACTAGAGCTCCGTTAAATGGCACAAAGTCAATAAGATCCAGCAACTTGGCCCAGACTCATGACAGTAGCTCTTCAACGCAGCATTATTGGAATGAAACAGGCTGCACTCTCCTACAACTATCAGTCATGGATTGGTGGGGAGGGGGTTGTGAGGGCATACGCCCGCCTATTTTTAGCACACCCATGATTTCTTTAGTAAATAACATTGTTCATTTATATCACCACATTACCTCTCCTCATGTTTGTCCCTTCTTCCGTAGGCCATGGCAATTTGCGTTATCGGTCTTCTTTTGTATATATGTGTCTATTGATCCATTTGTCCTCATCTTTTGCTTCACCAAGCAAATCCGTAAAAGGTTGCCTAGACAGAATGTCTTACAGGCTCTGTTGTCCCTATCTAATACTGACACCTTTTCCCTCAAAACACCACCGTACTTTTCATGCTCCTGCACTTATTTGTCTACCTTGTTCTTGTTCTTGTTCTTTTTTGCCCTTTTCCCTCCCATTAAACTCTTTCTCGTATTGTCTTCTGCTAAATCTCTTATTCTCCATTCTCACAAGAACGTTTCTTCTCGCTATATAGGCTACTATCTTTTATATACCCCCATACTAACAAGGCACACACTTAATTCTACCTAAAAAAAAAACACACACACACACACACACACACATGCTGCTATATATTCATGACAGAGTTTTGTTGGTCTCTAGTTATAATTTTTTTGTGATATGTGTGTTCTTTATTTATTTCCTCTTCCAACACAGTATATGCTCGTAAGGAACCTGAAAGCAATATTGCTTGTTAGTATCAGTTAATATATGATATATATCCACTTAATAAACGGGAGAGGGATACGACTGAATTACTGTTAAATTCTGTAACCATATATGATAATATTATAATGGATCAATAGAAGAATAAATTTATACGAGAGGTAGAATTTAGAGAGAAATCTTATGCTTATACAGCAGACATTAATAAGGTTTTTCTCAGAACAGGACTGAGAGAGGAGGACAGGAAATTTACAAAATTCCTCTGGCTTCATGATCCTCAAAATGAGGATAGTCCATTAAAGACTTACTGTTTCCGATCGGTGCTGTTTGGCTCTTGTGCTACTCCTTTAAAGCATCATTTTGAAGATGCCAAATGCCCAGAATAGGGCAGGCTTTTTACATGGATAATTTGAAGGTGTTGCTGATACAGAGTCGGAAGCTTTGAAGGCTTATGAAGTAGCCAATTCCGAATGTGGGAAGGCAAATTTGCCGTTACAGAGCTGGAATACAAATTCACTGCTTTTGAGGAATAAAATACAAGCGGACTATTCAAATTATGACATAATTCAATATGTGTTAGGTCTTAACTGGGATACAACAGCTGATGTAATAAGTTTTAAGCCAATTAAGTTCTCTGATGTCATTCTCATCAAGAGGTCCTTGTTAAGTCAGGTCTCCACATTATTTGACCCATTAGGTTTAGTCAGTCCTATAGCTATTAGGGGTAAATGTTTAGAGCAGGAGGCTTGGCGAGAAAAGTTAGACTGGGACACGGAATTTAGTGAGACATAAGTGGAACAATGGGAACAGATTAGAAAGGAGTTTGAAACCATATCAAGCATATTTTTTCCCAGGAAAATAAACAGTAATGAGAAATCGCACTTACATATATTTTGTGATGCTTCTCAAAGGGCATATGGAGCAGTAGCATATTGCGTAACAGGAGAGGATAGTAAGATTATTATGTCCAAAGCTAGAGTTGTGTCAGTGAAAGGAAGAACCCTACCTCAAATGGAACTGGCTTCCATAGAAGTAGGAACTAAATTGGCCAGGTATTTGACCACTACTCTTGATACTCAGTTTGAAGATATCTATATATGGATTGACAGTGAGATTTGTGTTACTGGATAGGGAAGGAAGACAGTAAAATTCCATTCGTCCACAACAGATTGAAGACTATTAATGAACTGTCTTCCAAATTTAAATTCACGCATTTATCCTCTAAACAAAACCCGGCTTATGTGCTCTCGAGGGGTTCGATTGTAAAGAGACTGATCAAAGATAACTTGTGGTTTAAAGATCCAAAATGGTAACTCACTAAAGACTGGCCTGAGCAGAAACAGTATAGTATTGCTTAGGTTTGTGTAGTAAACTTGGATCCTGTAGTACCTGAGCCAGAAGTAATTGACATCAGCCGATTTTCATCAATAAAACAACTTATTAACACTACTAAATTAGTTGTTGAATTTTTGAATAAGAAAGTGGGGTTTCAGAAGTTAGATCCCATGGAATACTGGCTGAAAAGGATACACAGGATTTATTACGAAGAGATAAATGACCTTTTAGGCCAAGGCACTGGGAACAAGAATGAGCTGATAAGGGATTTAGGCTTGTTCTTAGACGGAAAGGGTCTGATTAGATGCCAGGGCCGAATAATAGAGGTTGATTTGCCTCTCCAAACTATACATCCCATACTATTACCCAAGAGTGGATACTTTATACAGTTGATTGTAAAGGAAGCCCATGATTTGACTCTTCATGGAGGTGTGCTGCAGACTTTGGTCCGAATCCGGGAAAGGTATTGGATCCCTAAGGGTTGACAGGTCATAAAGAAATATCTCAAAGATTGCATCACATGTAGGAGATGTGAACAACGACCATATGACTATCCAGGACCATCTACCTTACCAGGGAATAGGGTAAATGTGAGTCAGCCCTTCATGGTAACTGGAGTGGATTATACAGGGGCTATAACTGTTACGGGTGAGGGAACTCCCCATAAGGTTTACTTATGTCTATTTACTTGCACTTACACAAGGGCAGTCCATCTAGAAATGGCAGAAGATATGAATTCAGAGACATTCCTGAATGTATTTCGAAGATTTGCAGCTAGAAGGTCTTGTCCTAACAAATTAATAAGCGACAATGGAACCAATTTCGTTGGAGCAGCACCTTTACTTCTGAACATAATGAATGACCCAAAGGTTAAGTCGGCGCTGGGAATCCGAAATTGTAGCTGGCAGTTTATAGCTCCAAGAGCACCATGGCAAAATGGATTTACCGAACGAATGATCGGTATTGTGAAGAACTGCCTAAGGAAAACATTACACAGAACTAAGCTCACAAGAGAAGAGTTAAGAACAGTGCTAACTGAAATTGAAGCTAGGATTAATAATGGATCCCTAACTTATTTACATGACACTAGCATTTCGACTGAGGCCTTGACACCGGCTCATATATTATATGGCAGAAAGCTCCATCTGCCTTGTGTGGATATCCAAGAAGAAATAGATGATCCTACCATAGAAAATAATGAATTTGGACAACATCAGAGGGAGGGATATCAACGTCTGAAAAGGGTATGGGATACTTGGAATAGACATTGGAGCAAAGAATATCTTTTGAGCCTATGAGAAAGATTTTATGGGGCTCAGGCTGCCAGTAACAAGTCTGTTATAAATACAGGGGATGTGGTCTTAGTGAAAACAGAACAACCAAGATCCCATTGGCCATTAGCTAAGGTGATCTCCAAGCACCCAGATTCAGAGGGGGTGCTGAGACTCGTAAAAATAAAATGTAGGGGACATACCAATATAAAAACTATTGATAAGCTGGTACCCCTTGAGTTAGCGGCTACCCCAGATACAGAGGATGGTGGAGATCAAACGGGTCAAGATGCGTGACCTAGAAGGGCTGCAGCACAAGGTTCTCGAGACCTATGGAGAGAACTCCTGGCTAAGGGTCACATTACATGATACATCATATATTTTTTCCCCAGCCCCAGAGCTGTGGGAAGTATTTTCCCCCAAGAGCGGGTGCGCTCTCTACTTTTTAAAATAGTCATCCCTGGGTAGAGAGCAGAGGAAAACCTGAGATCGTTTATAACTTTCAAGCGGTTTTTACAACCCAGAAATTACGTTCTCATTAATAATTCTCATTATTAATAAATTAAATGCCACTGCATCTAACCCTTGTAGACAACTATCTTGTAAATACATGTGTTTATTTGGAAAGTTCCATTGACATAAACTGCGTCTGTGCGTTAGATGACGTGACTAGAGGATGAAAAGCCTCACATGAAAGCAGATGTGGGTTTAATATATTTACATAGGTAAAGGGAATATTTGGTTTGGCTTTAGTTTAATTAAAACTAAGATTAATTAGTTAGATTCGCTCTGTATATATCATGATGGAATCTAACTGTATTTAGCATTGTAATTAATCAATAGTTGGCACCTTCAAATCCTATGAGGGAGAAAGAAGCTTGCCACATACCGCACTCTGCACCTAGACTTCATCGAGTTAGCAGCTTCAATATACACATCTCAAGGACGCATGGATGCCCAGTCAACCGACTTAAGTCAGGCTCGTCGTCATTCTGCTGTCCGACTCTTTCTAGTTAAGTAACCTTTACGAATTGGCCAATTCAATGGGGGATTAGCTAGGAGATAGGAGACTAATAATTAGGTGAGTTAAAGTCTCAATTACGGTACACTTAAGCCTAAGAGACTCATGTGAATTACTTAAGGATAAATTTTTGGTGCCTCGAGTGAGGACCTACGATTTGTTTACTAGAAATTTCTTACATTTTGGTGTCGAGTGAGGATACCGTATTATATAAAGTCAAATATTTCTGACATCATTTGTAGCTTCTACTCAGATCGATCTGCAGCTGCTGTTGTAGACGACTGCAGCTTTTCCTGTTTAACTACCAACAGTGGTGCTCCCCAATGTTCTCTCTTGTCACCAGCTCTCTGCCTTCTGTTCATCAAGAACTTCTGAGCCGAGCATCCCTGCCCAATCCACCTAAACACGGATAATACTACTCTTCCTTCTCTTTTCCACCCGCTTCCCTCAGCGCTTGTCGCAGTAGTTACAGTACCTCAGGAAACATGGAATGAGTTTTTTGCACATCTGCCGACTTACCCGGCTGTTATTTCAAAACGAAGGGGAAAAAAAAACAAATTCTTTCATACAAAGTCATCTTTCACTATGCACAGAGCTTAATTCTTTTTCCTACATACATACAACAATTTTCTTTGTATAGGGGATTTATTCACAAAAGGTTCTCCCTCTCCATTACCATAATCTTATGGCACTTGAAATGCAATGTTGTTTGCAACAGTACTGCTAGGTACTTGAGTCTCCTGACCTCCATGTTTAACACTTCTACAAAAAAGATATGTTTATAGTCCTACAATTTCATTCCTTTAGGTCAACTAGCATTTGATTAATAAGTTAGTTCTGTGCCTATGGTACAAAGATTTAGTTTTACACAAAGTAGCCTAGTCATTTTTCAACATAGTCCCCTTGCAAATTTATACACTTAGTCCAGCGGTCATAGAGCATAGGGATCTCTTCTTTGTTGATGTTAGCATCTTGGGCCTCCAAGAAGTGATCTACACTATCAATGACGTCATTATCAGTGGTAAAATGGCTACCGCTGAACTCCATTTTCATACTGGGGAACCGTTAGTAGCCTGAGGATGCCAAATCAGGTGAATAGAGCTGGTGGTCGACACGTTGCAATCCACATTCATGGACAACAGCAATGGCCACTGCTAACTTGTAAGCCAGACCATTGTCTTGGTGGAAAAGCACCCCTATTGTCAGTTTCCCACGCCGATTCTTCTCAATTTTCGTTTGTAGCAGCCTCAAGAGATCAGCAAAGTAGACCCCGGTGACAGTGTGATCCTTTTCCAGGTATTCCACCACCAGCACTCCTGCATCCCCCAAAATAGAGGCCATCACCTTCCCTGCAAAAATCACCCACTTGGCCTTCATGGGAGCTGGAGATCCTGCATGTATCCTCTGTTTCGCCTGATCTTTCATCTTGGGTTGGAGGTAGTGCACCCAAGTCTCATCTGTGGTCACGAATCGCCAGAGAAATCTCTCAGGATCTGCATAAAAAATAGCAAGATTGTCCGTTTTTATGCTGTGCAGAATCTGCTTCTGATTAGGTCCAAAGATCTTCAGGACCCAGCAAGCTGAAATCTTGGTCATTTGGAGTTCATTGAGGATAACTGCATGGGCACGTTCCTAAGAGATACCCAGCTCTATGGCAATATAATGCCCTATTATTCGTCGATCTGCCAAAACCATGCCATGAATTTTGTGAATTGTTTCCTGTGTGGTGACAGTGACTGACCTTCTTAGACTAGGTCGTCATCCAGGCTTTCCCTGCCTCGTTTAAATTCAGCAGCCAACTTTTTAACCATGCTGTAGGAAGGGGCATCCTCCTTTAGTGTCGACAACTCTCTGCAGGCGATAAGCCCTTGATACTGAAGCAGCGGATGACTACATGATGGACGACATCGTCCATTTTATCCAAAATAAATGACTCTTGAATTTCAGTTACTTGGAACAGAAAAAAGACAACAGTTATGAATATTTTAATTCCTGTATAATCCATCAAATTGTTGAAATGTAAATTTAGTTAGAACTTTATAGTTCATCTCCATGTACAGTCGCCAAACTTTCCACCTGGGCCACTTAGCCGCGAGAGGTGGGTAACGGGTGCTGGCAACAGTGTATCTGTTTGTTCGTGTGTACAGTAGCTCCCGAAAGTATCTTTAAAGTGCGGTGCGAAGAATGGCAGAATGAACAGAATGAAACATTATTCCCGGCCACTTGTCGTCTCGGTGCGGTTAGTATACATGGTTAGGTATCGTGGGTGGTACTGCTAATAAACACATCATCGCCACTATGTGACTGCAAACATCCATCGACTTGTAAATGGTAACAGTTCAGCGATATTTATACCTCTGTGTTAAAGAATATAACCCATTACACACATTATACTGTGATAAATGTATCTTGGGAAACATAGTAACTGCGACGGGCAGAGTTGCCATGTTCGAAAACTGACTGCGATAGGCTGAGTTGTCATGTTCGAATATAAGTGAAGGAATGAATTCTCCGAGCTAGGCCTATATTAGACCATAAAGCCCTGATAGGGTGATGAGAGCGCTAACTTTCAGCTGAGTAGCTACTCGGGTGGGGCACGAACTCACTACCTCACGGTCTTGAGCTACGCACGCCACCATTGAGTCACCCAGTGACCTAGCCCCCCTTGAATATAATTGTAACTCAGATTATTAAACAGCATGAGAAAAATACCCATCACAATTCTTTCGTTATCACAACTACAAATAGATTAACAATGCAGAGCTTAATAATAGCCTATAGGGTCTGCATGTCGGACAATTTTAACCACACATTATTTTTACATACTACCCGAATGTGGCAATATCTCGGTGTCGGAAGGTATTGAGGTGTGGTGTTTCGTTACGTGAATGGCACAGCTTCATAGTAGGTGTCGCGTCGATTGAACAGAGGTCTGGATGCAGGCGGTGGATACAGTGGTTATTAAATGAAAAAAAAAAAAAAAAAAAAAATTGTGTTTAACTTTAACTTGTATTTATTTTACATATAATGTCCAATATAAGAATGAATCTCGCATGTCACCTTCACAATACGGCTGGTGTATCAGTGACAAATGGGTTTATACGCTGCTCTGGGGATTAGTTTCAGATAAGTTAATTTACTGTCTTTACATTTCGTTTACCTCTACTTGTCTCTCTATTTTTGTGCCGTTCACAGTCTCCCAGTCATAATCACAGATATTATGTAAACACTTTCTCAAAATATATCAGTTCTGGGAAAGCTTGTATACTATTTATCTAGATTGCTGATAACCTTGTGCTGGCACTCGTGAAAGCATTACAGATGAACCACAGAAAAAGTAACCGTGCCTATGTTAAAACGAACTAGTTGTCACCATGATAACATCAAATATATCTAAATATGACAAAGTGATTAGTATTACGTCAGTTAGAAAACGGTATATACAATCCAACGGCAAATGCAGGTGTATGGCAACCACTCCCCAGCATGCAGGTCTACCAATTTTGTTGCCGCTTCACGCAACACGTGTCAGATACATCGTCCATTGTGTCAGAATGTATAGTATTTTTTTTTTTAAAGATACTTTTGGGAGCTACTCTACATGCTCGACGAAGGTTCGGATCATCAACTCTCGTGTTCCGTAGTGAACCTCAGAGTTCATCCCAATATTCAGTCGACAAGTTTTAGCCGATAGAATTTCAAAGGAACTTCTTGAAAGTGCTGAATAATGCGAATATTGAAAACAATAAGCTAAACTAAAGACCGCATCTTCACATATATTACATATTAATGAACGTGTTCTTTTTTCATTATTACATGATAATCCCTTGGCTAAATATTGTCTACTGAATACTGGGGGGGGGGGGACCGTCGTGAAACCGGCCCTTACGGTAGAAAAATAGTTACCGGTGTCTGTTCGTTTTGCATTTCGCCAGTCCTGGATCGGTCACGATTAAACCTATTGAAATACCATTCTTGATCCAAGACATGATTAGATAAGTTAGGTCATTAATCGTTACAGGATTACTCATTGGGCGGATATTACTTAAGACTATACAGGAGAGATAGGTACTGTAGATGTCGGAGGTTGAAACTCGTTCGTTGAGGCAGAATACTGCCTCGAGTCAGCTAGTCATGAGTCGACCGACGTGATGTATCCACCCCTGAGATTATTATATATAATAGTATATATTTATATCATAATATTATGTATATTACCTTATTATAAATTTAATAGTCATATTTATTTGGTCTTGGTCAGCCTGTGGCACGTAACAATCTTCCGTGCGACCAGGTTCATGCAACTGGCTGAGCCGATGGGAGAGCCGCGTTACTCCTGAGACATTTTTCCCCCCATCCAACATCGTACTGAGCCATCTATGGGATGAACTCTGACGGAGGTTCACTACAAACGAAGAGGGTTGATGATTCGAACTTTCGTCGAGCATGTACACACGAACAAACGGATGAACTGTTACCAGCACCCGTTACCCACCTCTCGCGGTTAGGTGGCCCAGGTGGAAAATTTGGCAACTGTACCTTAAGTCACGAACTTACAGATTGATAGATAGGTAGATAGAATATACATACATATATATAAGGTGACCAGAGTCCCGCTTTTAGGCGGTACAGTCCAACTTTTTTGCGTCTGTCCCGCTTTTTACATAGTGACTAGAATGTCCAGCTTTTTGAGCAAATTATCTTAAATGTCCCGCTTTTAGAAAATTATTATTACATTAGATATAACATGACCTTCTTTTAGGATGAATTAGAAAAATTATGCATAACCCTAACCAAATGAAATACCGAATTATTAATATAAAATCTGTAATACTCACTTGCTGGTAACTTTGATCAGCCCATTCACTGTACAGTACGGTATGTTCGGACTCGGAGTTCGTATGAGACGTAGTGTTTGATTAGCAGCCTCAGGGTTAGGTGTAGCGCAGCAGCAGTCGCTGTCACTCACGTAAGTCAGTATATACATGCATACGTACATACATACATATATATATATATATATATATATTAAAATACATCATAGTGCCCCCGAGAACATTCAGACACAGCAGTATAGTGCCCCCGAGAACATCCAGACACCCCCACAAGGAGCCCATGGAGGAGAAGCGACAACGCGCCGGGACTCAGTGCGACAACAGCCTAAGTCAGCCCGGGCCGTGCACCCCTATAACCCGGAGCTTGCCCGCCGTCACCATAGCAGGAATACTAAACTACCTTCCGGGCGAGCCTTCACCAACCAGGTACGGGGTGGAGTTGCCAATCCAGCTCCTGCCAGCACCCCAAAGGAGACGGCCAGTAGCCGCTCCCGCCTTCATCAGGAGACGGCCTGTAGCCTCTCTGAAGGTGACTTCTTCTTTGAGACGGCCGGTAGCCGCTCGCCCCTCGCTCAGGAGACAGGCTTGTAGCCACTCTGAGGGTAATCAGGAGACGGCCTGTAGCCGCTCCCGCCATCGTCAGGAGATTACCTGTAGTTGCTCCGAAGGTGTTCTTCTGGAGACGGCCGGTAGCCGCTCAAAACCCCTCTTGAAAGAGACAGACTGTGGCTGCTCCTGCCTTCGCCAGAGGGCCTGTAGCCGCCTCGAAGGCATTCCCCCTGAGATGACCTGTAGCTGCTCACCCCTCCTGAAGGAGTCGGCCGGTAGCCGCTCTGAGGGTAATGAGGAGACAGCCTGTAGCCTCTCCTGCCTTCATCAGATGGCCTGTAGGCACTCCGAAGGTGTTCCCCCTGAGACAGCCAGTAGCCGCTCAACACCCCTCCTGAAGGAGATGGCCTGTAGCCACTCTGAGGGTAACGAGGAGACGGCCTGCAGCCGCTCCTGCCATCATCAGACGGCCAGTAGCTGCTCCGAAAGTGTTCTCCCTGAGTCGGCCTGTAGCCGCTCAACACCCTTCCTGTAGGAGGCGGCCTGTAGCCGCTCCTGCCTTCGTCAGACGACCTGTAGCTGCTCCGAAGGTGCTCCTGGGTTTGCTGGCAGCCACCCACCCTCTCATGCCACAACCAGTAGCCAGGCCAAGGCGGCGGCTTGTAGCCACGCCCCCAGGAAGCCATGGCCAGTAGCCAGGCCCTACGGCAGGAAGAGGCCGGTAGCCACCCCACTGTCTGAACTTGACACTTGTTCCCCGACCCCTGACACAGAGGGAGTCTCGGGCATAGAAGAGTATTGGAGAGCCCCTGTAGTCTCCCCCGGCCTCTGCTCCCTACGACTGGCTCTGGAGTAGACCCACCTGATGGACCCTGACGCAGACCAGTGCCGCACCCCCTTCCTGTCGGTGCCGCTCAGCCCTGGGGACCACAGTTCTCAGGAACCCCAGACCATCCCCAGAACTCCCGGGCTGGAACTCCCCATGCCTCGACGGCAGAGGTCCTCATCCTCTGTCAGGAGCCTGAATGACCGGTTCAGAAAATTGTTTGGCTCTAGCCCTGAGAGCCACACTCCTGTCCTCAGCCCTGAGAGCATGGGACCCTTCGCCACCCACAGCCCCAGACGAGAACCGACGCCCCTGCGCGTGATCCCGTGCCCCCTGAGCATGGAGTCTCCTGGTGGTGCTCAGCACCGCCAGAAGCGGGGCTGCCTCGCCCCTGTGCCACGCCCTTGACACCAGATTCAACCATAGCGACTGTAATTGTGCAATGATAGTAGTCAAGCAGTGACAAAGCGGAATAGTGAATTGACAGTGATAGTCCCAATGTGTTGGAAAGAAGAATAGACACGGTGAAAAGGTACAGAACCTTTATATAATAATAATATAAACTCTAAAGCAGTGGAGTAAGTGATGATAATTAACCAAAAGCAACATACGAGTAGAGGGTAACAAAGTGAATACTCTACCATCAGACCCTACTTCATACTAGCATAATCATAATCAGACCCCAGTGCCTTACACCACCCTCCCTAGTGAGAAATAATTCTAGCATCTCCACCCACATAGACACTCTGGACTACACTAATTTAGAACAGTCCACCTCAAGTGTTATTTTCACTGTATCCCCAAACAGTATCCTATGAGATACTATTCAACCTATCTAGTTATAGGAGTTTATAATCGCCCAGTATATTTGTGCTTGTAACATCTACTCATTCCCCTGTCTAACTAAGTATTACACGTGTAAGGTTGTTGCCTACAGTTTTTGTGTCCTGCCTCTCTTATTTGTCTAAGCCCCGGTCTCGAAAGAGAGCCCCGCTATACGTTAGGCGTTTAAGGAATGGGAAGCCGAGCCTAAAACACCTAGCATTGCGCATATAAATATATATGTATATATATGATTCAGAGGAGAAATTGAGACAGTTGGTAGAGGAGTTTGGAAGGGTGTGTGAAAGGAGGAAATTGAAAGTAAATGAGAATAAGAGTAAAGTGATGAAGTGTACGAGGTTGATAGACGGTAGGGGGATGAATATAGTTTTGAATGGTGAGTTGCTTGAGGAGGTAGATTGTTTTAAATACCTAGGGTCACATGTTGCTGTGGATGGAAGAATAGATGCAGAAGTGAAGTTTAGAATTAATGAAGTAGGAAAGGTGCTGGGAGGAATGAAAAAAGTGTTTAAATGTCGTTCGCTTAGAATGGATGTAAAGAGAAGGCTGTATGAGGGTGTTGTGGTACCGACTGCGTTATATGGGGCTGAAACATGGAATATGGGTGTAGCAGAGAGGAAAAGTTTGAATGTAATGGAGATGAGATGTCTGAGGAGTATGTGGAGTGACGCGTATGGATCGAGTGCGAAATGATGAAGTGCGAAGGAGAACTGGAGTTGTTCGGGAGATGGCTGGTAGAGTTGAGCAGAGGGTGTTGCAATGGTTTGGGCATATGGAGAGAATGGATAATGAGCGATTGGTGAAAAAGATAACTAGATCTGATGTGAGAGGTGTAAGACTGAGAGGAAGACCACGAATAGGATGGATGGACAGTGTGAAGAGAGCGCTGGATGCGAGAGGGATGTCTGTTGAGCAAGGAAGAGTGGCTGTGCGTGACAGAAATAAATGGAGAGAATTTGTGAATGAATAAGTGATGACGCAGCCCTGAGGGGATATTCTCCCGCATTTGGTCTGATCAGCTAGTCAGGTCAGGTGTGGGTAAGGGGATGGGTCTGTTATGATGTGGCAGGGGTAAACCAGTTCTGCTGTCGGGCCCTGCTGTGGATGTCACTGCTTGCATTGCGCAGTTGACCCTTGTGCGGTGTGATGCGGTGAGGATCTGTCCGTTCTCCCCTTTGGGGCTAAGATGCGAATGAATGTGTTTGAATGGATGAGTAAATGGAGAGCGAGTCGTCCTGTCTCGGCTACCTCCCTTTCCTTGGGGGAAGCAGCCTAGGTATATAGATAGATAGATAGATATATATATATATATATATATATATATACATCAACACACACAGACACACACGCTCGCGGGAGTCTCGCTTTTAGCTCCATATGGTAACCTCATATATATATATATATATATATATATATATATATATATATATATATTTTAGGGTGGTCCTTTGGTATATAGCGAAAAGTGAATGTGGGAAATCTTCACGGGCCACCCCCTAATATTGTGCCACTGATAGAAAAACATGGCATGTAAATTTTTTTTGTACATTGCCCAAAGAATTCTGGTGCTCCAACGGCCCTGAAGTTGTTCCCTATATAGGAGAATGGGACCATGTTCTTGGGAGCCTTTCATTGATCTGCAAGAGGGCGTGGTCATGGCGGGCAAGGGACAGGGCGGGAGGAGAAAAGACGCAGTAGCGCCTGGGCAAGTGGGAGGACGAGGGAGGAGGAAAGCTGCCAAGCCATCATGCTCGGTAATGATCGGAAGCTGTCCAATGGTGAAACGAAGAAGCATGAGAGAGAGGAAGATTCTCAAGTTCGGGAACTATGAGTGCAGCAGCAGCTGGAAAAACTGGAGCTTCTGTTGAGTTGGAGGACTCAGAAGAAGGCAGGGAAGACAAAGACTCTGTTCTCTGACCATCCATGTCAGCTACCACATTCTCACCTAAACGACGACGATCATGATCATGTGCACCTGTCATCATTCCGGAGTTGTTTAATGCTCTGGACCACATGAAGACCAGCAGCCAAGTGCTATTCACAAATTGGCTGCTGCAGCATCTGTGTATGGGAAGGATCCTTCAATTATGGATTTGAACCCGCAGAGTATCCATGGGGGACAAACCAAGGCTCATGGTGAACAGGCGGTAGCTCTGTGCTCATCCTTCAAGCTTGGGGTTCTCCTCACTATTCTCTGGGACAGTAAGTTGGTTGCTGATGAACCTTGCCAAGAAAAGTTCGAATATTTATCTAGCCTGGTGTCTAGAGAGGGAAGTGTGAAACTGTTGAACGTCCCCAAACTGCAATCAGGAACAGGAGCTGACATGGTGGAGGAGATCTTTGCTACCCTTCAGAAATGGGACCTGGTGGATACGGTGACAAACATGACTTTTGACACAACTGCTAGCAACACCAGAATTCGGTCTGGGGCCTGCACTCCCATGCACTCCCCTGCAGGAAGCACATCAGTGACATCATCATCCAGAAAGTCTTCAGAGTCTGCACTAGGATCATCACATTAGGGCCGGACATCCTTCACTTGAAGCACTTCAAGAAGGGATGGACTTCTGTTGCAGCTGATCGCTTCGAGCTGCTCACCAACTTTCCTACTCGTTGCAGCGAGGTCATCACCTTCTGTCATCTTCAACTCACCGCCCAACAGCCACGGGATGAGTACTGGGAGTTACCCGTGCTGACAGTGATCATCCTTAGTGGAGTTCCTCCTCATGGCTTCCACATTTCACGGCCTGGCACCTAACACCTTGCCCGTTGGATGGCCAAAATCATCTACCTAATCAAGATTTACCTCTTTTGCAGACAGTTGCCACATTCAAGTGGTTTGTCATATTTGCCGTCATGATTTACGTCCTATGCTGGTTCACAGCACCTGTTGCCACATCTGTTTCTTGGAACAACCTCAAGTTTCTCCAAGGCATCCTGGACTACGTCAACTTGGAATACTCATCTACTGCTGCGGAGGCCTTCAGTCCTCATCTTTGGTACCTCTCTGAGGAGCTGGTTGGTCTGGCATTCTTTGACGAGTCAATCGACTTGGAAATAAAGAGGGCCATGGTCACAGCTCTGGAGAGCAAGGAGGGTTGTGAGCCTGAGAGGAGAAGGATTCTGGAGCTGTTTGTGGCTGTCATTCAACATCCCTGATTTCGTAACGAGCACCACTCGCTGCCTTCCGTTCTTCCTTGGCTCCTCCAATGGGTTCCTGGATGTTGATCCATCCACGTGGGTTGAACGAGATGACTACAAGAAAGGCAGGCAATGTGTCCAGTCACTGAAAGTCACGAACAACCTTGTTGAGCGAAAGGTTGCGATCTCTGTCATCACCAAGGACGAGGAGGAGAGGAAATTCCTGTTCCAGGTCATACAGGCTCATTGTCAGTGATTCCCTGGCACTCAAAAGGCAACCATGACCTTTCAAACTAGGCAACAATGAGTGGGGGATCTGTTTCCAAGACATCACCCCAGCGAGGAGCTAACAGGCTACTTTAACTGTAAGGGGGACCTAGGTGCGCCGCTGAGGTATTAAGCCCTGATGGCACAGAGTCTGAACTTCTGGGTCTTTGGGGTAGCAGTAAATACTACAGCAAAAGATTGAAATTTTGCATGGAGCGTTTTTGTACCAAGAGGAACAAAAGTGCAGGGTGGCCCGTAAAAAATGTACAACTTGAAAATAAAGACCACTCTAATATATATATATATATATATATATATATATATATATATATATATATATATATATATATATATATATATATATATATCAATCAATCAATCAATCATTTCCTGTGGCACCCTCGGGGATGCATAGGGCCTCGATGAACTCACACCACCACATCCTATCTTGTGCTAACTCCTCAAGATCTCCCCAACACTCATCTCCAGCTTCCCGTCTCATTGTCCTCACCCACGTCTCTTTTGGCCTTCCTCTACCTCTCCTACCAGGTGCCACCCACCCTGGTGTACCTCGTACTATTCCCTGTCTCCTATACACATGTCCTAGCCACTTCCATCGTGAGAATCTAACATATTCATCGATCGGCTGCACTCCCGTTATTTCTCTAATTCTACTATTTGGTATCCTTTCCCACCACTTAACTCCTAATATTCTTCTAAGTGCTTTATTTTCAAACACCAAGAATTTATTTTCCATAGTCACTGTGCTGTACCAAGACTCGTGTCCATAAATTAAGATACTCCTAACCATTACCTTATAAAGTTTGATTTTTGTATGCACAGAGAAATTGTTATTATTCCAAATATTTTTAAGCATTCCCATTGCCTGATTAGCCTTCTTTAACCTTTCCTCGAATTCAAAGTTCAAAGAACCATCCTTGGCTAAATAAGTACCTAAATATTTAAACCTATCAACTTGCTTTACAACCATACCTCCAATTACACATTCCTTCGCATTTTCCATATTCATATTGATTATTTCAGTTTTTCCACAATTAATAACCAAACCCACCTTGCGACCTTCACTCACCAAACAGTCCAACACTCTCTGCATCTCTTCTGGCCCATCACAAATCAAAACTATATCATCTGCATAATCTAAATCCAAAAGTTTCCTGTTCTCTCCCCAAAGTATACCTGCACCGGTTTCTGTTCCAACACGTTTCATAATGTAATCAATGACCAATATAAATAGTAAAGGCGATAGAACACCACCTTGAATTACTCCGGACTTGACTTCAAACGAATCACTCAGACAACCATCAACCATCACTTTACAAAATGTGTCCTCATGCATGTTCATAATGACCCTCACAAACTCCTCTGGTATTTCATAATATCTCATGATCTTCCCCATAGACTCTCTCGAAACACTATCAAAAGCCTTTTCAAAATCAACAAAACAAAGACTTAACGGTACTCTCATTTCATTAACTTGCTGCATCAAATGCCTAACTATAAAGATCTGATCATTGCAACCACGTCCCTTTCTAAAACCAGCCTGTTCATCCCTCAGAATACCCTCAACCACCGGCTCCAACCTATTTAACAACACTCTACTGAAAACTTTCAAAGCTATCGGTGACAAAGAGATTCCCCTCCAATTACCACATTCACTCAGGTCTCCTTTCTTCGGAACTTTAACAATTACACCATTCTTCCAAACTGATGGTAGTAACCCCGTCACCCATATCTTATTGAACAGCTTGGTCAAGATCATTATTAATCTATCCCCCTCCACTTTAAACATTTCCGGAAATAAACCATCCTCCCCTGGTGCCTTATATATATATATATATATATATATATATATATATATATATATATATATATATATATATATATATATATGTGTGTGTGTGTGTACGTATATCAAAAGAGAAAGTTATATAAGGAGAGGAAGGGGGATGTGAAAAGAGTAGTAAGAGTGAGAAGATTCTGAATGAGAAATTTGGAAGGTGGTTCGAGTGTAATGGGGAGGGAATGTAAGAAAATGTTTTGGAAAGATGTAAAGGCAATTTGACAGATGGTGAAGAAGTCGGTAGGGGTGTGAAATATAAAAATAGTAGATTGCTAGTGGAGAAGGGAGAAAAGGTGAGCAGATGGAGAGAAAACTTTAAGGAACTGTTAAACATAGGGAATCAAAATAATGCCTGTGCAAATGACTGGGAAGTGGCTGGGAGAAGGAGGTAGGTAAGAGGGGAGGAAGAGATCAGTAGGATGGGAGAAGTGGAAACAATTAAGAAAGTCAAAACGGAGAAAGCCCGAGGAATTGATGGGATGTTTGGTGAAAATTGATGAAGCATGTGTGAGGGATAGTAGTAGAATGGATATGGAAGATGTTCAGATTGGCGTGGAAGGAACGTAGAGTCCCAGAGAATTAGAAGTCAGGTTTAATTATTCCCCTGTACAGAGGAATAGGTGAAAATGAAGTGTGTGGTAATCACGGGGGCATTTGTTTTCTGAGTGTAGTTGGAAAAGTATGTGGTTGGATACTTACTGACAGAGTTAGGGAAATAACAGAGGAAATAGTTGAAGACAAGGGACTTTTTAAAAAGGGAAGAGGTTGTGTGGATCAGATATTCATCCTTATGTCTTTAGGGGAAAAGAGTCTAGAGAAGTGAAAGCAGTTGTATGCGGCCTTCGTGGATTTGGAGAAAACATATGCCAAAGTGGATAGACAAGGACTGTGGAAAATATTAAGAATATATGGAGTGAATGGGAAGTTGTTGAATGCCGTGCAGAGTATGTATGAGAGTGCTAAGGCTGCAGTGCATGTGGATAGTGAACTGAGTGAAGCTTTCTATCTGAATGTTGGATTGAAACATGGATATCATGCCTCAATGGTTGTTCAATCTGTATATGGAACAGGTTATAAAAGAGAGAAGAGGTAGGGCAGCGGATGTTCGACCAGCCCTAATGAGTGAGGGACGAGTTTGGAATCTCCCTGTGCTGCTGTTTGCAGATGATAGTGTATTGTCAAGCGAAGACGAAAGGAAACTGCAAGGCTTAGTGAATGAGTTAGGAACAGTGTGTAAGAAAAGGAATAAAAGGTGAATGTAGGGAAGATCAAAGTTATGGTCTTCTTGAGAAATGAAGTCACTGAATGTACAGTGAGGTTGGATGACGAGGAAATGGAAAGTGCGGGTGCATTTCAGTACTTGAGTACTGTGATGAGTAAAGATGGAAGTTTGGAGGATGAAGTGTTTGAAAATGTACAACAAGGAAGAAAGGTAGCTTGTTCTTTGAAAGCAATGATAAGAAATAGGGAAGTGAGCATGGAAGTAAAAAAGTCGCTACATGATAATATTGTGATACCAACTCTACTGTATGGAAGAGAATCTTGGATCTTGTTGGAGAGACACAAGGCAAGAGTAAAAGCAATGGAAATGAGTTATCTGAGAGGAGCATGTGGAGTTCCATGGCGAGACAGAGTGACAAATGATGAAGTAAAGGAGCATTATGTTCCTTTATGAGAAATATATTGAGGTGATTTGGCCATGCGGAGAGGATAGAGAGCAAGAGACTAACCAGAAGTGTATGTGAGTAAGGTGGGGGAGAGGGAGCGGGAGGTTGAGGGTGAGATGGAGGGATTGAGTGGAGAGGTATATGAGAGAGGGGGGTACAAGCTAGGGGGAGGGCAGTGAAATGGTGGGGGACAGGGCGACATGGATTCGATTTGTTGGTGGCTACCCTTTACGGAATTTAGACGTCTGTGTTTAGCGAGCAACGGATAGGTGAAAGCCCAGCAGATATACGAGGTACCTGGGACCTAGTATATATAATAGGGCTCCGCCGAATGTACTGAATAAGGTGGCACAAAACACACATCTCACCAAAAACTGTGGCAGGGAGGTGCGATTATTTGCCACAATCCTCCCAACCAAACATGAATCCTACTGTTAATGATTTAATGAGCGTTTCTGTTGGATCATCGTCTACTAAAGGTCCAACAGCACTGCCTCTTGAGCTTACAGGCAGTGTGCCACCAAAAGTCTGTAGGCACTGTCCCGGCATATCAGGGACCGGGACATTAAACAAACTGAAAACAATCAGGATCTACTCATTCCATATACGAAGCCTAGCAGAGCATTGCAAACTTGATAACTCAATGATTGAATGAGAAAACGTTAGTTGGGATGTTGTAGCTCTAAGTTAGATTAACAAAAATGAAGAAAAAATAATTCAAGCTTGAAGACAGCAACCACATATTTTACTACTGTACAAAGGAAGGAGTATGTATAGTTGTGAGTAAAAGATGGAAGAAGAGCATAAGACAGTATGGATCACTTAGGTCATTGATTGTGTGGGTAAGGTTGAAACTTGGAATAAAAATGTGGGCGATTGTGTGTGTGTATGCGCCAATGCAAGATCGTACTAGCAGAGTGAGAGAAGAGTTCTGGACAAATGTGGAAGTGTGCATGGAAAAGTTTGGAAGGAATGAGAGAGTGTTTTTGATCGGTGATATGAATGGTAAAGTAGAGAATGTGAAGGTGGATGGAATAGTTGGTGAGTGGGGTGTGCCTGCTGAGACAGATGAGAATGGCAGTGCGTTAGTGGACATTTGTGCTGGGATAGGGTTGGTGATACCCAATACCCTCTTCAGGCATAAAATGATCCACAGGTATACATGGCGAGTGATGAGAAGGATGGGAGGTGAACTGAATGAAAGGAAGGCAATGATTGATTATGTGTGTGTGGATGAAAGGATGCGAAGATGTGTAATGGATGCAAGAGTTTATAGAGGTTGGGGGAGTGGACTTTCTGACCACTACTTGGTGGTGGCCAGAATTAGGATCCAGGGAAGATGGAGAAATAGAAGAAGGGAAAGACGAGAGGAAGGAGTAGTTGCAAGGAGAGTGGAAAGGTTACAAGGGATGAGAAAAAGGCAGAGTATAAGAGAGAAGTGGAGGAACGATTGAGCAAATATGAATTGGAGCAAATGGGGAACGTGGAAGGTGTGTGCAGGATATTTACAGAAGAAATATGTGTAGCATGTGATGTGGTGTGTGGGAGGAAGGGAAGACAAAGGGGGGTGCAAGGAACAGCGTGGTGGACTGAAGAGGTGAGACAGGCTGTGGCACAAAAGAAGAAAGTATACAATGAATGGATGAGAAATAGGGGCGTGGAAGAAGTTGAGAAGCGGAAGAGAGAGTTATATGTAGAAAGAAAGAGAGAGGTGATAAGATTAGGAAGAGAGAGTAAGAAGAGAGTGGATGAGGAATTTGGAAGGAATTTGAGTGTAAAGTGGAGGGACTGTAAGAAAATATCCTGGCAAGGAGGTGAAGAGAGTAAGAAAGGGTGGAAGTGAGGTTAGCAGAGGACTGAAAGATAAAAATGGTAGATTACTAGTGGAGAAGGGAGAAAAAGTGAGCAGATGGAGAGAACACTTTATGGAATTGTTGAACATACAGGATGGAAGTAATGCGAGTATAAGTGGCTGGGGAATGGGTGGGAGAAGGAGGGAGGTGAGAAGACAGGAAGAAATCAGTAGGATAGAAGTTGTGGAAGCAATGAAGAAAGTTATATTGGGGAAAGCCCCAGGAATTGATGGAGTGTGTGGTGAAATGCTGAAGCATGGAGGAGAGACAGTAGTAAATTGGATGTGGAAGATATGTAGATTGGCCCAGGAGGAAGGTAGAGTCCCGGAGGATTGGAAGTCAGGTATAATTATTCCCTTGTACAAAGGAAAAGGGGAAAAAGAAGTGTGTCGTAATCATAGGGATATTTGTCTGCTTAGTATAATAGGAAAAGTGTATGGTAGGATACTTATTGACAGAGTTAGAGAAAGAACAGAGGAATTAGTTGGAGAAGAACAGGGAGGCTTTAGGAAGGGAAGAGGTTGCGTAGATCAGATATTCATTCTTAGATCTTTAGTGGAAAAGTTTCTAGAGAAGGGAAAGAAATTGTATGCGGCTTTCATGGATTTGGAGAAACCATATGACAGGGTGGATAGACAAGGATTGTGGAAAGTATTAAGAATATATGGAGTAGATGGGAAGTAGTTGAATGCTGTGAAGAGTATGTATGATGGTGCTAAGGCTGCAGTGCGTGTGGATGGTGAACTAAGCGCATTTTTCTCTTTGAATGTTGGGTTGAAACAGGGATGTGTCATGTCTCCATAGTTGTTCAATCTGTACATGGATGGAGTAATAAAAGAGGTACAAGGTAGGGTAATGGATGTTGGAGTGGCCCTGGTGAGAGAGGATAGTGTTTGGAAACTCCCTGTACTGTTGTTTGCAGATGATACTGTGTTGTTGAGTGAAGACGAAGGGGAGCTGCAAGGCTTGGTGGATGAGTTTGGGAGAGTGTGTAAAAAACGGAATCTAAAGGTGAATGTAGGGAAGAGTAAAGTGATGGATCACTGAGAGAGGTGAAGTCAGTGAATGTACAGCAAGGTTGGGATGGTGAGGAATTGGAAAATGTGAGTACGTTTAAATGCTTGGGTAGTGTGATGAGTAAGGATGGAGGTTTGGAGGATGAAATTCTTGAAAGAGTACAGCAGGGAAGAAAGGTTGCTGTTTCTTTGAAAGCAGTGATAAGAAACAGGGAAGTGAGCATGGAAGTGAAAAAGTTATACATGACAGTACTGTGATACCAACTCTAACGTACAGAAGCGAAGCTTGGTCGTTGTTGGAAGAACACAAGTCAAGAGTGAGAGCAGTGGAAATGAGTTATTTAAGAGGAGCCTGTGGAGTCACATGGAGAGACAGGCTGACTTATGAGGATATAAAGGAGCGTTGTGATGTGGATGTGGATGTGATAGGAAGCGTTATGAGGAACACACTGAGGTGGTTTGGCCATGTGGAGAGGGTGGTGGATGAAAGACTGACGAGGAGAGTGAATGTGAGTGAGGTGGAGGGGGGAAGAGGGAGGGGGAGGCCGAGGATGAGATGGAGGGATGGGGTGGAGAGGTATATGAGAGAGGGGGGTGTGAGTTGGGAGCAGGGCAGTGAAATGGCGGAGGACAGGGCGGCGTGGAGGTGATTTGTTTGTGGCCACCCTAAACGGGATTGAGGCGTCTGGCAATAGATAGATGATAGACAAAGGAAGGCAAAATTAAAGAGTCAGTGGTGTAGAAATCTTGCAGAGAACATTCTTAAATTCAGCAGTGTATTTGACAGAGTAGCATGGATTGTTATTTGACTAGGCAATAGATACACCCTGAAAGCAATACAGGTATAGTCCATGCACCGAGTCATCAGTGCTCAGATCAAGAAATAGAAAAAAATCTATATCGACATATCCCAGACTGTGGAAGAGTAAAAAAGATATACTATACACTTACACAGACAAGAAGTCAACACAAGAGGACGAAATGAATTGGGATTCAAACGACAACCTGCCTATTGGGTATTGGCATGACGTGCGTGAAGTGCTATGAGTTTGAAACGCCCAAAGCTCATTGTACAGTGCTAACAGTTTAATCACGTTGTCTTGATGAAGATGCTGGATCATCTTGTACATAATGGTATCCGGACCAGAACCGGTGTCTTTACAGGATTTCAGGGCAAGAAGTTCATCTCTCATAAACTCTTGGTTGTTCGGGAAGTCTACATCTTCTGTGGCAAAGTATAATGCACATAGTTAGGCAGTGCGTTTGTGATCTTGAAAAAGAGGGTCATAATTGGCTG
This sequence comes from Coenobita brevimanus, assembly GCF_032717465.1. NCBI lineage: Eukaryota > Metazoa > Arthropoda > Malacostraca > Decapoda > Coenobitidae > Coenobita > Coenobita brevimanus. The sequence goes on from NC_137042.1 coordinate 7,174,480, forward strand.
AACTACTTGCATGAGAAAAAATCCTGGCGAGGATGCTTGCTACGTCCAAGATATCGTCATACATGTTATCCATCTGCAGAGTGGTCACAGGTTTGTAAGGGCTTCCATTCTCTCTCTCTCTCTCTCTCTCTCTCTCTCTCACACACACACACACACACACACACACACACACACACACACAGTTCCTTTATCCTCGGCCCTTCACTTCCCCATTGTTGAGTCAACACAATCCACTTCCCTGGCCGGATCTGGTAACACACCTAACAGGCTCGGCACAAACACTGAAACACGATCACGCTCTCAGGGGTCTGCTTGCTGTTCTTTAGGTGTTATGTCTTAAGTGTAATGTTCACCTTGTATACATTCTTTCATGGTGAAAATTATGCATCATGAAAGAAAAAAAAAACTATTTTCCGCTTGCAATAGCAGAGGGGAGTGCAGAGAGAGAAACATGAAAACACAATACCAGGAAGGCTATCAACATAATGTCCACGTAAATTTGTTACTTATACCCTTACTCGTCATACACACTAATGCAATATTCGTCTCCACGTCAGTGGGAACATTGTATAAAGAAGAGTAAATCCTTAGCAGGTCTACCAAGTTTGGTCGAAATCGGATCAAAATTGTTTTCACTGACTGTTTTGCGATCTTGACATTTGACCTTTCCCTGTGGCTTTGGCGTTTGAATTATTATCAAAATCGAATCCCTGTATTCTTGTTGTGTCTTGAACCCGTAAAAAATGTTTGGCCTAAATTAATATGATCTCCTTGTGACACTGACCTTGGTCTAATGGTAAAAAAAAAAAAAAAAAAAAAAAAGTTAACCCTTTAGCTGATCCGTAATTCTGGCAGGTTTGGTAAAATTCTCTTCAAAATTAGTCTAATTCTTTGTTGACACCGAGACAGGAACAGAACTTTGACCTTGTCATGTAAACGTGACCTCTGAATAATTTTTCTCAAAAACGAAGCCCTTGGTTCTCGCCTTACTCTTAAGCGTTCCACTAAGCCTTGATAGGTCAGACTTTGATCTATCCCTATAACCTTATCCTTTTACCTATTATTCCAAAAAACATGAGGCTTATTGCTTGTCGCACTCTCAACCTTACGGCCGAGTTTAGTTAAACTCATGTGAACACTTTTGCGATATTTTGTTAAACACACACACACACACACACACACACACACACACACACACACACACACACACACACACACACACACACACACACCTGGAGTAAATACTCACTATCTACCGCTTTACAAATGTGCTATGATTTAAAATTCGTAAAAAGATATTGTTGTCCCGTTGTCACTGTTATGTGAACCCAGCGGACAGTAGGCAGAAGCTGCTCTCCTCCTCAGACATCCTCCTCTTTCGAGGATAGGGACTGAGATGAGGGATGTTAGCATTACTGAGCAGCCAACATTACCATAAATAGGGAAGAGTAAGATAATTGCGGTAACAAAAAAGTTTGTTGCTTCTTGATTTTTTTTTTCAAGAGAACCTGAATATAATTTCTCCACCTAAATAATGTACTATTTTATCAGACAAAGTCTAATTTGTGTAACGATTAAAGCTGTCACTGGCACAAACATACATATAACTATCTGCAGCCTAACGATTTCTTTAACGGAGTGAAATGCACAGGTAAAAGATTTATGTATAGTGCATACTGAATGAGGGAAGTACGGAGGGATGCGCGTGAGGGGTAGAATGCAAATCACAAAGAGAGCAAGTTACCCAATACAAATGCAAGGGTGACTCGGTGTATGTAAATGTGAAAGGACTTGGATAAGAGACTAGGGCGTGTTTGTAGAAAATGGTATGTCAGTGTGTGAGGGTAGATGAAGAGGTGATGAGCGCACGCTTTCGTAATGGTGTGTGTGTGTGTGTGTGTGTGTGTGTGTGTGTGTGTGTGTGTGATAAAAGTATGTTCGCAGGAAATATACTTTTATGACCTTTGGTACATTAATATAAACTAAACCTAGTAAATAATAATGAACCCGTATTATGACAGTTTGGTAGTTTTTCAAAGCGAACATCATTTTATTACTGTTTCTTTCTGCTCTAAGTAGAGTAAGCCGGATCAAGTGAAAACACACACACACACACACACACACACACACACACACACACACACACACACACACACATACACGCACATATACATGCACACGGGCGCGCGCTTGAAGAAAGTGGAAGTGGCTCACTTTCCACTCCATCTTACTTCATTGCCCCAGCTTTTCCCCTTTCCCTCTCCCATCTCCCTCAATCCCTCGCTACCCTCCATCATCTCAACCCCCCCCCCTCCTCTCCTTTATCATTCCGACTGCAGCTTACTCGCCCTGTATCTCCTCATCCATCTTCTTTCTTCATTCCTTATCCTGCCTCCGTCCCACTTCGTCTTACTAAGCGATCGGCTTTTCTGCCGACCCATCCCTCCTAACATCCTCCCACTGCTCCTCTCTCTCTCTCTCTCTCTCTCTCTCTCTCTCTCTCTCTCTCTCTCTCGTTCTCCTTACTCTCTTCTATCGTTGCCTCCTCTTCTGTTCTCCTTACCCCTTCTCTCCTCCTACTCTGCCCGTTCTCTTTCTCCCTTTTTGTCCTAGAATATCCTTACCCTCCCTGGCTCTGTCCTATCCCTCCACTCTCTCTGTCTCTCACTGTCCTCCATTTTTTGTCTTCCTGTTGGGGCCAGATTATGGGAGGAGGCAGGAGACAAGGCAGATGGGCTATAGACCAGATGATAAAGCGTCGTATTCTCCATGGTTAAGGAGGTTTCCAAGCACTTCTTCCCTTACAATTTATCTTTAATATTACACCACAATGCAGTATTATCTTCTTGCAACTGTATATACGTCGTTATAATACCAACATACATCACATAACCTCAAAAGATAATATTACTGGGCTGTGTACAGATACAAATTAGTAAGGAAGCGGTGCTAGGTTGCCTCCTTACCAAACAGGAATACGACCACAGTTGTATGACAACACTGTTTAAGGTCTCTATACTGAACCTTTCACTGGCTCTTTCACAAGTGTCGGCATCTGTACCCTTCCATACTTTGGCAACTTTTTTCTTTTTGGCTCACACATTTCATACCATATGAACTGAATACACACAGAATTATAAAGAGGTGGTTAGCATGTCCAGTAGTGTACACTTTTTGTTTCTAAGTCACACTTGGTTAGGAAACTATCGAGCTGCAGACGGCTTTTCAATTCACTTGTCATGCAGACTAATAAATGCCGATTGAGATAAACTTTCGTGTTGGAGATGGTAAGAATTCTCTCTCTCTCTCTCTCTCTCTCTCTCTCTCTCTCTCTCTCTCTCTCTCTCTCTCTCTTTATATATATATATATATATATATATATATATTAGAAGGGGAGCATATGTAGGAAAAACATGGTCCGTGACAGAATTCGTGATGAAATGTTGGGGATAGTTTTATTCAACCATAAACTACCTGTAGATGAATAAATTATATGGTAGCACTCCAGATTCTGTTGCGTATAATTATAATGACGTCATCAGGATGGCGCCCATCCGTAATTATTAAAGTTATACTATGTCCATTATTTTTTTTCCGATTTTAATTTAATACAGCTCATTTTAAAGGTAATTTTGTGTACAGCAAAAAAGGTTATTACCAACTTTCTTATATGATTAGCTGTTTCCGAGATAAAGCGCTATATAGGTATTTTTTTTTTATTTCCTCACTTTAATTCTACAATTAAATCATATTTAGCATGAAAATTTAACTAATACTAATTGAGTTCACTTACAGAACTGAGTGACTGATGATAACAATAAATGTTGAAAATAATCAATACTTTATGTTACTAAGCAAACAATAAATGTTGAAAATAATCAATAATATCTGTTACTAATCATCTATGAGGTCATTTTCACTGTCACTATCCATCATTTCTGCTGTGATTTTAGTGTCATTGCTGCAGAGTTCACCATTCCCTTCACACTCACACATTTCTGTGCATGGTAAGTTATTTGCTAAGCATTTGCATGGTGGATTACATTGTTTTTTTACACAGTTACACCTGATTAGATGCAGGATGTGATTAGGAGCACATGGCAAATTACAGACACTAGGCAATATTTGTCCATCATTCATGTCTCATCCATGTCCAATGGGAGATTGGAGTGTCGGCTTGGCCTCAACATCCCTGTTCCAAATCATGACCTGGTAGTTCACTTTTCTAACTGCAGGTACCAGAGCACTTTTTGTAGGTGATAGCTTTTCCCAGGCAATCTGCTTCTTCGAAAACAAATACCAGCGAAGGTCTGCAAGTTCTGTTATACTTGATCCTGGCTTGTAGACTCGGCAGATAAATGCCTCAAGCTTGTCTAGTACCCCGTCAGATATTTCTTCACTTGATCCAAGACTTGCAAGTGCTTGCAAGGTTTCTTCAGTTGCTGTTGTAAATGCTTTCCAGTAAGAGAGTTTTTCCTTCCCTACCAAGGCACCAGTTGTGTCACAGCCTGACAGAACATGAAATGCAGGCAATGCAGAAGCCTTTATGGACCCTAGTGATGAGAATATTTTTGCAATTGAAATCACTGTTCTTGAGTTGGGCATGAAGAAAGACTGTGCTGGGAGTTTTGGCCATCTTCAAGAAAGTCCAAATTATCTGCAGCACAGTAAATGAACCTCTGTCTCACAAGTTCTGGTGGTACATATAATCCTTGGTTTCCTTCAGTACGATGTAAGACTTCACTGGCTATAGCCGTCTCAAGCCTTAGAACTCTGTTGTAGTCAATTGATATTCCTAAGCCAAGTATAAGCTGCGCCAAAAATTTGCTGCGGATCTTAGAATGAATAGTCAGACCAACACAAACATGAAGTGGAAGTTCACGAGTATGCCTGGATTTTTCTGAAAGCAATTCTGTCTGTCTCTCTGTGAGGCATTCATAAATCAGGGTTTGTGCTAGAGTTTCTGTTTTTTGTTCCAAATGGTTATTATTAATATCTACACTGTCAAATGTCTTTTTCCCACTGATAAGCCACTTGATAAAAGATGATAGTTCTTCTGGTATGGCTTTTGTTACTTCGTTCTGTGTAACTGAACCTGAGTAAGTCCATTTCTCATTTGCCTTGATTTTTTTCCTCAGAAGTTTGACAGCTTGATGGCTAATCTTCAGGTTACTGTTGAGGTTGCAGGTTTCTTCGGGATGTGAAATCAGAGCATCATTAACTGACTTCAGCATAATCCGCTGTGGTTGGTTTCTGGACACTGGACTGGTGAATACCAAGTCCAATGGGAAAAGCTCGTTTTCAATGAGTGCTTTCAGGGATTCTCTGGAAATCATATCCTCATCTTTAACACCTTTGGAATTGCAGATTTCCCTGTAGCATCTCTCAGCATTTTTTTTTTTTTTTAATAAATAACAAAACGGAGGAAGGAAAAACAAATGAGTAAAAAAAAAAATAATCCATACACCAAATTACTGATGACCTCAGTTCATAAAATAACTGTAACAGTTAGACTTGAACAGTTGTGGGTTGAAATTTGGAGGGAAACAACTCTGGAGAAGCAAGTTCCAGAGAGATGCAGTTTGAGGAATGAACGAATTCTGATAGGCAGAAGTTCTGCAATATGGCTAAGTGACATTTCAGTCATGAGCGCCACCAGATGCCCGTGTAGCACGAGGGAAGGCATGGAGAGGTGGCACCATGGACGCAACTTCGTCTGAGCATTTGCCAAAAAAATATCTAAAATAATGCAAGGGAGGCAACATTCCTTCTTACCTGCAGGGGAGGTAGTTAATATGTAATGGCAGGGTTGTTAATGATTCTAACAGCTTTTTTCTGAATTTTGTCTAGTTGTCTTAATGCAACCTCTCCACAGCCATTCCACAAGAGTGAGCAATATTCGAGTTGAGAGCGCACATGACTCTAATAAATTATTGCTAACTGCTCATCGGCGAAGAAGTTACGGACTCTGTACAATAATCCAAGTTTCTTTGAGGCGGTTTTAGCAAGTGATCTGACATGAGAGGTCCAGCTGAGGGCACTGTTAAGTGAGACACCAAGAATTTCAATACTTTTGGAGATGGGAATATTAGTAGCACTGAAGATAATGTACGAATCTGGCAATATCTATACAGTAAACTGTATATATTTAGTTTTACTAGCATTAAAAGAGTCAAGGTTGTTTTGTCCCCATTCACTGATTGTAGATAGATCTTGATTTATGGAGATGGTTGTACTAAGTTGAGAGGTGGAGATATTAGACTTTGTAAATGGCTGTCTGAGTGTGAATGAACTATGTAGTGTTGAGTCATCTGCATATGAGTGAATGGTATTGTGGGTGACAGATAAGAGATCATTAATATGAACCAGAAATAGGGTTGGCGCCAGAACTGATCCCTGCGGCACGCCGGCATTAATTGAGTGGAAATTGGAATATACATCATCTACTTTACTCTTATTTTCCTGTCACTAAGATATGAAGAAATCAAAGGAACAAAAGACGTTAGCCCATAACAAAGGAGTTTGGACAGCAGGGAATGGTGCCATACTCTGTCGAAAGCTTTAGAGATATCAAGGGCTACTGCATGGGTTTCTCCAAAAAGATCAATTGATTGATGAATGGTATGAGTTAAGAGACTGAGTATGTCAATGGTGGATCTTTCGTGACAAAAACCATATTGTCTATCACTAATTAAGTTGTTGGATTCAAGATGTTTAACAATGTGCTTATTAATTAAAGTTTCAAATTCGTTACCAAGAGAAGATGTGACAGCTATTGGTCTGTAAATGAAGGGGTCAGACGAACTTCCTTTCTTCGGAACTGGGTGGATATTGGCTTCTTTCCATGAATTTGGGAATAAAGAAGTACGTATGCATAGTCTGAATGATTTAGCTAGGACAGAGGCAAGTTCAGGGGAACACTTTTTCAAAACAATTGGCGGAATTCCATCTGGGCCTGGAGCTTTGTTGCCATTGAGACGACTTTTCCTCTCCAATAGGTCCTCCAACAATCAATAAATTCTACCTGACTTGCAGATTCTGCAGCATTTGGCAAAGCTTCAGGGGATTTTTCTAACTTTCGGAGTATATGACCAACATTTCTGCTGAAACATTCTTTGTGGTACACGACATCATATGCGTGACTGTCTTCTGGGTCGATGCATCCACTTAATTTAAGTTTCCATTCAGCATCAGTACTCTGTTCCACAGCATCATATAACTTCTTCCCTACAGCTTTGGTAGAAACTGTATGTAAAGGATGATTCCTAGTTTTAGGCTTGTTGCAAAAGAAACAGGCAGTACTTTGCAGTTCTGAATGAAGTTTAGATCTTGCACAGGGAGACTCGTTCATGCTCACTGTGACATCACCACTACCATCATGTTCGTTTACTTTATTTTCTGCTGCTTTCCTGTATCTGGCTTGGAGTCTTTCTTGCATTCCCTTGTGGGTACAATTTTTATAACAAGAGAGATGCCATTTTACATTACTATCTATATACCTAGGCTGCTTCCCCCAAGGAAAGGGAGGTAGCCGAGACAGGACGACACACTCCCCATTTACTCATCCATTCAAACACATTCATTCGCATCTTAGCCCCAAAGGGGAGAACGGACAGATCCTCACCGCACCACACAGCACAAGGGTCAACTGCGCAATGCAATCAGTGACATCCGCAGCAGGGCCCGACAGCAGAGCTGGTTTACCCCTGCCACATCATAACAGACCCATCCCCTTACAAGACACTTTGTTAAATCTTCGCCACCCTTATCCCCCAGATATTGCGCAATGTCTGTAAAGTTTGCATCATTACACTCACTTCGAATTCTTATACTCTCAGTAAGTTTTTCAGCAGGTTTAGAATTTTTGACTAATGTTTCTTTTGTTTGAGACTGACACAGTAAACAGACATCAAAGTTTATACCGTTCGTACGTCTCCGTTTTACTGTTGAGGGCTCTGTTTTCCTTGACTTAATTCTTCCTTCAGTCCCATTTCAGTTCCCGAAACAGAGCAAAAACGAAGCCTAATTAGCAACAAATTTGAAAAAAAATATCCATACTGATATCAAACTCTGGAAATAGGTACGTTAACGATTAAGGTAAAAAAATTAAATCCAAATACCTATATAGCGCTTTATCTCAGAAACCGCTAATTATATAAAAAGTTGGTAATAACCTTTTTTGTTGTACACAAAATTACCTTTAAAATGAGCTATATTACATTAAAATTGGACAAAAAATAACGGATGTGGTAAAACTTTAATAATTACGGATGGGCGCCATCTTGATGACGTCATTAAAATTATACGCAACAGAATCTGGAGTGCCACCATAAAATTTATTCTTCCAGAGGTAGTTTATGGTTGAATAATACCATCTCCAACATTTCATCATGAAATCTGCCACGGAATTACATATGCTCCCTCTCTCTCTCTCTCTCTCTCTCTCTCTCTCTCTCTCTCTCTCTCTCTCTATAATATCCTTGCATCGGAGGGGTAAATATCGGTTGTTTAATCCTGCATTGCCTAATTCACAACTTTTTTTTTTTTTAAGTTTAAGGAAGGACTCTCTCATTTTACGGATTGATGAAGTTATTTTCTAACCCATCTAGTTTAAAAATCGCCAGGAGAGTACAAGAACATATTACACTAAGAAGTAATCTTAGTGAAAGTGTTGATACCAGTGCTGATCGCCGAGTTCACTATCCCAGTTCAAAAGTTCTGAGTTTACTGGAACTTGACAAATACAGCGTTTATTGTGTCGTCCCGGAACCGCTAACGCATTATATAGTATTTTCCCACCCTGACCGCACAAAACGCAATATTGGCTTGTATTTTCTTTACACCTCATTCAATTCCTCGAAAAATCAGTAGGTCAATTATCGTGTCCTATTTGTGTCTCTATTATAAAGAAAAAAAGAGACCGTTACTTTATTTCATCATATATAAATGATGACTGCTATATATGTAAATATTAAATATATCCAAGCAACTCATGAGGCTCGCAAGTGCAACCAGTAAAGTTCGCTTTATGAGCGCGTGTGCCAAGCAAGCAAGCGACATGTTATCACAATTTCCCTTTGATGTTTTACTTCATGATGTAACTGAACAAGAAAAATATACCGGAAGGAAAGACATTCTTTCACACACACACACACACACACACACACACACACACTCCGCTGCCAACCTGCCATGTCGACGAAACTGAAACGATAAAGACTGGGTTATTGATGAGAAGACTATAGTCAGAAATGGGATGTTTTCTCTTGGTGTTTTCACCATCAAAACAAGGTAAAAACTTTTGTGTAATAATGTAGGCGGAATCTCCGATAGTTAATTGCTAGACTTATTGCAAAAAACAGTGTTACGACTTACGACCGAATTCTTTTTTAATTTGATTTCGTAATAGAGGCGTTCATCGGCAAGAGCTGAACACTCCCATGTAAAACTTGAGATACCAAAGAGTTCCTATGCCTTCATGGGTGAGTGTTTAGTTGATAACTAAATGTTCTGAATGAATGTATCACATGCAGAAAGAAATCAACTCTACTTCACATAGGAGTAAAGTTATTAGCTTCAACTTAGCCTTCTCCTTTGCTATCCTTATCTCAATCTAGTAGTTCAGTTACTCATCTGGGAACTGTCTAGCATGGGCCAACCGGCCTACTGCAGTTAGCTCCTCTTCTTTTCTTATATTCTTTTGTGACCGTCGGGTCGGGCCGCGCCGCTCATTTCCAAACTGAACTGAATGTAGACATTACTCGCTCTTAAAAATCCGCGGCCAGACATACACGACAATAATTGTGATGGAAACGTACCTAATAGGGGGGGGGGGGAATCCACATACAACGAAGATTTCTGAATAACTTGTTTCTGATGAAACTGTAAAACCGAAAACAGAGTCATCTGTGAATTATCACCTGGTTATTCCATTGCTGAGGAGGAATGGAGCCTAATAGTTGCTAAAAGTGTTTACTAATATTCTCTTGGCAGACCTTTAAATCATCATGGAGTGTATCACCTACAGGTTTATATATATATATATATATATATATATATATATATATATATATATATATATATATATATATATATATATATATATATATAAGACACTGGGTTGCAAAGCCTAATTTGAAGGAGTGGATCAAGGAAAACTAAAACAGTTTCCCCTCAAAATTTGGGTTGGTTCTGGGGTGGCTAGGAGTAACAAGTATTTAAGGGTAACAGTCAATATCACTGCCACTCTGGGTAAATCACTGTTTCTCTAAAGGCTAGGTATACTATCGCGATTTTGTATATGGAACACATAAAAGTCCTATTGTATTTAGACATTTAGAATCCTCCTTCATGTTGCTTAACGTGTTTACATTGACTAGATTTTCAGTTACCACTTCCACTTTTTTAGCGCTGACATATGCTTGGGTCGTCATACAACCACGTTTGCAATATTCGTTGCTTAACGGTGCAACCCTTTTTTACTTTTTCATTGTCAAGCAAATGTTCTAAACAAGTAATCTGTTAGTCCTACGATGTGGCCTTGCTTCCCGGTTTCATGTGATGGATTTACAAACTTAAAACAAGGACTCAAACCATAGTATCTTCAATTTTTCAAGGACCAAGTAGAATGTCCTAACCAGGGACATTGATGTGATTTAAAAAATGAGATGGCCAAGCATAATTGTGACGAAACCCAAGAACTTTTAACGAGACCGAGGGGGTTTCCCTGTAGGTTTGAGGTGCAAGGGAGTAGCAAGCAGTCTGGCCATGGGTGAGCTGGGGGGGGGGGGAGCAAGAGAGAGAGAGAGAGACTGCAGTGAACATAGAATACTTCACATTAATGTATAAATTCAGATGTCAACACTACAGATAAAAGTAAATTTATTTATCCTTGCCTTGTGTATGTCTCGTAATGACTTACTTCTTTGCGTGTGCCTGAAGGATAACTTATTTACACACTATTTCATATTTCTATTTTCAGTTCTTGCTTGTTCAGTTTCCAGTACATGGAGATTCCTATGTCGTAGGCTGAATCAGAATGGGGGATGTCTTGGTGGGGGACGTATTACCCCCCTCCCTACGCAATGCTACTGTTGAGGTGGCCTGGCTTATTTCAGGGGTGGCAAAGGTCAACCCGGCTATCTCCAACTGCTCCACTGGTCCTGACTATGTATGCTTCCTTTATGATAATGCTTCTGACATTAAGTGAATGTTTTATGAGGGGCTTGCATGAAATAAACAATTACAACGGTATATGAAACTCATCGACACAGAGAATTCTCACTAGAACATGAACTACAGATTTATTCCAGCTTTTTCATCAAAAAGTTACGACGAAAATGCCCGTAGTACCGTACTAAACATAACATCCATTCTTTTTAAGGGCCTGCCCTGAACCAATTGCCTAAACTGCTACCGTGCTACTTTCTTCCGACTCTCTCTGTTATGGGACGGAGTATCCTTTTTTTTTTTTTTTTTTTATCGTTTAAGACAATCCGTATAATCACTGATGATTCTGAGAGGTTTTGTCAATGCTTCTAGCAAAAATATGCTTTATAATCATTGTTAGTGTAAACACTGAGTGTATACAATTTTCAGGAATAATGGGTTATGGTCAATTTCATTCTGTCGACGTCAAAAGCGACGAGAAAATAAATAAACTAGAATGACACTCAGCAGAGCGCATACCTCCGCCAAAGCCCAGAAAAAAAAATCTGGATCAGCACCTTTATCCAGATCCACAACAAAATTTAGTGGAGTGTATTCTGGGCCAAGGCCCATTCTTCTACCAAGTTTCGTTGAAATCCATCCAGTAGTTTTTGTGTCATTTTTCCAAACACACACAACCACGGGCAATAATGGTTTTCCATCGCCACTTTCACGTTGAACAGCGGTACAGGCTGACGAATACGACGAAGGGGACTTTCGTGTTCACAGGTATGCAGTAAGGATGTAAAGCACCTTCATTAAAGACTGAGAAATAATAGATAAATAGATGAAGAGTTTCGACAACTATTTTATTTTGCATATTTTTCTCGTCTTTCCATATACAAGCATTTTTTTTTTTTTTTTAACATTCAACATAGCTCATGAGTTCATGTACTATATATACTGTACATATGCCGCTTAACTGTCTGTGGTTTTGACGGACCAAGTCCAATCATTTTCCAAAAACCATAAGCAATACTAAATAGCTCTCAGGGATAATGCCAAAAACAGTAAGCGACACAAACAAAATAACCAACAGAGTGTGTTATGAACCAGCCATAGTCAACACTGCATTTACTAACCCTTCGCATGATACCTAACAAAAATGAGAAGGCGGAGAGGAAAAGGTAAAGTTCCAAAGATTAAGGCTGGAGAGAGTTAGGCAATCACCACTGCTTCTTGGTGGTGGTGGTGCAGTGCTGGGGGAGTAGGTGGGGTGAGAAAGGTCACGGCCAGGAATAGCAAAATAAGGATAATGTATCTTGCAGCCAGGGGGATAAATATGGGGCAGTACTGTGTAATATGGCCCCATAGTAATATTAAAATGGAAAATAGAATAGTTAAGGCAGTGCTATTTAGCAGGTTGTATGGTAGGAGCTGGTGTGTGGTAGGGTAAGAGTGGTGTATGGTAGGGTTGCGTAGGACTGGGTTGATTGTCTAACTTGGACTGCTATGTATTTGACACTGACCTCTTCCGCGTGTTAATATTATTACTTCCAAACGATTTTATTCAGTTTATGTGAGATTTTTCGAAATGGAGATATCAGATAAAGATTTATTTTGGCATTTTAGTGCGGGATATCTGTCGTAACTTAAGGTTAAAAAATTTGAAACTTCAGGAATGAACTGTATATGGCCCAGTCGTAAACAGAAGAGTGTGTCCCCTGGGGTGAACAAAGCAGTTGATGATTGAGGAAACTAAAATATATAACATGGGATTATTAGAGTTAACTTGAACAGATAAGGCAAAAGGAGATACGTCAGGAAATGTGGAAATAAAAACGGTAACAGAGAAAGAGTGTAGTAAGGAAGAGTGGGGTGAAGTCAGAGAATGAAAGCCAGAAAGAGTGAAGTAAAATGAAAGTTGTAAAGGATGGAGCATGACAAGTGGGTGCGGAGGGAGAAAGGTTGGAGCGTTGAGCACAGAGCTGCATGAGGCAGACCGAAAAAGCCCTGCCACCAGGTCATAGATTGTGACCGCAGGGATTAGAGACTGAATATGGAAGCTGTTAGAGATCGGGCGGTGTGGAAAGTCGCCAGTAGATGACATAAGCCAACACATACTGCACAAACATGTTGGAGCTGTTATAAACGAACGAAAAAATGAAGAATCCGATTGAGTAAAGTTTTGAGTTATATCAGAATTACTGAAGTTGGACAGGGTGAAGTCAGACAAAGTGAAGTGTGGTAGTGGGTAATTGTGTCAAGGTGAGAATTATATCGACACTAAAAATAAACCAATGTAGTGCAGTAATGCAATGGAATGAAGCTAACGAAGTTTACCCTAGACTGTATTTCCAGAAATGTTAGCTGTTTTCAAATTTAGGAATGGTAATTGCAACAAAATTCCTTTTCAGTATTTTCTTAACCCTCCATTGATGCGACAGGGTGTGACATACCCAAAGTTTTGTTCCCTTACAATCATCTCATATCTGGCAACAGTGATACTGTTACCCTCCCATGTAATTTCCAGGGAACTTCCTCTGAGTTGATATATTAGCACACTCGGTTTCCTGCTGGCCACAGAAGTGACTAGACGTACAGTAATTGAATCCTGGGGTGCAGCACACCGCACCGCACCATTCTCATGGGTATTTTATCTCGTGCTTATTATTTTTAAATTTAACTAATTTACTTGTCCTAAAGCTTAATTATGGCATACACTACATAATGTATACTTGTGTTATTTAAATTTTTTTTAGTAACAGGTGGTTTTGATGATTTTTGGGGGTGACTAGGCTTTCTTTTACTTTCGGAATCCCAGTGGACTATCAGAGGCAAATGGAAAGTTTGAGAGAAATGATTAAAAAAGAACAAGAAATGTGTGATGATGGATTACCCCTACAAAAACTAGATGAACTGGAGTCAGAAGATGAAAAGATAGCGAAGAACAACGAGTGGATGAGGAAGAAAAGGAACAAAGAGTGGATGAAGAAGAAGAGGAACAGAGAACAATTGAGGAAGCACCAGAGTGTGAAGAAACAGAAAATGAAGAAAAGAAGTAACTGAAGGTAATGAGGAAACTCAGCAGAGTAGTGCTACAAGAGGCCAACAGTTTATCAGCAAAGATCAAACTCTTTGGAACAAATTTCCATCAGCTTTACCACAGTGTATAAGTGCACATAATACATGGTACTGTACACCTGGACCAAAAGGAAATGCAAGAAGTGTGCGTGTTATAGATGAGTGCTGGCCTCTTACAGTTTTTTACACCACACTCAATGTTGCAGAATAAATGCATTCAGTGTAATCATGGCCAACTCTCAATCGACCATCGAACAGCAACATTTTCTGAAGACATGAAGAATGAAGTTGACAGAAGACCATATCAACTATCGAAAGACAAAACAAGGTTTAAGAAGAGACTTGAAATGGAAGGTCCAGCATATGTCACCATCAGGACCATCTGAGGAATTTCCTCCAAGACGCCCTGGCAGTCATTTTATTGCTGACGTATAAACACAACAGGATATCTGCCAAAGATGCCACAGATCAAATTTGGAGTAGATCGGGTGAAAATTGGCGATGTTATGCCCATCTGAAATTTTAGGCCCTACCCACCTGACATTGAGCCTACTATCGCTAACTGGGGAGTGACCCCCTTGATGTAATGAGGCATATTATAGGATGCAGATTTAAAAGATGCACCTTTAGGTTTTGATTTCACGTCGATATGACGAATTTGAAAGGAGTTATTTCGAAAAAAAAATATTTTTTACTTGTATTATTATTATTATTTTTATTTTACCTTTTTTGGGCCCATTTTGGCCCCAGATTTGTTCAGGTCATCACAAGGTCGTATCCCATCATACCTGCAGTTATAGTCAAAATTGCGCCAGTAGTTTTTGCGTAAAGTTGTTAACAGACAGACAGACAGACAAACAAACAGACAGACAAACCGAGTGAAAACAATACTCGTCCCCGAATCTCTCCAGGGCGGGGAGGGTTAAACTTAGTTGCCAGAAGTGTTCTAAACTCATTTGCTTGGATCATTCTGTCATGATTTGTATTGACAGCTCTGGTGAGGATGATGAGGCTGAGAATGCAAGCGGTGACGATGACTAGACAGGGAAGACTGAATGAGTTAATAATATGTCAACTTATTTTGTTAGCCTTTCTTATCAGTTTATCATTTCTTTTTCATTTGTGAAATAAATGAATTTCAATATGTTTCTGCGAGATAAATATATTCTTAAGTTTCTTTGTGAATAATGTACAGTACATGAATATACTTTTATATGTAAAATAAATTATATGTTTTCTATTTGTGTGTGAACTAATTATTTGAATATGTTTAATTATGAAATAAATTCCATACAAGCAGTATGTAAATTCCATTACACATTTATTTATGAATGAATAAATTTCATTTATGCTTATTAAACTGAGTATGTTAATTTAAGAAATAAATAGACAAGAACATGTTCCTATGTGGCTTCATGAAAATATGTTAATTTTTTAAATAAATACATACGAATGTGTTGCTGTATGAAGTAACTACATGAAAACTTTTATTTTTGGAATAAATACATGAATAACATGTTTTGTAATATTAAGTGTGATTCTTTGTCTAATAAATGCATCAAAATAACTATTGAAAAGTAAATTGTACAAAAATGTGTAAAAAATTAAAACGTCAAGAAGAATATTAAAAGAAGACGCCTGGGGTAAATCACACCCCACCGCACTAACGGCGTTTTAAAATCCAACCGCACCGGCAGAGGGTTAATAGTCATATTCGTTATTCTGGTTTCTTAGTCGTCTAATGAAATATGAACGGCATTTCAGCTATGTCAGGGTCATAGTCACTTCCCTATTCTTTAAATCCTCCACTATGGTGACATTTTTACATGGAATTCTTATCAACTCAAGATGATCATACTCTGCTTAGGTTACACAATCACAATTAAACTTCTCAGAAACATGATGACTCTTTGTTTTACATCCTCGTTACCTCCAGACGGCTTTGCCAACTTCAGGGAGAGGTGGTTAAAGGATGTTGCATTCTAATTAATGTATAATGTCCTCATACAATTTATTACTACAATGTGTTATATTTCTGCAATATTGTGGTGTCTCTGCAATATTGTGATGAATACCGTGTATTAATAGGTTAGAATGTAAGTTGTTACTACATGCTGACATAAGTATGCCAGCTGGGCGTGACCGAGTTATGTCAGGACACTAAAATATCATAACACACTACATAATATCTAGTAAAGGTTATGTGTAATATAAAGGTTAGATGACAGTTGTGCCTAAGCGAGAGGGCTAGAGGAAACTGCAATGTACTTTCTCAGTTAGGAATTTCACACACAGCGCAATGACGCCTGATCAGAAACTCTCCAGGCTCGGGAAGGTTCCACACACCCTTGCCCTTACACGTGACACTGACACAACCAGTCGTATAGAGGGGAAATGGGAGAGACAGGGCAGAAGGAGTTAGGAGAGAATAGAGGCACGGAGAGGAGAGGCAGAAAGGAGCGCGCGGGGTTACCCAGTATACGAGTAAAACCGCTCTCACCTCAATACTGCTCCTGTGAGATACTCCCTAGAAAACTGGCCTCAGTACTACTCTTGTAAGAGATTCCCTTTGAAGGAAATAAACTGCAATCAAACCCCAGACTCATCTTGATCTTTCTCCTGCCATCCACGACAAGTACAACGAACATTCTCTCCTTAAAATCCCTACAGTTCAACACACAGTTGCAATAGCTCGGCGACTACTACGTATATTGCTAGCTACCACTGAATCACATGCACTTCATACTTGTCCATAATTTCTTTCTGTAGTAATTATAATTCTAAATGCAATGAGTTTCATAACACAGATTCATCCCATTACTTCAGCAGCTTGTCAAAAATATCTTTATGATGTTTATTTCCTCTTCTTTCGCAAACCCCTTTCCACCAGACGGCTCTGTCGCGGTTTCTTCCAATATTTCAGCTGAACTTTACCCGTAAAATTCTGCTTTAATTTTCAAGTTCGATGATTTCGGTGTTGTTCCTGTACCACTTCCCATCTATACACTTCCACTTTCTTTTTGCATGTTTCCCCAGTGTCATCCTTCCTCTTGAAATTCACTTTTCTCGAACATTCACTAATTTCAACAATGCCAGTATAAAATGTTTTCAAACCAATGCAAACCTAGTCCTGGATTTAGTTTTCTGCTCAAACTCACAGTGACGTTCTGTCTCCTTTTTTTTCTCTTCGAGAACCCTGTAAGAAATTACCCATCTCTTTTAAATGTCTTGATTGATGTTGTAACAAAACTGTTCTCATGTTTCCAAATATGTCAGACTGAGTCAATAGCTGTGTGTGTGTGTGTGTGTGTGTGTGTGTGTGTGTGTGTGTGTGTGTGTGTGTGTGTGTGTGTGTGTGTGTGTGTGTGTGTGTGTGTTAATGTGAGTGAGTGTGAGAGTGTGAAAGTATGAGAGTGTGTGAATGTGTGAGTGTGTGTGTGTGTGTGTGTGTGTGTGTGTGTGTGTGTGTGTGTGTGAAAGAGAGAGAGAGAGAGAGAGAGAGAGAGAGAGATGCCTTTACACAAGAGAAATGCACTGGATCACGGTGAGAGATTAGGATCTGGTCAATATCAGACACTAGCAGGGATATGATACAAGTCCGAGAAACTGGCGAAAGATAGAGGAATATATGACAGAAACCAAAGGAGGTCATGAATTCATCCTACATGGAAAAAACTGCTTTGTGACTGAAGTAAAAAACTTGGAGAAGAGAGTCATCTGCAATTTATGGCCTGGATGTTTTACCAAATGTTTTGTACACTTCATTTCGTCCATACTTTGGGTTACATAAAATCCAATACTGATCTGGTGTTATTTGAGTAGGCCGAAACTGTTGTGATGGTGCTAACTGGGTCTGAAGGGGCACTGGTTTACCTGATGAGAACTTACTGGTTGTAAAGAAACATATCAGGTCACGTCTGACTTTGAATGAATGTGGATTGGTATGACTTAGGTCCAGTGGATGTAATGGTCTTGAATGAACATAATATGTCCTAGAAAATAAAATGAACTTGAATCCTCCTGGACTGACACTGAAAATCCAACATTAACAACACTGGGCCTCAAGTGACAAAAGCTGATTTTAGGTTGCTGGGACTGATTTGACCATAGCGGATGTAACCTGAAACTACTGAAGTAACAGTACGTGCAGGTGCCTCGGTTCAGCCAGTGGGTTCATTTTTTCTTAATTTGTTCATACAGAAAAAATCACAGGCCGTTTATTTCTGTCTTACCCTCATTCTTGTTCATTAACGTTTACGAGTACGTCAAACGACACAAGTAGGCGGTCAACGGAGGCGCTGCCCGTGAGCAACTGAGCATCCCTCGACAGATCCCAATATACAGTAATAATCAAGATATCGGAGAGCTGGGTGGCTTGTGCGACTTAAGCACAGGGATGGTGATGGCCATCGAAATTTGCCTGGTATTCGATTTAAAGAAAATATAAAATTCATTGAACATATTTATAGTTATTGATAGATGCTTTAGGTCCTAGGCAACTAACATGAGGCTCGTTGGCTAAATGCAGCGAGTATGAATTATGGCCAGCTGGAATCTTCTAACAACGAATATATAAGTCAGTAAGATACCTTATCATACAGCACGCAACCTAAAATGGCTGCAGAGCTAAATAACTTGCACGCCTCTACCAATACTTGTGTAAGGCTCATGGAAAAATCAGTATATCTGTAGAACTGATATGCTTTACAGTAGATCACCCATATTAAGACATAAATCAAAATATATACAACTCGCACGCATAAGGGTGGTTGATCATGTGTCTCATGTGTCTCACTATTAGCCCCTGAATTAGGTAAATGCAGGTTGTTTAGAATGTCCCTTGATTTTATTATCATTTAATAAGTCTGAAAGGAGTTTTACGAAAAATTCTTGCTTCTCAAACTAACAAAAAGAAACTGTAAATAAAACTACTTTATTTCTTGTTTTGGGCCGACGCTGTTGTTGGAAAAGTTCTAATAAGTCAACATATAAATCTTCCTATCATCTGTCTGTCTATAGCCAGACACCTTAAACCAGGAAAGGTTGGCCTCGGACTGATCGCTTCCATGTCATCTTGTCCTCCAACTCACTCCCTTCAGTCTGACACCCCTCTCATTTACCTCTCTACCTCAACCTTCCTACTCATGCGTGGTTTTTCTCTTCCCGTCCTACATCCACCTCACTTACGTACACTTTCTTAAAATTTGTACAGAAGAAAGACGATCAGATAATCATAATACCGTCAGTATAAAAAAAAAAATCGTGTTGAATTATGGAGAGAAATAATTTTTTGCTCAGTGATAACAGAAAAAAAAATAACACTGTAGATTGCTGTCGCTTATGTTAGTTTGGTGTTCATCGATAGCAGGAAGCATTTGAATACAGAAACTATACTATGGTACCTTCTCTCTCTCTCACTGCTGCAAAGTTTGGATGTTTCCTAGGTTCCTCTCTCTCTCTCTCTCTCTCTCTCTCTCTCTCTCTCTCTCTCTCTCTCTCTCTCTCTCTCTCTCTCTCTCTCTCTCTCTCTCTCCTGCCTGGAATTATTTAACTTCTCACGATTCCTTGGTTCATTGTACCTTTACTCTGTAGAGTACGGTTGCGTTTTTCGCTGTACAGGCATGTGCCTTGTTAGTGCGAACGAAATTTTTCTTTTTTTTTTCTTTTTCTTCCCTGGACGGAGTGCGGCTAGGTATTGTTTTTGGTCGTTTCTTTGTTTGTTTCTTTGTTTGTTTGTTATCAACATTACGGAACAACAGCTGAATGAAATTACATGAAATCAAGGTCACAGATTTTCAGAGGTCCATAACGTGACACCGGTTGAAGATAGAGACATTTACTTTTGTCAGCATACAGTAACTCCCGTATGGATTTTCATTTGGCACCAAGTCCTTTGAGCTTGAGTGACAAAAGGTCAAACTCAAGACCACGCATATTCAGGAGAGCTATAACTTCAAACTGTCTGCAGATAGATATTTACTATTTTCAACATACAGGAAGTCCCACATGGGCTCTTAATTGGTACCATGACGTTTGACCTAAGTAAGATTGAAAGGTCATACTCAGAGTCACGGTTATTCAGGGGGCTATAGCTCGAAACTGGTTGAAGAAAGAGATATTTACCATCATCATCATATCAGAAGTCCCATACTGGTTTTTAATTGATACCATGACCTTTGACCTTACGTGACACTGAAAGGTCAAACTTAAAGTAACGGATATTCAGGAGGCCATTACTCGAAACTGGTTGAAGATAGAGATATTTACTGTTATCAAGAGGAAGTCTCATATGGGCTTTCATTTGGCACCAAGACCTTGCAAGGTCAAAGGCAAGATCACGGATTTTCAGATGGCTATCACTTGAAAACGGTTGAAAATATAATAACTCATGTCGGGCGAGGTTTGTTGTGCCTGGCACCATTTTTTTTTTTTTTTTTTTTCGTCATTCTGAGTGTTCCTTTCAGCCAATGCCATTAGTATTTCACCTCTCGCGTTCTGAATGCTCACTACAGTACTCTGCAAAATTTTCGATGACCTGTAATTACCCTTATAAGTATACAGCACAAAAAGACCTTGTATATTATATTCTGCCATTCCTGTCACCTGAAGACATTGCTTCCATTTTATCCTAGGAGACTCTTGTTCGGAACGAACTGTTCGTATACTCGCATAACTGTTTACGTGACCATTCTAGTGCAAGAGACTTCCCCTTATCTGTATAAAACATTCAGAAAATAATATCCATTGTAAGTCATGTGAGTCTTTACTCTTTGGATGTTTCCCTAAGATTCACTCTCATCTTAAATGCCAGGACCAACTTGCCTAACCCCGGGCTTCTAGGCTCCTCATGGGGCAACGTAAGATTGGATGATGGATGAATGAATGAATGATGAGTCTTTAAGATGGACTATTATAAAGAACTCCTCAGAGAAGAAATACTGAAATTATATGAACCATAATTTTTTTCTCCTTATATAAGTCACAGCGTCCATGACCGAAACACCAGTTTCCACAGCAGAATTCATTACTGGGGCTGAAGTTTATAAATTAGTTTTCTTTGACCGTGTGTCTGAGAGAGAGAGAGAGAGAGAGAGAGAGAGAGAGAGAGCATTTGTCACCACTGAGCCCAGTAATCTATCTATCTATCTATTGCCAGACGCCTCAATCCCGTTTGGGGTGGCCACAAACAAATCGCCTCCAAGTCGCCCTGTCCCCCACCATTTCACTGCCCTGCTCCCAACTCACACCCCCCTCTCTCATATACCTCTCCACCCCATCCCTCCATCTCATCCTCGGCCTCCCCCTCCCTCTTCCCCCCTCCACCTCACTCACATACACTCTCTTCGTCAGTCTTTCACCCTCCATCCTCTCCACATGGCCAAACCACCTCAGTGTGTTCCTCATAACGCTTCCTATCACATCCACATCCACACCACAACGCTCCTTTATATCCTCATTCGTCAGCCTGTCTCTCCACGTGACTCCACAGGCTCCTCTTAAATAACTCATTTCCACTGCTCTCACTCTTGACTTGTGTCCTTCCAGCAATGTCCAAGCTTCACTTCCGTACGTTAGAGTTGGTATAACAATACTGTCATGTTGACTATAATCTTATAACCCGTATATTTCTGTATATTGCTGAACATAATTATAAACTCCATATTGTTTCGAGTTATTTGCTGTCTTTTCCTCTTTTGCTGTGAGGTTTCTCCTTAAATCTCAGTAATATCGCCTGTCGGTAGCACGAATACAAATTAGTGATGACCGTCGTGTAATGATTCCTGGATTTGTTTTGTGATATACATTCACTATTGGCCTTCCCCGCCAAGCAGAATAAAAAAAAAAAATGGCGATAACAAGAATAAACTGAAAATTGGGTCACCTCAGCCAAAGTATTACATATTTACTGTGATGCTGATTTTTAAATTAATCCAAAGAGACGAAATTATTGTATAATTACCTATCCTGCCAAAGGAGGTTTCCCTGACGACACATTCCCACAAGGCAGTCAGATTAGACCAGGCCATCAACAGTCTCGCCTTCTATTGCACTCCAGTAGCCTCACTAACCACATCAAAGCCACTGCTGCCGTCTCCACTACACACCACCCTGTCATCCTTGTGGCTGACGTCAGACCTTAACCCGCCCAGCTCCCTCGCGTCTCAACGGTGCCCTGAACCGTGTCACCCCACAGAACACATCCACCACAGGCCTATCTATCGCCTTGCTGGCACTCACTGACGACCACTATCCTAAAGAAAATAATGGCTTAATAAAGGTAAGAATAAGAGCAGACTAGTGTAAATGATCGCTGAAATCATAGACGGTGTCATTTTCTTACCAGGTAGACTTCCAGCATGTTGTGTTTTCTACCATCCACCTGACAAATTCAGATGAGGGTGTTGTTATCACTGGGATCAACAGGTATCCGTCCGTTGAGCTGGGCAGCAGGGCGGCTGGCTGGGTGCAGAGATTTCGTTTCCTGGCCAGAACTAGAAATATTCACGATACTGTAGAGTCATGAAATTTCACATACAGTACTTATGTGTCTAATAATAAAACGGTGCCTTTTGATGGATAGAATGCTTTGGCTTAAGTATTTTTTTAAATCCACCCATCCATCCATTATCCAATCCTACTTTGCCCGATGAGGAGCGTAGGAGCCCGGGGCTAGGGAGTTGGTCCTGACATTTAAGATGAGAGTGACTAACCTCACTCATCCCTGAGTGGCATTACATGAGCAGTAAACCCCAACCACCCCTTGGATATAAACCTTCACCGGCTCAATCCGATTGGAGCACAATAATTACCCACTAAACCACCAGGCGCCAAAATTTGGTTGTATGGTTACCACCCAGCATAGTAATTAGTTTCCTGGTGTACAGGAATCCATCTGGCTTGTCACTCAGTGTAAAGTCACCCGTAGGCAGAAGGACGAGGAAAGAATGAAGGAAAGAAAGATAGAAGAAGATGGAAGGAAACAAGGATGGAGGAGAGGACAGGGCAGACACCCGAGAGCAGCACTACATTGAGTGAGTGGACGGTGAGCGTCCCCACCTACCACAAAATAATGAAAAAAAAATTTTTCTCAGATTTCAACACGACCTGCGCAAGGAGTCTGAAAGCCCCAGGTTATGGATCCTCAAGGCGTTCTCGTTATGCCCATCTTTAAAAGAAAATATTGTGGGGGGTGAGGGCCATTATGCGCTTAGTCAGGTATGCAGCGAGTGGAGGCTTGCAACAGCATAGCGTTGCTGATGTTTTTCATGTTTTGTATTTTTTTACCTCTTACTGTATAGCGTGCTTGTAGTTTCCAGATCACATCCCTGACTCCCTGTTTCACTCCTTAAGTCTTTAACAAAAACCTGGCCTGCAGAAAGATAGGATGGCTGACACTCTAATGCAATTCACTGTACCACCTCACAATACAACCTCACAACAAGGGCCCAGATTAGTGTGGCTGGTGCTCTGCTATATCACATCCTACCATCTTGTATTATCTCATCACTGATATTGGTTTTCACCCCACAGACTCAACTCAGATCATGCACTCATCATCATCATCATCGTAACCCTAATTCATACCTAAAACATTTTGTGGGCAATGATTCAGAAGTACTCGTAAAGAAAGATAATTCACAAATAAAGAACTCTTAAACGGCATACTCAGTAAAATGGGCCACGAGGTGCTTGACACACTTGTAAAATCTAATTACACAACAGTATATGTTATTTACCACATCATAGGCACAGTCTCAGTACGTTCTACTCTGGGCGAAAGTTAACCCATTTCCTGAAGCCCAACAGTCCACCGATGTACCATATGCCGTTCCATGTCACGGCTTGGGCGCTAAAGCTCACCGCACATGTAAAAGGAATGTTGGGGCTGTTCCACACAGGACTGATGTATTGGTAGTAGTGGGAGTGTTCTTACATGTAGGTAGGTCGTATGGGGGATCTGTCAGTTTCACTGAAAATAAAAATTTTGAACTGTTTCCTGTCCCAGCAGGGACTCAAACTCGAACCCATTAGGGCAGCAGACGACCACTTTTCTCATCACTGACAGTCCTTCATGTTTCATCCTCTGTTTTATTTTATTTTTCTTAAATTCTGCCACCTTCTTCCGTTCACTCTTATCGCGTCTCCTTCTTTACCCAAGAGAAAATCCTCTTAAGAGGTAATTCTCTTGAATGATTCAGGACGCATGACTAAATTTACTTCTAGGCACAAGCTTTAACAATTAAAACTCATGAACCAAAACTCCAGACCTGGGACGTTTTTACACTCCATGTTTGTTTATCACTTATTGTTACATATTCATTACGTTCTTTCATCTTTGTCTACTAAAATGAGTTTATTGTGGAGATCTCTTATTTATTATATTCAAGAACATTTTTACAAGGTATTTTGAAAACCATATAAATACTGCTTATGGGAACAATTTTAGAATTACTGAGAGATCTGTGTACAGTTCTGTGCCAAGTAATAAAGAGATATTAAGGGCAGGGGGAGAATCAGCACATAAGAACATAACAGACACATAAAATTATGATAAACACATAAGAGCATTGCAACATCTTTCTTTGCTTACCTCCACCTGTAAAGCACCAAGGGTAACTTCCCGACCTTTGTAGATAATAGCAATAACGTTATTGTAAAAAAGGATGCCTGTGTCTATCTATCTATTGCCAGACGCCATAATCCCGTAAGGGGTGGCCATTTGACTTTGAGTTATTTGTTTTACGGGGAGAGGCACTAACCCTCCACCAACCCACTTGCTGACACGTAGGGAGCAAGTATGGTTTGGTTATATAGTTACCACCCAACGCTGTAAATGGTTTCTTGACTTACAGGAAACCATTTGGCTTGTCACTCAATGTAAGGCCACCTGTAAAGGAAAGAAAAACAATAAGAAGTGACAAGAAAGATGGGAAAAATAGGAAGAGAGGAGGGCAGGCACAGAAAAACAATGATAAAGGCTAAGGAAGAAGTAGACAGCACTACACCAAGTGAGAGGATGATGGTCGCCACCACCTACCACCTGTGTCTCATATAACAATTTTCACATAGTAAGCCCTTTCTTTACCATTATTGCCATCACAAACTTTTAATTTATGTAAAAACAGGCGTGTGACACTGAAAGAATTTGCAAAAAAAATGTATTAACTCGTAGGTTAAATAAATCTGCCTGGAGCAAATCAAAATATAATAGGAACGGCCACCCAAAGAGTGCAATATCCTTGAGCATCAAAAGGCCAAACGGTATAATATTTTACTTTGCCCTATTGCAATACCTTGGACATACAACTCTCAAAATCGAATGACTTCATTTTACCTTATTCTAAATCCTTCCACAAAGTCTGGTCGAAAACGGATTAAAAAAATATTTATGTTGACCTTGCCCTGTTACCGTGACCTTTGACCAACTGCTATAAGAAGCAGCAAATTTCTCCATGGCTGACTCTCAACCTTTTCACCTAATTTGGCTAAAATCGAATCAAAATATAAGCATACACACGGATCGAAATTTGACCTTTTGATTTTTCTCAAAACTGAATAGTATCATTCTTGTCTTACACCCGGCCCTTTTGCAAAGTTTGACATGCGTCAGATAAAACTGTGTATGTCGACCTTGCCCTGCGACCTTTACCTCTGCCCGGTTGATCTAAAAAAAAAAAAAAAAAAAAAAAGAGAGAGAGGTATATTTCTTGGCTGACCATCAACCCCTCAGACGAATTTTGTTAATATCCGTCATAAACTCTGAGTTTTTTCACATACATGAGTCAGACTTTGACCTTACCTTGTGACCTTTTCCTATGAACCCATAACTTTTCAAGTCTGAATCATTTCATTCTTGTCGTACTATTAATCATTTCTCGAAGTCTAGTCTAAAGTGGATAAAAATTGGTCAAAGAAAAAAAAAGAAAAAGAAAATACAAGACCAACGTTTAACCAAGCTCAGTGATCATGACTTTGATTTACTGGTAGAAACGGAAAAGGCGAACTCCATGATTAGCTCCTCAAGCCTTTAACCAAGTTTTGTTAAAGTTGGATAAAACCTCTTGGAGTTACTTTTCACACACACACACACACACTGCTCAAACACCTTCACTAGCGCCACAAGACTGATGAAATAGCGATGTCAGCGTACTGGACGGATTAAACACAAAGAGTAGAGATTACAAGAAAGAAGGGCCAAAGACTGTTACCCATGTATTACAAGTACTTGCGTGGTGTACTAGTGCACTTGTGTAGTGAATAACGCTGCTTGACTCTACTAGTAACAATTGAAGAAAGAAACACCTATCTGGGACTTAGTGTGTATTGACGTTTCGCCTCTTGGCTTCCTCAGAATACAATTGCTGAATATACACCACATTTCCAATGAACCTGACTTAAAAAGACGCAAATGCCTTGAGGGAGCTGTTATAGCATGTTCCGATATCTCTGAACAGAAGAGCGAATCTTATCACCTATCGAAATCTGTGGCAAAATATATTGTCAGTAGGATATCTTCCTCACACCACCCTCTCTAAAGTCAAAACATCACCCTTCCTTCCTCTCCATCCATCCCCATCCCCTCTCGTCACCCAGCTTATTACCCACCTGTACAACACTTGCACACACACACACACACACACACACACACACACACACCACTTTGCCTGTTCTGCCTAAACATTTTCTATAAGCATTCCACAAGTTGCCCAAATCCATTTGCCTCCAATTACTGATCTCCAGTTGTATTCATCGGGCTCCTCACTAATTCTCATCGTCTTCACTTTAAGTCTTTCGTCCTGATTGCCCCTCTCACTCTTTATCCATCGCATTCCTTTAAGCTTAACAGGTAAGAAGTCGCCCCTGTTTGACCCCTTTGGAGCCCTGTAGACAGATCCCCCCTTAATTCTCGTAGTGGTCAAACACACACACAGGCAGACACGTTTTCATTAATGCAAGTAATATGCTAAAATATAATAACAGAAAATTTGCGGAACAGAGATAATATTTCCTTTCAGTAGGCGCAATACACATAGCTTCCTCATTAATGTGATACTAAGGTGAGAAGAAGTAGAAAAACATATCAGCATCACACTAACCATCAAAACACATCAGGACATCTCAAAGAACAAATCACACCCACGGACCCAGAGCCACATATAGGACAATTTTCACACAAAAAATCATCTCTTTGCCAACTTTATATACTCTTTAATGCTATTTCCTATGTAAATTTATGTTGATGTGCCTCTGAGGTCTGCTCGCAGTGCCCTAGTAAAAATCTGCAGTCATCTGGTTACTGTTCACGATGATCTTTCTTTGATTTCGTGCTCCCGGTGCAACTCCCACACTACCTCTCGCCAGTAACTCGAATGACAGCTTTACGGGGTTCTTTTCTGCAGAATTCTCAACTAACTGTCTTCGCCTTGCCATATATATCCTCCTGGCGGTCGATATCACAAGAGATAATGAAATGAGGCGGGGTCGAAGAAGAAAAAGAAAACTGGAGAGATGGAATAAGTAGGAAGAGTGAATAAAAATGTAAAATGAGAGGCGATCACTCTCAAGTAGAATGAAAAATTATCAGTAAAGTAATATGAGACGTTTAGTGAAAATACCAGGGATGGTAGATGCAAACAGGATTTTTTTGCCATTTGGACCGGAAGTATTATGTCCTACAGGGTTAAACAGAGAGAGAGAGAGAGAGAGAGAGAGAGTATCTGACACTTGGTTGCTAAATGTTTTAATGAACTTACGACAAATCTAAACAACTATGCGAATATTTTGATAAGCATGCGATCAACAAAGATAATATGGTTAGGAATTTAAACTTCTGACGGAAAATAGTAGAGATATAACAATAGAAGGTCATTAGCTGGAAATGGTAATTACCTAGTAAACATTTACTTTGGAAAAACGATAATAATATATCTTCATGGCGTAATTATGCCTCATGTAAGTGAATATTTTGATGTACTAAATCCCTCATTGTGGTCATTATTAGTATATCTGTATAAAATGCAAAATTAATGTTATATGCAAACGAAATAAAGTTAGGCGGTGTTGTGCGTCGATACATTTCGCTCCCTAATTTCCGTCCGAAGACCAAGAACTCTGAGCAGGATTGCAACGCAAGAGGCAATGTGAGCCTGCAGTGAAGCCACCTGTCCTCGTTCTTAAATTACCATACTGAGACAGCGGCAGCATCTTGTACATGTGGCTGGAGTGGGTATTTCTTACTCATTCTCTCTTAATATCTGACATTAATTTTGTTTGTTCATATCTGAAAAATCTTTAATTCTTATATCAGACTATAGGAAGTTTAGTCACTGTTATTGATATTTGCCAAGGATATTATTATTATTATTATTATTATTATTATTATAATTATTATCATTATTATTATTATTATTATTATTATTATTATTATTATTATTATCATTATTATATTATTATTAAAACTTCCTGCATCCTTTTGGGAAGCTTTCTTGCTTTTGTTAATATTATTATTATAACTCTCCACTCGAATGGAGAGTTATTATTATTATTATTATTATTATTCCTGTAGGAAGCTTTCTTGCTTTTGATATCATTACAGTATTATAAATCACTATTCGAGACGAGAGTCATATTGGTTTTGTCATTATTATTATTATTATTATTATTATTATTATTATTATTTTATCTATCTACCTATTGCCAGACGCCTCAATCTCGTACGGGGTGGCCACAAACAAATTGCCTCCACGTCGCCCCGTCCCCCGCCATTTCACTGCCATGCTCCCAACTCACACCCCTCTCTCTCATATACCTCTCCACCCCATCCCTCCATCTCATCCTCGGCCTCCCCCTCCCTCTCCCCCCTCCATCTCACTCATATACACTCTCCTCGTCAGTCTCTCATCATCCATCCTCTCCACATGGCCAAACCACCTCAGTGTGTTCCTCCTAATGCTTCCTATCACATCCACATCCACACCACAACGCTCCATTATATCCTCATTTGTCACCCTGTCTCTCCATGTGACTCCACAGGCTCCTCTTAAATAACTCATTTTCACTGCTCTCACTCTTGACTTGTGTCCCTCCAACAACGTCCAAGCTTCACTTCCATACGTTAGAGTTGGTACCACAATACTGTCATGTAGTAACTTTTTCACTTCCATGCTCACTTCCCTGTTTCTTCCTTGTTGTACCCTTTCAAGCACTTCACCCTCCAACCTTCCATCCTTACTCATCACACTACCCAAGTACTTAAACTTACTCACATTTTCTATTTCCTCACCATCCAACCTCACTGTACATTCACTGACTTCACCTCTCTCAAAGACCATCACTTTACTCTTCCCTGCATTCATCTTTAGATTCCGTTTCATACACACTCTCCCAAACTCACCCACCAAGCCTTGCAGCTTCCCTTCGTCTTCATTCAATAACACAGTATCATCTGCAAACAACAGTACAGGGAGTTTCCAAACACTACCCTCTCTCACCAGGGCCACTCCAACATCCACCGCCCAACCTTGTACCTCTTTTATTACCCCATCTATGTACACATTGAACAACCATGGAGACATGACACATCCTTGTTTCAACTCAACCTTCAAGAGAAAAATTCACTCAGTTCACCATCCACACACACTGCAGCCTTAGCACCATCATACATACTATTCACAGCATTCAACAACTTCCCGTCTACTCAATATATTCTTAATACTTTCCACAATCCTTGTCTATCCACCCTGTCATCATTATTATTATTATTATTATCATTATTATTATTATTATTATTATTATTATTATTATTATTATTAGTAGTAGTAGTAGTATTATAAAAATTATCAATTATTATTATTATTATTATTATTATCATTATTATTACTATTATTATTATCATCATTATTATTACTATTATTATTAAAATTATTAAAATTATTATTATTATTATTATTATTATTATTATTATTATTCCTTCTTAAGATCTTAATTGGTGCCATTCCCTTATTTTTTTACCTAAAGTTCTCAAACTTTGGTATCTTATAGGACTTGTTGGCCGCTTCATCTGACCAAATTTCATTCGGATCGGACCAACCGTATTCAGACAGTATCAGGAACACACACACACACGTGCGCACACACACACACACACACACACACACACACACACACACACACACACACACACAACAAATTAATTCTTATTTCAAGCCTCAAGATATACTTTGGACAGACAACTGAAATTATCATGGCTTACACCTGGGACATGGCCGGAGAGCAGTGCTTGAAATGGACCAAGTCAGCAGGTTATTCGCCTGTGGTCCAAAATTTCGGACTGCATCGGAAGAAGTCGATGTGAATAATTTTCTATGAAGGAATTAAACTAGAGACATCATGGACTTACAGATCTCGACCACTTAAGCTCACTTGTATAAGATAGGTGACCTGGACCTCAACGTCAATGTCACATGAACCCACAGACTTTCAAATTAGGCCCCTTTATAACTGTGCTCCTCTCCGGGTAAAAAAAAAAAAATCCTAAAAGTCCCCTCTTTAAGATTCCTTCATTGACTTGTGTTTAAATTTGATTTTTACTCAAACCCCCCCCCCCCCATTAAAGGAACCATGGCTGCTGCTATACTGGGATTTAGTGTGGTGGTTTCTCGGGTGACCACCACTGGCAGGGCTGGGTCGTGTGCACAAGGCCCTCCCAGTCGCCATCGAGCCACTGTGCCACCTCCAGTGTTGCGGCACCCTAAATCTGCTCGTCAGTGCAGTAAAATTTTCTTTTGCAATATTAGGGGACTTCACTCCAACATCAACTCTGTTCTAAATTTCCTCCAATTTGAATCCCCTGCTCTGCTACTTTTGACAGAGACACAAGTAAGCTCCACCTCTGATTTAGCTAGATATAATTTTCCTGGTTATCCCTTGATTCAAAATTTCAGGCCCAAAGGAGGCGTATGTTGCCTTGCTTAATCAGAAATTGCCCTGGAGGAGATTACAGATTTAATCGTCCTTATTTCGACTATTCCTTATGCAAATTAAATTCTTTTGGTAAAGTTAAGTATTTCTGCTGTTTATCGTTCCCCTAATGCCCCTCCAGAGCCGAGTTTATTTGATCTCTGTCTTCACAGCTTAGTGCCCTCAACATTATTACTGCATCAGAAATTACTATTCTGGGTGATTTTAATGTACATAATGTTGAATGGTTCACTTATTCAGCCAGAACTGATGACTCTGGTCTTGAATGTGAGCTATTTGCAGACTCATTTAATCTCACCTAGTTAGTCAGTCAACCCACCCATGTACAAGACAACCCCGATCAAAATTCCCACCTATTGGACTTGTTTCTAATAACCAATTCAAATAATTATAAAATCGAAGTGAAGTCCCCCCTCGGATCCTCGGATCATTGTCTGATTCAAGCCACCAGTTTCACACCTACCACACCTTCCTGCTCTGACCCTGTCGTGGTGACTAAATGGCACTACGACAGGGCAGACTGGGAGGGACTCCATAATTTTTTCATGGATGTTCCTTGGACCTCCTTTTTCTCCCATGATGCAAATTCATATTGGGCCACATACAGGATTTCATTATAATCGGCATGGAAACATTCATTCCCTATCATAGTTACAGAAAAAGATGTAATTCTCCTAAATGGTTTGACCACAATTGTGCTAGAGTAACAGAACATAAAATAATAGCCTATAACACTTATACAAGGACCAAAACAAAAGGAGCCTTTAACTATTATAGAAATGTCAGAAACCATGCCAAAACTATTATCAATCTTTCTAAATCAAACTATCTACATAGACAGGCTAACAAACTACTAAACAACCCAAATGATAACAAAATATTCTGGCCAACCCTTAATGAATTCAAAACTAACCACTACCACCTCTTCCATTCCACCTTCACAATCCCCCAATGGAAATCTAGTAAATGACCCACATGGAAAAGCTAAACTTCTTGTTGACATTTTTTCAACAAACACAACCCTAAAATCAGAAAATCACAATATTCCTGTACTTGATTTTGATTCCCCTCAAATACCTCCTTTCATGATTCACACCAGATATGTACAAGCTGTATTACAGAATCTCTCAGCAGACAAAGCTGCTGGTCCAGATGACATTCCTTCAATAGTACTTAAAAATTGCTCCTCAGTGCTGGCTCCTGTATTGGCATAATTTTTCCGCTTATGCATCAGTACATCAAGTTTTCCAGCCTCTTGGAAAGAAGCAAATATCCAACCTGTTCCTAAAAAGGGGGCAACTTCTGATCCATCAAACTATAGATCAATTGCATAACTTCCATTCTCGGTAAAGTTTTGAGACACTAATTAACAAACACATTATCAAGCATCTAGAAATCAATAAATTAATCAATGATCGGCAGCATGGATTTAGACAAGAACGTTCAACTGTGGACATTCTTTGCCTTCTTACCTATCAGATTAACAAAACAATAGACCAACATGGTGAAACACACACAATAGCACTTAACATATCAAAAGCATTTGACAGAGTATGGCACCGGGCTTTACTGTCTAAGATGTCACGCCATGGCCTTTCATCACTGGTTCCTCTAATTTCTTCTTACCTTCATAGTAGAAAAATACGGATCATGGTAGATAGAATTTATTCCCAGTTTCATTCCATAAATGCTGCCGTACTTCAGGGATCAGTTTTGGCGCCAACCCTCTTTCTCATTCATATAAATGACCTCCTATCTGTCACTCACAACCCAATACACTCTTATGCTGATGACTCGACCCTTCATAGTTCTTTCACATTTAATACCTCCTTTACACAATTTGATATTATAAATTCCCAAATAAACACAGCAATTTCTCTGAATCAGGATCTTTCTAAAATTAATCAATGGGGCAATCGAATCTGGTCTCATTTAATGCTCAGAAAACTAAATACATTAATTTCTCCAACAGAAAAAATCCCTTAGACTCTCACATAATTTTAAATGATGTCAATATTCCCATATCCACTACAATTGATATCCTAGGTGTTACTCTAAACCCCAACCTAAACTGGACAGCTAATGTTAAATCCCTTGCTAAAAATGCTTCCAAGTAATTGGGACTTATGTACAGAGTTCGTGAGTTCTTCACTGACGAGAAGATGGCCACAATATACAAAAGTCATGTGCGTTCTCAGATCAAATACTGTTCACCACTGTGGAGTGGATGTGTAGCGGTTGCATTGAGGCAGTTGGACAAAATTCACAATGAAGCCATTAGATTAACCAATAATCCTGTCATTAAGCAGGACCTTCCTTTATTATCAGTTGGTAAGGATGTTGCTTCTTTAGCATTATTTTATCGATTTTTTAAACTGTAAGTGCTCTGATGTACTGGCTTCAATTGTGCCTCCCCTTCACATTTTCTCACGAAATATGCGGGCAGCTGGGAGCGCCCATGAACTCACACTCTCTCCCCAGCAATGCAGAATCACTGCTTATCAAAATTCATTTATCCTCAGAACTACTACTCTCTGGAATTCACTTCCTGGGAGTTGTTTCCCACAAACATTTAATTCACTTCGATTGAAATCCAGTTGTTCTAAATATTTTATGAATGGAGGATGCCTTTAGGCATCCTCCATTCATAAAATATTTAGAACAACTGGATTTGTTTTTCCTTCTTCCATTCATTATCTATTAAAAAAGAAATTACCTTCTTGCAGGAAGGACATTTCGCACATAAAAATACCACTTTTGTATTTTTTAAGGCTTAAGAACATGAAAAAAAGTTGAAATTCTGCATGTTTATATATATTTTTAAGTCTTAAAAACGTGCACATGATCAGCGACCCTGACCTTGGGCAAAGGTCATTTCCATGGTCAAAGTGGTGTAATTTTCAAATACTTATATCTCGGAATGTGTTGGTCCCAGAGACAAAATAAAAAGTGCTCCTGAATCCTCAAATTAAGACCTATTTATGTTTTACTCAATGTTACAACCAAATACCAATCTTTCTTCATCCAAAATGAGACGCTTCATTGGTAACACCTACATAGCTTATTATAAACAAGCACACCATGTTTACTTCAAGTTGAGATAGGCCTGACTCAACCGTCACGCTAAGTAGAAGCTAATAACTTTACTCGTATGTGAAATATTGTTGATATTCTCTCTGCATGCGAAACATTCATTCAATAAATTTTATCAACTAAAAACTCACCCCAAAAAGGCGTAGGAACCCCTTGGAATCTCCAGTTTATTAAGGGAGTGTTTGGCTCTAATCGGTGAACGCCTGTTACGAAATCAGATTTTAAAAACATGTAACACTGTTTTTAGCCATCAACTCTAGCAATTAAACGTCAGAGATTCAGCCAATAACTTTATATCAGAGGGAAACTGTGATAACATGGCGCCTGCTCGCTCGTTATGTGCTCACTAAGCACACGTTACTAGTACAGTATATGGTATTTAGTAGCATCTAACATTGTGAAGAGTTCATTTAGTCTGATTCATAGATTTGTCATTTCGGCAGCTTCAATTTACACAATCTGGATGTCCTTATATATGTTTTTAAGGGTGTACAATAATAAAGTTATCAAAAATGTCTTTAGACAATTTTACAGTGTTTTGGTTATTATTATCACTCCTACTTATTTTAACACTGCGATATTTCAAAGGGTATTTGGCCTAGAGCCTTAAAATTTTATCAACTTAGTCGGACAGCTGCCCGCTTCTTTTGGCCAAATATAGTTGCAATCCGTTTTCCAGATCTCTGGAGATTATACAGAACAGAGAAAAGGAGTCAGCCACGCTGTCAAAAACCGCTTAAGTTAGGAAGCTGAAATTTTTCTACAATATAATCAGTATGGGTAGAGTGCTGTACAAGCTGCCTTATGTCATTAAGGACAGAGATGTAGGCTGTTTCACGAAGTAGATCTGTGAATGTAGAGGAAAGCCAAATTTGGTGGAAATCATTGAAATCAATAGAACCGGATGTATGAGAAAAATGGGAGAATTTTAAAGAATGTACAGCACTTCAAAATAAGTTAAGTTGTTGCGTGCGTATACAAAGAAGTAATTTTCAGCTTTGAAACGAGTATGTAGTAAGTACGAGGATACAGAGCAGGGTTTGCTATCACTTAACTCAGGCAGCTAAATTTTCATAAGAAAGCGGTGAGGTTTCGAGAAGACGAGATGGTGTTCTGTAGAAAGAAATTTGAGAGAAAGACCGCGGATGTTGCAGAGAAAAGTGTCACAGAAATACCCACTTAATATCATTTGGAGGCATTCTGAAAAAAAAAAAAAAATGTTGATAAAGTTTGAGAACGTAAAGTTAAGCCAAGTAAAGACAAACAGGAATATAGTCAGATTATACAAGGTCTATTAAGAGAAGAAATAACTAATGTCAATATAATTATGGGGGCAGTATATGGAATAGCGTTACAGAACAGGATTAAACGGTAGTGACAGTAATTCATCAAGTATTACAGTAGCTACAAATACCTAAAAAACACATTGGCTGAGTGTATGATTCATGAGTACCGAGGTGTAGATGGCGTGCAAAGACTGATTCTGCTGTTACTTGTATTACGGGCAATGAACAACACAGGGTGCAATGTTTATGACGCTTGAAACGATTGTAATGTATATGTCTGTGTGTGTGTCAGAGTCTGCATATGTCATAAGTAGAACCGACAGTGTGTGAACGTATACAGGCATATGAAAGGGCATGCAGCCAGTCCTTACTTCAAGTGGCAGCCATGGCCCAATTCTGAGCCCTGAGGTCGGGACACGAGCAGGCCGAGATGCTTGCGCCACCCATCGGGCCATATCAGCTCGACGGGCGGGTATTGGTATGTGTAATATCCAAAATATATCACTAAAGAAAATGTACTGCTCAGGCATCCAGAACAAAGCACTGTGAGAATACAAATGTTGTTTTTGGATGAGGTTGCATTCCCTTGGGCGTACAAGGCTTACGAGTACTGTAGCTCTTCCTAAGCTAATGATTTTGTAAATATATTTACTACCCGTGTTGCAAAGCGAACGGAGTGGTAATATTTTCGGTTGTAAGGTTGGCAGGCTGGCTTTGTTCGTATGTGGGTAAACCTGATATCTCATGAACGGCTTGAGCTATCAACATGAAACTTTCAGGGCATCAAAATATGGTCAAAATCTTGGACGAGTACGAAAATGGGCACTCGGAGCCAAGGTCAAGGTCACCAAAATGCCTGCCAAAGGTTAACTAGCTGACCTTTGATGACCTTGCCCTTGACCTCAAGTACCCATTTTCAAACTCCTCCAAGATTTTGGTCATGTCTTGATACACTGAAAGTTTCATGTTGATAGCTGGAGCCGTTCATGAGATATCTTGTTTACCCACACACAAACAAAGCCAGCCACCTACTGTAACCTCGGAATTGAAAACATTGCCACTCCGCTCGCTAACAACCTGCGTTGCGAGGCGAGCGGAGTGGTAATGTTTTCAGTTGTGAGGTTGGCTAGCTGGCTTTGTTTGCGTGTTTTACATCCTGAATTTGCGTCAAATCAGAAATGGAGGTGCAAAATTATGTGCCGAGGAAAAACTCTCCGGCTACACGGGTGGTGAGATCTCACTGTGAGATGACTTCTAGTCAGTGCCTTCTTATTTATTTCGATAACGTTTTACATATTTTTTCTATCCTCTCTGATTACACAGAACTAAGTTTATGGGAAGCTTCTCCTTGCAAAAGTAAATATGAAAGCTGTTTTTAGCACTTCGGCTTCGGAAAATCTTTTTACCCGTGAAAGAAATGTCTTGAGACAGTAGCAAGAAAATGTCATGTCATCTTTATAAAATTAATGGGTATCACGAAATAACTTTTTACGATCTCTGACGATGTAATGCTTTGACCTCCATGCCTGCTCGCTTGTATCACATTTTTAAATAATTTTTGTCGTTTACAGTGGTTTAGGCTGACTTTAGCAATGAACTGTATTTTTCATCCGCTATGTATTGAAAATTTTTCCATATATGTGTTGAAATCTTCTTCCTCCCTTTTTTTACTGTATAGCTGTAATCCGATTTCATGAAAGCACTTCACAAAAAATAATTTGTTACCTTCAACATATTTTGCATGATGTCAATAGCAAGTTGTACAAGTAACTTACATAATTACCTCTGCCAACGACGTTGGAGATTATGTATGCACCTATGTTTGTCTGTTTGTCCCTCCACACTATATCTCCAAAAGTTCTCAATGAATTTTGATGTAGTTTTGTGCAGGAGTGGGCAATGGGACAAGAAAGAATTAATTAAATTTGGGGGTGGATCCGGACCCGGATCTGGAGTGTCCTGCACAATATCTCCAAAAGTTTTCAATGAATTTCAATGAAATTTTGTGGAAGGGTGGGCCATGGGCCAAGAAAGAATTTATTAAATTGTGGGGTGGATCGGGATCCGGATCCGGATCGTATGTATCCCGCACAATATCTCCAAAAGTTCTCAATGAATTTCAATAAAATTTTATATGTCAGGGAACAATTGACTGACTTTGGAGACAGAGCAGGATCCTGTGTATTCCACACAAAATCTCAACGGATCCGGATCCGAATCGTTTCTAATGGCAATGGCATTGGAGGAGGTATGCACTCTCTGAGTGCTTTCTAGTTCTTTCCTAAAAACGATGTTTTTTGTCATATATTTAAAGTAAGTATTCTTACATAAATGAAATTATTATTCTTTGGCATTTCTATTTAGAACTACGTCATTCGGTAAGCTATTATTATTTTTTTTAATACAAGGTAGAAGGAACTAGAGTGTGGAAGTCCGCAAGATTGTCCCCACCAGGAGAGCAAGAAAATATGAGATTGAAATTCAAGATCCTTTCTTCCAAGATGCCTGGACACATTGTATTTAAAAGACTTGAGGTCATAGCCAGAAGGAAATACAGACAGTTCCAGAGTCTACCAGCTGCATACATGAAGAACTGGAAGTATTGGTTAACTTTTGGATTACCCAGTTGGATAGAAAAGGGGTGAGAGAATCTATCAGACAGGTGTTTTGCACCCGCCCGAAAGGAGGAGAAATGCAAGTAACTTTACATGTGCTTTTGAAAGAAAGTTGTGTAACAAGCAGCAAATTGGTGCAACTTCTTGTCTGAGCTTGAGCATTAGTTCAACTATCTCAAAACTGAACTGGATTCTGATACGGTAGCTGTACATAAGCCTTTTTATAATACTGCAAACGTTGAGCACAGACAGTATATTGTAACAAGGAAAACTTGAATCATCCAGAAGAACACAATGCAAAGCTCTTCACAGTCACAACAGGTTCCAACATAGACATCCCTCTGTACTGACAATTTCCAGCTCTGGTGTTCTTAAAATTTTGGACAATGACAGGGACATATCGAGTTTGGTCTCTTGTACCAGGACAAGGTCTCTCTTCTAGCTTTACTGGTCCCCAGTTTCCTAACTCAGCCCATCTCCCAGGGGAACCTGTCGGCCATCTTGCTGACCCCAAATTCCCTACTTCAGCTGTTTAAAGGATACTCCTACTAGTTTTCTCTCCAGTAGCTTATCAGAGCTTTGTAAGAGGAGAATTGCCGACAAGCGCTCTGGAAGGAGATACCATTACAAAGTAAGTGCAGTTTAGATGTTTTACAACTCCTATGAGCAGAGCCACATTTGTCACCTCGAGGAATCCTACAACAATGACCGTCACCTTGAAGATATTGAGAGAGAGAGAGAGAGAGAGAGAGAGAGAGAGAGAGAGACGCCAATAGAAATAAGAAACAAAGTATAAGTGGCATTTGTGATGAAATGGAATTCACTGGAAAACGATCGGGTCGGAAAACAGACAGAAGTGCGAGATTTAAAATGTACAATGGAGTGAAGGTGGGCGAGGAGAGGGAGAGTACAACAAAGACTAGATTCCCCCTCAACTAACAAGGTAACATTATTTCCATGATTTGGCCGAGAGGAAGTCAATCTCGTTTCTAGTCAATATCCCTCCTGCCCTTCACTTTTCCCCTCTATCAGCCTTTCATCATTACTAACAAATGGAGAGAATGATTGCCACTTACGCTTCCATACATTTTTTAAGGGGCGGGGGCTATCGACCAGGAGGAAACTCAAAAGGCACTGTTGTAGGTCATGTGCAACCCAAATATAGCAGGTTTATCGTCTTATTAAGTGTAACTAATAGGCATATCTTTATATCTTACAGATATGCTTGAGATTCTGGTCACCTTACCTTGCAGTATTTGCAGAATGATGAACCACGCATTAACCATTAATTAGGCATTCCAGCACATCATCATGCCCAAGTCTCTGTCTATCTAATGCCAGACGCCATAATCCCGTTAGGGGTGGCCATTTGACTTTGAGTGAGTCATTCACCTGGGAGGGGCTTTAACCCTCCACCAACCCATTTGTTGACACGTAGGGAACACATATGGGTTGTCCCAAGTACTATCTATCTATTACCAGACGTCATAATCCCGTAAGGGGTGGTCATTTGACTTTGAGTTATTTGTTTCACGGGAAGGGGCACTAACCCTCCACCAACCCACTTGCTGACACGTAGGGAGCACGCATGGTTTGGTTATATGGTTACCACCCAGCATTGTAAATGGTTTCTTGGCTTACAGGAAACCATTTGGCTTGTCACTCAATGTAAGGCCACCTGTAAAGGAAAGAAAAGCAATAAGAACTGACAGGATAGATGGGAGAAATAGGAAGAGAGGAGGGCAGGCACAGAAAAAGAATGATAAAGGCTAAAGAAGAAGTAGGCAGGACTACATTAAGTGAGTGGATGATGGTCGCCACCACCTACCACCACTACCTTATTAATCCCTTTGGTACATCATTGAGGCCAGGCTCAGATAAATCACCAGGAAACTGTCTTGTCCCAAGTACTTTGGGTAAATATTACCGCAGTATGACAACGTTTTCAGCAGGACTTTCATTACAGAGTATTTTCTAAGCGTTGCTAGGAAGTGTTATTATTCAACTGAGGAAATGCATCTTGTATAGGATGAATTAAGGAAGTGAATATACATACATATGTAATATCTTGGAAGCAGATTTTACAAGAGAGGTAGTATGTTCTTTCGAAGATAAATCCCGAGATAAGGAAGCCCCAAGTATAGGGATGATGCAGGACTGAGCTGGATGTTGCTAAAAATTGGATACTCCTGTGGAAGATTAATTTTGTCGGGTTGTTAGACAAAAAAAAAAAAAAAAAAAAAAAAAATGATAATTAAAAACAAGATTACTTTAATCCCAGTCAGAGATATGAGCCAAGTTAGACATTAGGTGTGCTATCGCCTCATCCCATGTTTGTTACACAATCTGCTGAGACTGACGCTGCGGGAAGCGAATGGAAAGGTGAAGGATGGAGTCATCAGCGTATGAGCATGATGATACGATGTAGTGAAGCTAAATGAAGCTGTTATTTTTACAGGAAATCAAGGTGCAGTATATATCCATGAATCATTTAGAGCACCGATGGAAGTACAGTATAAGGATGTTGTAGGTACTTTGCAAATAAGTGTGGAAATAGAAATATAAGGCTCTTAGCTCCTTGAGTCCGATGACGTCTCCTTCGTTTATATTAATCACAACCAGACGTCGGAATACCTGCAATTACGCACCCAAAAGTAAAATATCATTTTGTTCTAGAGACAGAAAAAAAGTGTCTGTGTTGTATTTTGCACGACCATTAAACTATTTGTAGTCTGTCAAAAAGCTTAGAATTTCAATTCTCTGCTCAGTTTAGAAGGTCACACAGTTTCAACAATGGACTATAATAGTACCATAATTTCACAGTTTACCGATGCTAAAACGGAGGCGGGAGGGGAGGATGAATGGGAGATAATATTTGAGAATATAAGGATCAATGAGGAGCGGACGGGAAAGAGCGGTGTGGCAACTCATGCCTCCCTATCACCAGAGAGGAACTCAGTACAATAAAAGTAATCTATTTGACTGACCTGTGCACCTGAGATGTATGGGGTATGTAGGGTGTGTTTAATTCGCGGCTGCTGATTGGCCGCCGATGATGTCAGTGAAGTAAATGCAGGCATGTATTGTGGAGCAACATGCGGACGTCGGAGTACACCGGCGGGGGTGGATGCAGTGCAACATGCGGACGTGGGTGTACACCGTGATTGGATAATTTACCTCAAATGTCATTCATCGTTTGATAAAACTTTATAATCAACGTATTTTTTTTTTTGTAATAGTAAACTTTGAAAGCAATTTTGACCTCTTCAGCTTAGGAAATTATTCCATATTTAAACTGGCTGCTTATATTGCAGGACGTTTAAAAATTTTATTTTTTTTAAATAAGGAAAGCTGTACATTTACATCATCGGCGGCCAATCAGCAGCCGCGAATCAGACACACCCTACTTACCCCATACATCTCAACTGCACAGGTCAGTCAAATAGGGTAAAACACTGACTCAGTGAGTTTTGGTCTGAAACGAGGGCTTTAGTAATGTGGGTTGAAGGGGATGTGTTTGGAGATGAAGAGGCACTAAACATCGAAAGGAGCTGGAGTACAAATAACAAAATCAGAGCAAGAGAGACAGAGAGAGAATGAATGAATGAACGAACGAAATGAGGAAACATCGAGACACTGAAAGAACTAGACTACTGGGGAAAACGTTTTCGAACATACGATACTAGAGAACGAAATGACTCAAAAATCGGAGAATGAAGGGAACGAAGGGTATGTGAATAAATATGGAAGGCTATAGGGGACAGCTCAGTTATTAGATAAATACTGATGAGGAAAGGGAAAGGAAAATTAAATGAAATAGAAGTTAGGAAAGTAATATTGGTTAAAATGTAAAAAAAAAAAAAAAAAAAAGGGGGGGGTGTTTACGTGTTATGTTGGTCAGTGTTTACTTGTTATGCTGGTCAGTGTTTGCTAATTATGTTGGTCAGTGTTTTCTGTTTATGTTGATATGTGTTTGCTAATTATGTTGGTTTGTGTTTTGCTAGTTATGTTTGTTAGTGTTTGCTATTATATTGGTCAGTGTTTGTTATTTATGTTGATATGTGTTTGCTAGTTATGTAAGTTAACATTTGCTATTTGTGTTGGCCAGTGTTTGCTAATTATATTGGTCAGTGTTTGCTAATTATATTGGTCAGTGTTTGCTAATTATGTTGGTCAGTGTTTGCTAATTATATTGGTCAGTGTTTGCTAATTATATTGGTCAGTGTTTGCTAATTATATTGGTCAGTGTTTGCTAATTATGTTGGTCAGAGTTTGCTAATTATGTTGGTCAGTGTTTGCTAATTATGTTCGTCAGCGTTTGCTAATTATGTTGGTCAGTGTTTGCTAATTATGTTGGTCAGTTTGTTAATTATGTTGGTCAGTGTTTGCTAATTAAGTTGGTTAGTATTTGCTAGTTATATTGGTCAGTGTTTGTCATGCTGGTCAGTGTTTGCTATTTATATTGGTCAGTGTTTGCTAATTTTCTTGGTTAGTGTTTGCTAGTTATGTTGATCATTGTTTACTATTTATATTGGTCAGTGTTTGCTAGTTACGTTGGTCAGTGTTTACCAATTATGTTGATATGTTTTTGCTAATCATTTTAGTCAGTGTTTGCTCTTTATGTTGATATGTGTTTGTTAATTATGTTTTTCAGTGTTTGGCT
This sequence comes from Coenobita brevimanus, assembly GCF_032717465.1. Lineage (NCBI taxonomy): Eukaryota > Metazoa > Arthropoda > Malacostraca > Decapoda > Coenobitidae > Coenobita > Coenobita brevimanus. The sequence goes on from NC_137042.1 coordinate 7,217,349, forward strand.
TTGATGTTGATCAGTGTTCGCTATTTATGTTGATGTGTGTTTGCTGTTTACTTTAGTAAATTTTTGCTATTTATGTTAATCTGTATATGTTACTAATGCTGGTCTGTGTATGCTGTTTAGGTTAGTGAGTTTGTCCTACTAATGATGGTCAGTGTTTGCTAGTTATGTTGGTCAATGTGTAATAGATATGTTAGTCAGTGTGTGCTATTTATGTTGGATACTGTTTGCTGTCAGTGTTGGCCAGATCTTTGTAACTATGTTGGCTGGTACGTGCTGTTTAATTTTTTTTCAGTGTGTGTGTGTGGGGGGGGGGGTAGGTATTGAATGCAGTTTTGTAGGTTAAAGCGTCTGGCTACTTCCGTAAGACCACCAGATATCTGCTTCACTTTTAGAGCATATATATATATATATATATATATATATATATATATATATATATATATATATATATTCTACTCTCTTAAAGATTAAAATACCACTGCCTCTGTGCAGGTTAAAGAAGGATTCGTTAATCATAAACTGCTGGACCTCGCTCTATGCGGCTGGAGGGACTTCTTATATACAGAATTGTAGTTTTTAATTTGTATTACACATTCAAATGGAAATTAAAATGGGAGCACAATTTTCATACCCATTGTGTCCAGTAATAAAAACAAATACTGCCCGAAAAATATCGGCGTTCATATGCAAAGCTAAAAGGCTTTTGAGGATGCATGAGAGAGGACGCCCAGGCCAGGAACACAATACTGTATTCATGCATTTTGAACCCCTCGCCGCCATTGTTACTCAGTCATGCACTGTTTGTTGTGGTGAAGCATGTGCTCTTGTTGATGTGCATGAAACTGAAAGCTTTAAGGGAAATACTGTGAGATGATTTAGCCGTGTGGTGGGGAAGGAGAATGAGAGACTGATATTGACCAGAAGAGTGAAGGTGAGTGAGGTGGAGGGAGAGAGGGAGAGGGGGACACCTAGGATGAGATGGGTGGAAGGAGCTAAGAGATATGAGGGAGGGATGTGTGAGATGGAGGGCAGGCAGCTAAACGGCAGAGGACAGGGCGACATGGAGGCGATCTGTTTGCAGCTACCCCTTACAGGATTAACACTTCTGGCTATAAACTGACAAATATATAGACTGCCTGACGATAAATATCAAGAATGTGAACTATGGCATTCATATCCCTGAAGTGCGATGTTTTGAGTATGACAGTTTCAGAAACCTGTGTAACCGTTTCGTAATTATTCATCAAAAAACCAAAAGACAAAGTTCCTGTCCGTAATCGTAAATCCCTCACGCTGTATAATGTGGTGTTGGAGAGGGATGCCTTCACATGGTGACACCGACATGACCGGAAGGTGGAGCTGCCTGGTTATACAAATATCGATCAGTCTCCATCCTGTCCCCGAAAGGAGGATGGTGGACTGTGGGGATAGGAGCAACTTCAGCCTGCAATCCATCGGGTTCACATCCAGATAAGCCTGGAGGTGCAACTGCTGCTGCTGATACTAGAACTACTACTACTGCTACTACTATTGCTGCTGCTGCTACTATTAAAACTACTGCTGCTGCTGCTACTGCTACTGTTACCACTACTACTAATATAACAACTGCTGCTGATGATGATGATGTACTACTACTACTACTACTACTACTAGTGCATAACGTATCGCTTCCCATACTTCAAATTTAAGTTCGTAACCCTTTCAGTTCGTGTAACTCATTTTAACAACTGAGATACAGAGACATTTTTTTTTGCTTTTCCCTTTCAACTTCCAGGTCATTTTCTCCAACTTAAGGGAGACTTCTCGAAAAGTAGGGGAGAGACACAGCACGACTAATTCCCTCCACTACTAGAGACTTTTTGTTTGATTACCTTTGTCTGTAGGAGCCAATATTGAAATAACAATGTTCTGTAAGGCACTGGGCAGATGGCGTTGTATTTTATTCCAGATATCGATAGGTCACATCATCCAGCTCAGGTATGACTCTCTCTTAGGGGAAAGGTTAAGGAAAGTGTGCCTATGTGCCTCAGCCCGTTAGTTCAAAAAGCTTCTTCTAATTTAAAAAAAATGGCAGTAAGAAAATCCAAGTTCAGAAAGGACCTCTCCGAAGTGAAGGGATTTATAGGTCCAACTGTACTTGAGATTTTGCTGACTTTTACATCCGTCCAATCCCACGTGCATGGATGTATTTTTACGTGGGTGACTATTTAACTCCATAACCATTTATATAAAGGTAATTATTCTTTGCACTCTTTAACTTTGCCTAAATTGGCCATCTCTGTCTTTAATACTGATCTGTACCAAGAGGATAACACTGGATTGCGGTGTTAATTACGGAGAAATGTTTAGGGAATGTTGTGCAGTAATATGAGATAAACACTGGAATATGAGAGTAATTATAAAGAAACGCCAAGGAAATATTAAACCGTAAAAAGAGAATAACACTGGCATAAGATGGTAGTTACTGAGATACGCTATGAACAGAATCAGAGTCACAGTATTGTCTTATTCCCCTACTGGGCTACAGGAAATATATTGGAAAATAATATTTTCAGCCAAGCTAAGGCGGATGTACACTACCTATTGTGTTAGGATTATATGCAAATCCAGACGGGTGTTAACGAGGAGCCTACACATGGGGTGCTGTTTACTCTGGATGGAGCAAAGCAGCTGAGGCGTCCACCCAGGGGCAAACCCCCTCATATTTCTCCGGCACCTCTCGGTGAGAAGAACCCTGGTGAAACGAAGTCTGCCTTAAGGGGGTGTTGATTTCCTGCACGGTGCATGCACTGTATTGTATAGTACCTTTTTGGAGGGTTCACAGAAACAGTTGCTTACCCGTGGTCGATGAGTTTGCTTGGCCAGACATACAGGGTTAAGCAACAATGGACACTATCTCCAAAAAGTACCGCACAGGTGGGCTCCAGTGATAAATAATCAGTTCAGGTCATGATGTCTTAATACGAATATTTTTTTTTTATGTTACGAATGCCTATACGATAACAATACTGATCTGAAAATGTCACAGGCATGCGATATAATGCATCCTGCTGAAGGCAGGTTTACCAATGTGGGATGGAATCATTGGCCATTTGGCAATGACCTTATCCTTTGCCGTCAGCTTGCCTTGAGCGAAGTGTGTACTGTTGCCACTGAAGCACGTGTACAATATTATTTTTTCTTGTTTCTTCTTTTTTCCTCATTGTCATGTTTATAGAGGTAACAACAAGGAAGGTTCACCAATTAATAATTATGTGGACGGCAAAAAGAGGGCGATGTTAAATTTTCAGCAGTTCATATGCTGGCGAAATGTTTTGTCAGTAGCCGTGCTGGTAAATTAGGATAAATATGACGATCCTTTACAGTTGTCATTACACGTTGATGCATTGGTAAAATAGTAATCATGTTTAGCAAGTAATTTTAGTGTAATTTAACAGGCACACACAATTATGCTGGTGTTGGTTTTGGTTGCAGGTGAAACTGGCATAATGAGTATGTGTTGGAAACTATATCTCTTCATAGGTTTGATGGACGCTAGTTGTCAGTCGTGATGACGTGTACGTCCATGACTTCCAATGAGAGAACGGGACTAATGCTTTGATCTCAGTGCCTTCGTGTGTGTGTGTGTGTGTGTGTGTGTGTGTGTGTGTGTGTGTGTGTGTGTGTGTGTGTGTGTGTGTGTGTGTGTGTGTGTGTGTGTGTGACAAAATAAAACGGAAGGATTTTACCGATTTCAACCAAACTTGGTGGAAGAGTTTGAGGAGCCCATTAATTGACCAATTATTTTGTAGACCATTAGGTCAAATGTCAAGGTCACAGTGCTAGATCAAAGGTTGACCTAGCAGTTTTAAGTCAAACAGTTTTTTATCCATTTTAAACCAAACCTCGAGAAGAGTTTGGTGGTAAGGTTAGAATGAAATGATTCAGTTTTGAGTAAAACCAGTCAAAGGTGAAGGTCACAGGCACACACAATATTTATCGAGTCTTAGGCTATCTATTATCCCACATCTTCACACCAAGGTTAAGCAGAGAAACAAAGGAACAGTAGCTACTATGAGCGAACTTCATGCACTTCCTAATCAATTTACCATGGCGTTAGTACTCGAGGAAGGCTCAAATCTGTTTAAAAATCGATTTTTTATGTTAAAATCGAATGCAAGGCTGACAGTGGCTACGGGAAGAGAGGGATAAATGAAATAAATTATCGAAAGTAGTCCATCACGCTCAAGTTATGGCATGTTGGAGTTATCTGCAATTTGTATTTTATTACTTGTACTCCAGAAGTCATTGTTCTGCGTAAGGAAGACTCTTTGTTGTGAAAAGATGAATGAAAGAATTATGAAAACCTCCTGATTGAGCATGTTTTTCCTTAGTCTAGTAACATCTAGAGATGGTTAGAGTATAATACAAATAACGTGATCGTAATGAAGACTGTGACCTGCTCACAACAAATGTCTCCCTTAAAGGTATATACAAAAGTTAAATCCTTGGTATTTAACCTAGTATAATGACCAACCCTACAGCTGTTGTAAATGATTCTGTCCCACATGTTATCTACAAAATCACCATTCTAAAAATGTTTGTTTTATTACGTAGGAAATGAATGAAGTACGTAAATGTAGCTTGCTGTTGTTGTTGTAGTCAGTAGTGTGGTGAGAATCTTTTAGCTGTCAAAGTTACCGCACTACATCAGCAGTACAGCCTAACCGTAAATCCTTCCGCAACTGATACCGTATGATTTTCCATTGATTTATGTATCTAAATGTTCTAAAAAAATACTTATTATCAAAGGTCTTGGAAAGACTATTACTGCTCCCATCGAATGTGCACATGATTTCTGGATCACGCTAGTGACAGTAATAGCGAACGATCAACCATAAAAAGAACGTGACATTAATAAAAAGACAAATAAACAAATAAACAACTAGCTCGAACATCCCATATCATCCTTTATGTCATACAGATCGCTTGACAAATACCTTATCATGAAACGCTGTACATATAAGCCACACAAAAAGAGAGCTGACTCTGTGGCAAATACAAAAGCTTTAAGTAATTATATTTTTATTTGTGTCAGAACTCCCACCCAGGTTTGATAAATGGTGGTTGTGCTGGCGGTTTCTGGTACGCTGGGAGCCAAAGTATTTTTGAACTTTTCTTGGAAGTGTGCTTGGGGGCCAAAGAAATTTTTCTCCAGTTTTTACAGTTTGGGAAATAGAAGTTAGTAGAGTTATTGCATACATATCAATAACCTACTTTGACACTGCACGTAACCGTCGAAGTTTTCTGTCCGTCTATTTTCTTTCTGAATATGAATTTCTTTGCTTACCTTCGTATCAACAGCTGCTGTATTGGCATGTTCTGTACAATACCACCGTCTTAACGCAATCAAGGTTTGGATAAGTTATTTAGCCAATTAATGCCAAACGACTTAATTCAGGTGAATGTGAGTCGTAGAAGCCTGTTAGTGTTAATACTGACAATACGAAACATCTAATTCTCTACCCAACACAAGTATTCTATTGCAGGTGGGGGAGACTGTGGCTCAATCGGTAGAGAGGTGGTTTGCAGTCCTGCCGGACCCAGGTTTAAATCCCCGCTGGGGCAGGGAACAGTTTAAGGATTTGAATTTCGTAACAACAGACTTTACCGATCTACCAGAAAACCCGCCGACATGTCGTAAAAATACCCCCGCTAATACCAATATACCAGTCCTGCATGAGACAGCCCTAGCATGTATTCTATATGGACGGTGGGTGTTAGCGCCGAAGTGGTGACATGTAGAGGTGTATGGTATGTAGGAGGACTACTGGGCCTTGGGAGCAGGCTGTGAAAGCCTATGCCCAGAGTCGGACACATTAAAAAAAAAAAAAAAAAAAAAAAAAGCTTACGCCAGACGATCTTATTCCGCTGAAAGTCGTAGGATCTTAAGACTGTTAATGTGTTATTCTCTCCGACCAGGAGAGTATGTTTTCACCCTTGTCTGTTTATTTGCTGGAATCTTTCGATTTGGCAAGCATGTTGGCCAGTTCCGTATGTTTGACTGTCTGTATGTTTGTATGCTCTCTATAGGTCACAATTTTGCGCTAATTATTTTGAAAATAAATCAGAAGGTAGATATCCATTAATCCTGCAAACTTATTATTTTAAATCAAAATCGGTCAAAGTCCCTGGGCTGGTTGGCGGGTTGAAACCTCTCAATGGCCATGGGTCCGGAAATCGTCGGGACCCAGTGGCCAGACCCGGCACCACGTTTTCAGTTTTCGAAAATCGATTTTTTTCCCTTAACAAATTGAGGAGAACCGTCTGGCGCACCTGACAATGCAATTTTTAGCATCCTAAACCCATCCTGTGCTTCGCAATGAAGCGCGAAAATTTTTCGCCAAATTACTGCCTACACACAAGTGAAGACTAAGCTGACACATGACTGCCTACCAGAGCTGGGCACTTCCGCAATTAGTTCCACGATCACCAATGTCCGCAATTGTGGAAGTGTGATTTCGTTTGCGGATTTGCGACTGCGACAAAGTCTACACAGATTTGCGGATTTGCCCTTGCGGAAGCACTTCCGGAAATGCAAATGTGCCTGCAACATCTCCGTGACCTAGACTGGTGGGAGGTGACTGGCTGAGTTGCCGGCTCGCCGGCGCCGGCCACCAGATACGATGTACAAGAGCATTTTTCAATATCGTACATTTTGTACGATAATTTTGCGATTCCTTCAAAGAGAGAGAGAGAGAGAGTTTCTGATATCCACTGGCTTCATACCAAGCTCTCAGGAAAGGAATGAAAAATGGGTACAAGCCAAGAGGGGGCAACGTTCGTGCTCGCCATTAAATAATAAAGCATAACATCGTCATAGCAAGTCTTATTCTACCTTACACTGGAGGGTTCCTCACTACATTATCTTAATGATATACTGCATTTGCTTTCTGGGGGGAGGGTAAGAAATGAGAATCTGAGGATAAAAGCCAGCAAAGATGTTTTTCCCCTCAATAAATAAAGAAAAATATAAAGCCTAAGTCAAGATCAATTTATTTTCCAGATTCTTAGGTGTTATAATGTATGATACTGATGTAAACTACATCGATACTAGAAAAACTTGTTTAGCATACAAGCCAATAACAGAATGAAATGTGCAAAGATGTGCAACGAAGCCTCCCAGGCCACCTAGAATATGACCTTTAGTCTAAATTTCAAATTTGTCAGACTTATACCATTGCCAGTGCCCGTATTTCAGTCTCAACAAAAATCATTAGGTAGATAAATGACATATTCAACAAGAAACACACGACATGAAACTGAACACAATTTTACCATTGTCCTTCCCAGACAGCCACATTTTCCCGTGCGTTGTCAATATAGATAGATAGACAAATAGATGGATATACCAAATGTTGGAGTTGTCTCAGTTGTTGTAGGAATCTGACTGTGACTAAGGAGACTGGGGAGGTTAGAGCCGAGGAATATAGGTGGACTGGTGTGTCAACTTGTCTAGTTTGAGATGTGAAGTGTAATGATTTAATTTATATACAATTGTGAACGATTTACCCTTATTTTGTAGTTAAAACAGTCTAATATACTACAAATAATAACTGAAATATATATTTTAGCTTTACTATAACTATAACTTTCTATAACCCATTAATTACTTTAGACAATTTCCGAGCTTCATAAAGTCACCTAATGTTAGTCAGAATAGAGTGAATAGTGTGGATGAGTAACTAGAGATGATTTTTAACCCCTTGATTATGAAAAATATCATCCTAAACTTAATACAAGAAGCGGTGCCAAGGCACAGTTAACCCGTCCCCGGCAGTCAAGTGCTGACATTTAAACACAACAGGATATCTAGTCAAAGATGTCACATATCAAATTTGGAGTAAACTGGGTTTAAATTGGCGATTTTATGCCCATTTGAAATTTTAGGCCCGGCCCACCTAACCTTGACCCTCCTACCGCTAAGTAAGAGGTGACCCTCCTGATGTAATGAGGCACCTATAGTATGCAGATTTGAAAGATGCACCTTTAGGTTTTGTTTTCATGTCGATATGACAAATTTGAAAGGAGTTACGGCGAAAGAACTTTTTTTTTTTTTTTCATGTTTTGGGCCTACAGCCTGGGCCTTGGCCCAATTTGACCCAAAATTGTATCAGGTGATCGGAAGGTCATTGCCCACCTCCCTGTAATTTTAGTCAAAATCGCACCAGTAGTTTTTGTGTAAAGTTGTTAACAAACAGACAGACAGAAGAACTGAGTGAAAACAAGATCCGTCCCCGAGCCCCTCTGGGATGGGGACGGGTAATAATCCCCTAATGGTATACAGAATAAAATGAAGCTGATGCTGGGGTAATGAAAGGGATAAAAATGGTTTTGCGTTTGCGATTTTGCATTTGCAGAACTGCTAATTTCAAGAATTTTTCGGATTTGCAGTTGCGGAAGGCAACTTTTTGAGTTTGTGGCTTTGCGCAGCGGAAATGAATTTTCATTTGCGGTGCCCACCTCTGCTGCGTACACGCCAGTGAAAACTAAGCAGACACAATAATCCATCCGGCAAGCGCTCTGCCTATGGCAGTTTCATGTGTTTGTTAGTTTGTTTGTTAGCAGGATCACTCAAACACTAAAAGAGAGATTTGGACCAAATTTGTGGGGTACAGTAGATAGCCCATGTCCCAGGGAACAATAGCTTAACTTTTGGGACCGATTCGGATCATATTACATATTCTTGATCCGGAAAACATTTTTTTTTTGTGTGTGAAACCCTTATCAGTGATGAGAAAACCTAACCTATTTTGAGGATTTGCTTAGAAATTATGTTGCCCTTGTCGGAGAGATGCGCTCCACTGAGCGTCCCATTAGTTTTGTAGGGTATCTCATAACTCTCCTTTCTCCAGTCTTCGCTCTTTTTTTTTTTTTTTTTATGTATCTTTTGATATTTTTAATAAACTTCTTTCTTAAACATAGTGCGACGAAAGTTGCTTTAATGAAAATGTTTTGAGAAATTGCCCTACAACTCCTAGGATGCGAAATACTGTGGAGTGAAAGAGAGCCGGTGAAAGTCATTCGTCATATCTAATCTCTAGCTCCCTGCACTTTTTTTTTTTTTTTTGTTAAATAAAGGTATACTAGCTTGTGGATTTTTTTTTTTTTTTTGGGGGGTGGGTTACTTTTGTATAACATTTTTAAAAGAAAATTTGTTTCGCCTAGTAGATTATCATTGTGGCGATATATTTGCGAACAAAGGGAGAAAAAAGATACAATTCCAGTGGTCATTTACGATATGATGTGTTAGTCACTGACCAAATAGCACTTGAGATGGGTTTATTTTCAGCCATATATCTCAACGTTATATCATCCGTATATCTCCTATCCTGACGAGCTACAGCCAACTAAAACTTACCCAGGCTGTATCATTTGTCACTGAAATTTCAACCCCAGACAAAAAAGACACAAACACACACACACACACACACACACACACACACACACACACACATACATATTCTTCCCCACCCTCCGTTACATATCCGTTGGCTGACAGTCTAGGCACAGTATATGTTGTGTAGGGTTTACAACAATTATTACGATAGTTGCCTTGCACTAACCATTCAGATATGTGATGAAAGGACAACGTTGTAGAGTATACGAAGAACGTTGGTGTGCCGCAGAGAAAGTTACATAGCAGCATTCTGACAGTGGGGATGGAAGTGCTTGAATTTTTACACCCGAGCACTCAGCGAATCGAGATGGAGGGATAGGTTTGAGCGGCGTGTGTGTGTGTGTGTGTGTGTAGCGCAAGGGGGGGGAAGGGGACGGCCGACCCCCCCTTGAGGGTCTTGAAATCGTATGGGACTAAAAAAAAAAAAAGAATCTTTAAAAATAAATAAACAAATAAATCACTTGAGACAGAGAGAGAGAGAGAGAGAGAGAGAGAGAGACAATCGTGGTGAGTCAGCGTCATGCAGACATTATTTTGGATCGGTTATCAAAGAGGAAAGCAAGAAGACTGAATCTCCCTTTATGAATATACAGTACTGTAATTGCATGCAAAATAGCTGAGAGCAAATATGTAACTAGAATTGGTGTTATTTTTTTTATTTTCATATGGCGGTATTAGAGTACCAGTATGAATGAAATTACACTTATTTGTCTGAGTTCGACAGTATCTCATGTTTTTGTTAATCAGTGTCTCCTTCTAGTTAAATTAATCAGGACTATGATTTCTTAAGCAATATTCTGTTCAAAGTATGAAAGCGATCAGCTCGAATGAGTGTTAGAACTTTTATTACCGGTGATCAAAGTTGAAATCAGGTGTGTGTGTGTGTGTGTGTGTGTGTGTGTGTGTGTATATATATATATATATATATATATATATATATATATATATATATATATATATAGATATACATATATACAGTAGATAGACAGATAGATAGATAGATAGATACACACGGAATATAGTAAGAAATATATTTTTTAGAATACTCACTTAAAAACAGCAGACAAGTCTAAGTAATTTAGCATATTTTAAAGGTTTACCTTTTTAGTTTAACCAAGTAGGTAGAATTCCAATGCATGGCACAACTATAATTACAGATGATGTATGGACTATGGAAGTGGTTCTTAATATGTCATATGATATTTGAGCCGAGGATGCTCAGTCAATAAGTAATAGGAAAAGTGTATGGTAGGATACTTATTAACAGAGTTAGAGAAAGAACAGAGAAATTAGTTGGAGAAGAACAGGGAGGCTTTAGGAAGGGAAGAGGTTGTGTAGATCAGATATTCATTCTTAGATCTTTAGTGGAAAAGTTTCTAGAGAAGGGAAAGAAGTTGTATGCGGCTTTCATGGATTTGGAGAAAGCATAGACAGGGTGGATAGACAAGGATTGTGGAAAGTGTTAAGAATATATGGAGTAGATGGAAAGTTGTTGAATGCTGTGAAGAGTATGTACGATGGTCCGAAGGCTGCAGTGCGTGTGGATGGTGAACTAAGTGAATTTTTCTCTTTGAAAGTTGGATTGAAACAGGGATGTGTCATGTCTCCGTGGTTGTTCAATCTGTACATGGATGGGGTAATAAAAGAGGTACAAGGTAGGGTAGTGGATGTTGGAGTGGCCTTGGTGAGAGAGGATAGAGTTTGGAAACTCCCTGTACTGTTGTTTATAGATGATACTGTGTTGTTGAGTGAAGACGAAGGCTTGGTAGATGAGTTTGGGAGAGTGTGCAAGAAACGGAATCTAAAGGTGAATGTAGGGAAGAGTAAAGTGATGGTCTTTGAGAGAGGTGAAGTCAGTGAATGTACAGCGAGGTTGGATGGTGAGGAATTAAATTATGTGAGTACGTTTAAGTACTTGGGTAGTGTGATGAGTAAGGATGGAGGTTTGGAGGGTGAAGTGCTTGAAAGGGTACAGCAGGGAAGAAAGGTTGATGGTTCTTCTAAAGCAGTGATAAGAAACAGGGAAGTGAGCATGGAAGTGAAAAAGTTACTACATGACAGTATTGTGACACCAACTCTAACGTACGGAAGTGAAGCTTGGACGTTGTTGGAAGGACACAAGTCAAGAGTGAGAGCAGTGGAAATGAGTTATTTAAGAGGAGCCTGTGGAGTCACATGGAGAGACAGGCTGACGAATGAGGATATAAAGGAGCGTTGTGGTGTGGATGTGGATGTGATAGGAAGCGTTATGAGGAACACACTGAGGTGGTTTGGCCATGTGGAGAGGATGGAGGGTGAAAGACTGACGAAGAGAGTGTATGTGAGTGAGGTGGAGGGGGGAAGAGAGAGGGGGAGGCCGAGGATGAGATGGAGGGATGGGGTGGAGAGGTATATGAGAGAGGGGGGTGTGAGTTGGGAGCAGAGCAGTGAAATGGCGGGGGACAGGGCGACTTGGAGGCGATTTGTTTATGGCCACCCCAAACGGGATTGAGGCGTCTGGCAATAGATAGATAGATAGATAGATATTTGAGTCTTGAGGTACCAAGAGATTTGTGAAATATTTAAAATCATATTGCTTTCCTTTAGAACACAATAATATGTTTTTGTTATAACCTTTTGTCAGATTAATTTTGACATTTCCAGACTCCAAATAACTTAGCTAAGATTATTATGCTCTCAAAGGCGAGGAAAATGCACATGAGACTAGATCTATCACTGTTCTTTTATTCCATAAGGATCATTAAAAAGCTTTTTTTCAGCCAAAATCTTTTTCTTGCTCTATTTTTCGCCATTTTCACAATAATGAGTTATCTAAATATTCCATTGCATACCTTCATAGGCCTCAGAGAGCACCTAAAAGTACTTCTCAAAAATTTTCCTGGAGGGCTCACAGCGCCTCCCCCCCCCCAAAGCCGCAGAGGCTCGCTTTGCTTGCCTTCCACCACATTTCCAAGAATCTATAGACATCTTTCTCCCGCCCCCACCCCCGTTGTGTACTTTCTGGCTACGCCTCTGATGTGTAATTCACCGGGTCGGTCAGGATCACTTGATGGTCGTGATGGTCAGCTTTTACCCTCCCGGAAGGGAGCTGAGAGCTCATATAGTCCGATCTAAGGGCAAGGCTGTGACCTTCACACACGCACACACCCGTCCCCTTGCTCAAGGGGGACAGTAACCACCCACTTCGTCAGTGAAACTTTTCGCAACCTGAGCGAGGCGCGAACTCCCGTCCACCAGTTGGCAAGCGAGAACGTTACCACTGCACCAGCGAGCGGTGTGTGTGTGTGTGTGTGTGTGTGTGTGTGTGTGTGCAGAATAGATCAAACCGTTTTTATCCGATTATGCCCAAAATCGAGGTAAGAATTAAGGGATAGCCACTGAGCACAACAATTGTTTTAGAGATCAGTAGGTATGTTACGAGAACAACCAGTCAAAGGGTAATGACGCTGGACAGTCAGACTTATAATCCGTGCAAGTGCATGTTAACAATGTAACTGAAATAGCTTTGACCTAATTTAAACCAAATTTGGTGGAGGGGTAAAATGTCAGACATAGTGTGAAGCAAGCGTTGTTGAAAAGACAAAAAAAGTAGTGAGTGGTTTGTGGCGAGGATGCTGAACTCTCCGACTGCTCCTTGTTTATTTTTCTTTCCTTTTGAGAGAGAGAGAGAGAGAGAGAGAGAGAGAGAGAGAGAGAGAGAGAGAGAGAGAGACGGGTTCTGTATGAAGAGTTTGATTGACAAAGAATGAGGCAACGAGTTGACAAGTCATACCTTATCGTTTCATTTCCCGTCTTGTTCGCAGTAGAAAAAGAATATACCGAGTTGCCTTAGTATCTTATTTATGATATTTACCCGCCTGTAAATGTATGTGGCGAGAAGGTATGAGTACGCTGTAGTACCTGAAGAGATTAAAGATATAAAGGATATCTTCGGAGATGGACGGGTCGGCACAGCCAGTATTTCATGTGCTTGGACATGATAGCTATATTCCAAGTGCCAGTATAGGCTTGGTAGCATATTTTTCTCAATGATTAATTATATCAATTTACACCAGACTATTGACTTCTAATTTATGCTATTATTTTCTGAACTAAAAAAGTTTGTCTCAGTAACGTAGAAATAGCTAAAAAGGTATAGTGTGCGAACTAAATCGATAATGAGCAGGTGTAACGAAGTCTCCAACCGACTTACAATACGGCCTTCAGAAAGAATGGCTAAATATACATGACAGCGTAGGCCATACAAGACAGTGTTTGTCTAAGGATATGTTACAAAAAAAAAAATATCTTTACCAGACTTATAAGCACTTCATACGGTTGTACCTTTGTTTGATAGCCCCCATATTCATAACACGGAAATTCTGAGAAATTGTTGTGATCCTACCTGAAGTAATGGACAAAGTACATACAATACTTCCGTGTTAGAACTACAGTAAAAAAAATCAAAAGAAAAAATAAATATAAAATACTGCTGTACTCTCAATTACCCTGGGTCATCGTGTGACTTTGGCACAGAGTCGGGAAAACATTCAGAGGAGAGATAAAACATGACTACTAATAAGTGCAGTGGGGGGGGGGGCAAGAGGAGTTAAATCACCACAATACCAGCCGGGACCACCCCCTCGCCATCCCCTGCATGTGTGTGTGTGTGTGTGTGTGTGTGTGTGTGTGTGTGTGTGTGTTTCAGGCACACATCTCAGAAGAAGCACGACTGGTGTTATTAGCCACCATATTAAAGGAAATGCAATACGTGGAATGCAACTTCATTTTCTGCCAGTCATCATTAATGATATAGATGAGAAAAGAGGGAAGAAATCTGGGAAATATGTTTACAAACGGATGTTTACATTCCACTTGTACTACCATCAGGTGCTTTTAGTCAACTTAGGAACTCAAGAAGTAGTCTGCCACGTTGGCTTTAGCAATATATGAATATGAAAGACATCACTTTCATGACGGAGTTAACATGGCTGAGCGAAGTGAAGAGAAAAGAAGACTTTATGAAACAAATAAGCATTTGTGCCAAAAACTTTCTTCAAAGAAAAGCGTTCCATGGCTGACAAGCCCCCTGAATAGCATTAATGTTCTTTTGGTTTATTCTTGCTACAGTAGGCCATCTACCACTTCCTCCTTAGTGACTTATTTTTATTTAACAATAACGCTCTGTATATATAAAGGACGCCCCATTGACAACCTTCTGGCAATCCTTACGGTTTCCATTCAGTCTCCTTGGGGTTCTCGATCAGTCTTTTACTGTTTGCCTTGACATATGAAGGCTTTTGAAAAAGTCTTTCAAGAGCCTAAAAAGTTCAGACTGTTCTCCGACGGCTTCTTTCCCTCTTTTTGTGCGTTACATAGTTACGTGTGTAGGTGTCCACTGTTATTCTGATACTTTCTTTACCTAAGGTTCAAGAGGTTGTGTTTTTCATCTGCTTTCTCCTTTTTATCCATTAATAAACTTAGAAATCTTACCTGTTCATCCAGCCCTATCCTTTCATATGAGAACGATTCCAACCTTTATTTCCCTCCGCATCTCACAACATTCATCACATGTCACCACAACCACCATGGGACGGAACTTTCACACAGCCTACTTCTTCTCTGGTTCTTATTTCTGTTTGGGAAAAAAAAAAAAAAAAAAAAAAAAAAAAAAAAAAATTTACTCATTTTACCTACCTTTCAGTTCGCGAATTTTTCAATAAATATATATCGGGCTTTATAGAAGCTATCCCCAGTTCAGAAAACACACACACACACACACACACACACACAACAAGGACATTTATAGTGCTACACCTGAGCAATGCAGTTGCATTTGTCTTTGCTATCTTACTTTTACTGTGACCGAATTGTTCTCAAAATTATTATTATTATTATTATTTGACTGACAGTCATTCCACCAAATTCGGTTCTTATCGGTTCAGACCTGTTTGAGTTAACGCTGTCTTGTAACATTTATCTGTGAGTTATTGCTCTTAATAAGCAAATCTCTTCATATACTGAGTCTTTCGACCACACTTGAACTAAATTGTAGCAGAAATGAGTTATGAGGTCAAATTTTTGACCAGGTCCTGTGATCATGATGTTTAGCTAATTATCTCAGACAAATACATTCTTTCATCCTTTTATTACTGGGAACACTTCTACTGTGGTCTGTCTAACCCCTATACCGTGGGCATGTTTACCAACGTTTTGCGTGTCCCGCGGGGTTATTCGGGCTCCGACAGACTCTCAAAAAATATTTGCCAAAAATCAGTTATTAGTCCTAGAATATTAAAATTAAATATGCTTATGGCACATACCTTCAGCTTTCTCCTGGAATGTTTGTTGAACCTTCGTCCGTTACCGTAGGACTTGTGGAGACCTTTGAAGTTGGTTAACGAAGTCTCCACTTTACACTTCCCGACAACCCGTAATATGATTACCACAGCCAGATATTAACACTATAAACACTACTCTATGATTTTCAAGTAGTTTGGGATCCATACTCCAAAAAAAAAAAAACACTGTGAAAGCAATGAAAATTACGAGCGCGTATGACCGTCGCACTTGCGCTAGTTCGCTCTTGGTACTCTGTCATTTATTATTCATAAAACCTTTCACCCTTTATATTTCTATTACTATATCACACTTATATATATCTGGAGTTTTACTCCATAAGTTTCCTTCAGTAGTATTAGTTTATTGTCACTGAAGTCATTCAATTTTTCATTCAGTAAAATACGTAGAGAGCCATGGATTCACTTTCACTGTTATAACATAAAGTATTTGTACTCATATTCTTATATTACTAATTACTTACATTACTATTTACATTTTCTATTGTATTTTCAATATTTACCCTTCTATTTCACTTACACTATGTTAGTCACTGTCACTTTCAGTAAGATAAAACTATAATACACTGTTCAGTCATATGTACTGAACATCCATTGCTTTCACTTGCTATTTACACACTATTTACGCATTATTTACACATTATTTCCACATTACTCTCCTTTCCCACTTGCACTTTTAGAACTGCTTCTGGCTGTGGTAATCAAAGAAGCAGGTAACACAGAGGGGAACCTGGCACTCAGCGCACTGCCAAGAGGTGCGTTTGTGCTCAGGTGTGCGGCGCGTGGTATGTGCACACACCTGACACCTGCGGATCACAGCCTTCCTTTTACCTGTGGCATGCATTAGCTCCAGTCTGTGCCGATCCATATATGCCCTCTGCTCAAGTCGGTCGGGAAGTGTTACTGGATGGCGCCTTGGACTTGCTACTGTCACCCTACCATATCTTTCCAGCAGCTGCTGAACACAAGTCCTGGCAAACAACCTCAGGGAGAAGGACTTGGGTGGCTTGACTTTCATCTTGTACAGGATGAAGGCATTCAGCATCGTCATATCTATGAGATGCAGAAAAACTTTCCTGTACCACCTAGTATTCTTCCTGAGGCAGTCGATCTCACCAATCATCATGTCGGACTTGTCCACCAGCCGCATGTTGATATTGTAGTCTAACACAGCATCAGGTTTCATCACAGGTTCGCCTGTCCTACGGTCGACCTTCCCACTGTCTGTCATTTCCCCCTTATGTACGGTGGTGAGCATGTGCACGACCCTCTTGTCATGCCACCGTATTGCCAGCATCTTCTCAGACTTGCGTAGGTGCACGTCTCTTCGCTGCGAGGTTCCTGCCTCTGTGAATTTAGGAAAGTGGGCACGATTACTTTTGACAGTGACGCAGAAGCCAATGCCGTGCTCTGAAAGGTATTTGGCAAGTTTCGGTGCTGTATAATAGTTATCTGTATACAGCACATGATTCCCACCAAAATACTTTTCAAGGAGCACTTTCACTACACAGCCTGAGAAGCCAAGGGGGTGTGTTTTATCGAGATCGACAGTGCTGGCTGAATAAATGACGAAGTCAAGGATGTACCCCGTCTTACAGTCACACAGTACAAAGAACTTGATTCCAAAGCGATGGCGTTTGCTTGGAATGTACTGTATAAACCGAAGACGTCCTCTATAGCACCAGTCGAACAGGGCAGTACTCCCGAGGTTGATGGCAAGCTATTGATAGGAAGAGCTGGAGCTCCCATTTCACCAGCCCTCAGGACTTGATCCTGACCATCTCCCTTTTCTGAACATTTTCAGTGCATTCATTTACACAGAGAGTAGGCCAGCATGCTCTCATAATACCTCTACCTTCAACTGTCTACACCACACTACATGCACATAACATATCACACCTTCTATTCACATCTTTAGTAATGGCCGCTGCAATCTTACTGTCAGATGAGGTGGTACCTCGGATTGCCACCACCGGCAGGGTAGGACTGGAGGCACAGGGTCCTCCCGGTCGCCATCAAGTGACTGCCGGCACCGACTGTTGCTACGAGTATTTCCGGGAATGCTCGTCGGCGAAGAGGTGACGGTCCAGCCTTATTCTTTACCAACATCCGAGGCCTTACCACAAATTTAAACTCAGTTCATTTTTTCCTTCAGTCCATATCCCCTTTGGCCCTTTTCCTCACAGAACCACAAATCTCACCCTCTACCGATATATCTCCATTTGGTTTTCCCAGTTACCATCTCCTTACAAACTTTCGTAACAAGGGCGGCACCTGTTGTTGTATCAAATCCCAATATGCAGTTGACACTATTTTAAACTTCACTTCATCCAGTTTTGATTACTCATTATATAAATTAAATTGCCAAAACATTACCAAATATATCTGTGTAGTTTATCGTTCCCCCAATGCTTCTTCGGAACCCAGTGTATTTGATTCCATATCCACTCAGTTGAGTAACCTTGACCTTGCCCTTGGCAATGAAATTACCATTTTGGGTGATTTTAACATACACAATGTTGAATGGTTATAGCATTCTGCCCGGACTGACGACACTGGTCTAGAGTGCGAGCTGTTTGCGGATTCGTTTAATCTCACCCAGTTGGTAAAGCAACCAACCAGAATACCTGATAATCCTGACCATAATGCCCATCTCTTGGATTTATTCTTGACAAATAATCCAGATCAATACAGGATAGAGGTACTGTCACCACTTGGATCCTCTGACCACAATCTCATCAAAGCCTCATTAGTTAACCCTCCTACACCTCCCCATTCTGAACCTGTCAGGGTGACCCGATGGCACTTTGACAGGGCAGACTGGGATGGATTTAGAAATTATCTTGCTGATGTTCCATGGCAGTCTTTCTTCTCTAATTATCCCAATTTTACCCAGTCCCACATTTGCGACTTAATACTAGCTAGTATGGATTTATTCATACCAAGTCAACAATTCACTAAAAGATCAAACTCTCCAAAATGGTTTGATGGCAACTGTGCCAGAGCAACAGCCCAAAAGTCATTAGCATATAACTCTTACTTAAAATCAAAAACATCTGAATCACTCTCCCAATTTAAAATTGCTAGAAATCATGCAAAAGCTGTATTGAATCTATCTAAATCAAACTTTCTTCAAAAGCAAGCATCAAAACTACTTAACAACCCTAATGACAATAGAATATTCTAGTCAACTCTTAATTCTTTCAATAATAACTTTAACAAGTCATCTTCCTTTCCTCCACTAAAATCTTCAGATGGCAATATTACAAATGACCCACGTGGGAAAGCAGATATCTTTGCTATTACCTTTGCCAGAAATTCTACCACAGACGATACCAGCCAGAATGTCTCAGTACTGGAACTTGACTCTCCCGAAATTGCCCCACTTAAAATACAGACAAGATACGTAAAATCCATCCTAGACAATTTACCTACCAACAAAGCTCCAGGACCAGATGGAATTCCGCCAATTGTTTTGAAAAAGTGTTCCCCTGAACTTGCCTCTGTCCTAGCTAAATTATTCAGACTATGCATACGTACTTCTTTATTCCCAAATTCATGGAAAGAAG
Source organism: Coenobita brevimanus (assembly GCF_032717465.1). Classification (NCBI taxonomy): domain Eukaryota; kingdom Metazoa; phylum Arthropoda; class Malacostraca; order Decapoda; family Coenobitidae; genus Coenobita; species Coenobita brevimanus. Next base: position 7,236,695 of record NC_137042.1, read on the forward strand.
CCAATATCCACCCAGTTCCGAAGAAAGGGAGTTCGTCTGACCCCTCCAACTACAGACCAATAGCTGTCACATCTTCTCTTGGTAAGGTATTTGAAACTTTAATTAATAAGCATATTGTTAAACATCTTGAATCCAACAACTTAATTAGTGATAGACAATACGGTTTTCGCCACGAAAGATCCACCATTGACATACTCAATCTCTTAACTCATACCATCCATCAATCAATTGATCTTTTTGGAGAAACTCATGCAGTAGCTCTTGATATCTCTAAAGCTTTCGACAGAGTATGGCACCGTTCCCTGCTGTCCAAACTCCCTTGCTATGGACTAACGTCTTTTGTTCCTTTGATTTCTTCTTATCTTAGTGACAGGAAAATAAGAGTAAAAGTAGATGATGTATATTCGAATTTCCACTCAATTAACGCTGGCGTGCCGCAGGGATCAGTTCTGGTCCTACCCTATTTCTGGTTCATATTAATGATCTCTTATCTGTCACTCACAATCCCATTCACTCATATGCAGATGACTCAACACTACATAGTTCATTCACACTCAGACATCCATTTACAAAGTCTAATATCTCTACCTCTCAACTCAGTACAGCCATCTCCATAAATCAAGATCTATCTACAATCAGTGAATGGGGACAAAACAACCTTGACTCTTTTAATGCTAGTAAAACTAAATATATACAGTTTACTAATAGACAGATATTGCCAGATTCGTACATTACCTTCAGTGCTACTAATATTCCCATCTCCAAAAGTATTGAAATTCTTGGTGTCTCACTTAACAGTGCCCTCAGCTGGACCTCTCATGTCAGATCACTTGCTAAAACCGCCTCAAAGAAACTTGGATTATTGTACAGAGTCCGTAACTTCTTCGCCGATGAGCAGTTGGCTATAATTTATAAGAGTCATGTGCGCTCTAAGCTTGAATATTGCTCACCCTTGTGGAATGGTTGTGGAGAGGTTGCATTAAGACAACTAGACAAAATTCAGAATAAAGCTGTTAGAATCATTAACAACCCTGCCATTACATATAAACTACCTCCCCTGCAAGTAATAAGGTATGTTGCCTCCCTTGCATTATTTTACAGATAATTTTTTGGCAAATGCTCAGAAGAAGTTGCGTCCATGGTGCCACCTCTCCATGCCTTCCCTCGTGCTACACGGGCATCTGGTAGCACTCATGACCGGAATGTCACTCAACCATATTGTAGAACTTCTGCCTATCAGAATTCTTTCATTCCCCGAACTGCATCTCTCTGGAACTTGCTTCCCCAGAGTTGTTTTCCTCCAAATTTCAACCCACAATTGTTCAAGTCTAACTGTTACAGATATTTTATGAACAGAGGACACCAGTAATCTGGTGTATGGATTATTTTTTTTTACCCATTTGTTTTTCCTTCCTCCGTTCTGTTATTTATAAAAAAAAAAAAAAAACAAGGATTCGTCAATGACAACCTTCTTAAAGGGGTGGAAGAATGACATAAACTTATCCTTCATTCTGCTCAGAATCTCCCGGATCTTCCAGAGTGAGTCGGTTTGGGAAGGTACATCGTTGTCGGCAAAGTGCAGGTTTCCCATGATGTTCCGGAAGCGATCTCTGGCCATGTACTTATTAAAGGTGGGTGAGGGTAGTAAGGGGTCCATGGACCAGTATTCTTCCAACTCATGCCTCTTTTAGTGTGGCATGAGAAGCATGAGGGCAAAGAACACATACAGCTCCTGCACTTCCAGCATGGACCACTGTTGCATCTTGGCTGCACCTGTACCACTTGCAGCACGTTGTGATTCATACCTGTTGGTCTCATCACATACGTGCTGCATGACTTCGTCATCTAGGAAGGCCAAAAGGTAGTTCACACACTCAGCATTATCTTCAAGAGTGAAAGCAGGCTGTACTCCTGAGGAGCTCTCATCAAAAACTAAATGTTCTGGCACAAAATTGGACCCTTCCGTCCACGCGAAGGCGTCCAGGATTCCCTGTCGTGGTGGTGTAGGGTGGGTGAGGGTGGTGGGTGGCTGTGAGGCAGATTTATCAGGTTCAAGGTCACTTGCACTGACCCTGGGTTGCCGTACAGCACTAGCAGCCCTTACTCTAGTACCAACTCTACTTTTATTTGTCCAGGATTTACCTCTTCCTCTATGGCCTGCCTTCACTGCTGACGCTGGTTGTGACTCCGACGACAAAGACTCCGGAGATAATTCAGCAGACGAAGAGGAAGAAATGAGTGAAGTGGGGCTTGGGGAACGGGGAGATGAATCAACTTGGGACTTATGGTGGGCTGGGTCACGCGGGGCCATTGTTCTGGGGCTAACACGCCGCCTTTTCACTCCCTTCCCAAATTCCTTCCCTTGCTGCACTAACGGCTCCTTTCCCTTGGAGCTAGGGATAACTTCTGACACTGAAGCACTCATACTAGCACTTTCTGGCACAATTTCCTCACCCGGCTCATCACACAATTCACTCGAAGGGTCAAAATCACTATCCATCATCACCATAGACAATTCTGCTAGTTCACGTGCCACTGCAGAGTCACTAAGTCCTTTCCTGCTTCCCTCACGACTTTTTATGGGTGTAGAGGTCACGGGTCCCTTTGCAATGGGTGCAGAAGCTGCAGAAATGGCGGGGTGCTAGTGCAACATGGTTTGACCACAGCGGAGGACAAGGAACTAAATGCCTCGGCTTATGTAAGAAGGGAAAGGTTGACAATGACACTGAGCCTGACAGCTGCTAACTTACATGCTAATAAATTATTGGTAGAAAATCTCGGCAATACATAAAGAAATAGGTAGTTCCAGGTGAATGTAAATGTCACTTAGGCTTCTCCCTTCCTTTCTGATATATATTTTTATTACAGACATAGATTACAAGGCATAATTCAAAGGGGAAATTACTGTGGTAATGTAGCGAATGAATGCACATGAGGTGTTGTCAGGTGATAATTAGCCAATTCCTGGTGTATAACACTATCACTTACCTTATTTTTTTTTTGGTATATATTATTTTGTATAAGTATAGGGCTTAGGGCTTATTTCAATGGATGAAATCTGTGGAAAAATCCGGGGTAGATTTGCTTAGCACAGTGCGGCCTGGGAGGTAAGAGGACAGGGTAATGGAGGGCAGGTAGGGAGGGGAGTCAGGAATGGGGGAAAATCACTAAAATGTCAACAATGGATGGGAGTACAGATGAGATTTGGAATGCTGACTAGTGTTGGACATTGGCAGTACTGATAGATGATACAAGCCACCATTTGAAAGCCAGGGATAATTCAAAATAACACAGAATCACATAAGTGACGCCCCGCGGTATGATCCATTGCACCCAAGTGTCACGAAAGTGACACCCCGCGGTTAAGGGGCTAAAGTGATTAAACTGTTTAAGTGTTGATTTTATTGTAAATCATTGGCCTTTGTCCCACTGTAAAGAAAAATAACAACTCAGCCCTTTGGCTGACTCGTAATTTTTCCATCAATATTAATCCAAATCAGAAAAAAAAAAAACTTTTAGTAATTTTGTTCTCACACCAGCACACACGCATCGAATTTCATATTATCCTTTGACACTGGCCTTTGACTAAGAGTTCTCAAAAGCAGAACCTGTTGTTCTTGGCTTCCCTCAACTGTTCTGAAGTAAAGTGAAGAGAAAACATAGATGAAAGTGTTGTATAATGATCTGTCTATCTATCTACAGCCAGATGCCATAATCCCATAAATGGTGGCCGTTTGCCTTTAAGTTAGATGTTTTATGGGGAGGGATACTTGTCAATGTTTCATGCATACAGCTAGGCAACATTCCATCTGCAAAGTGATAAATAAAATATAAACTACTGGTATCACATTAACCCAGTGAGCAATTAAAAGAACTGTAATAGAGAGTTATTAATTAAAGCTATCTAGTGAGATCAGACAGTTTTAAATATAGTACATCCCCACAGTACGTCAGTTCCGTGTACGCAATCCCCCTTGTATGCAAGGAACTTTTATTTTTTTTTTTAGCGTATTTTTTATTAGTACGCGAATTGAACTCCTTGTAAGCGAGATGGGCAGCGAAGAGTGGCCCAAATCCGGGGTTACCCCGGGTGCGCCACATTGCTCCCGCAAGAAGCGATAACTGGTAAAGGTGAGCAGCCATATTCTTGTTGGTTTAGTTAAGCCATATCCTTGTTGATTTACTTACTAAAGCCATTTTCTTCTTGGTTTACTTTATCATAGGTAATATGTCTTAAATAGTTTCCCTGTATAGTACAATACTTAGGTCTGAAAGGTGTCTCAAGTGTTGCCCATGAAGGGGGGTGCCGCCCATATGTAATTTTTCCCATAAGTTTATGTATTCACAGTATGCGAATTCCTAGTATGCGACGTCCTTTGCCGCCCATATGGGCGCATACTAGGGGGATGTACTGTACAAGGAAAATCCGGAAGAAAAAAAATTGGCAAACATGAATGAAGTTAGCAAGAATGAACTACCTCTTTCACACAATTGTGAGGACAAAGATTTCCACACTGTGCTGTCACATACATTGGCCACCATAGGTACAAACGAACACCAAGCAAGTGTATATATATATATATATATATATATATATATATATATATATATATATATATATATATATATATATATATATATATATATATATGCAGAGACTTCACTTCACCGTGAAGATATGTATGCAAACTAACCACAGGAGAAATGAAGGGAGCGACAGTGAGTACTTTCTTATATTACATCTTCAGAGTGAGACAGAAACGTAAAGGGTAGAGGTCTTTTATGCACACCTGCAGCAGGTAGTGGCACACAGAACAAAGGATGACCTGAAATTTTACCTGTAGCTTAACAAATGGTCACCTGCAGCAGGGAGTGGAACACAACAAAGGATGACCTGAATCTAAAAATGCACGTAACAAAGGAGGAGGGAGTAGGAAGGGAGGAAAGGGGAGTGGGAGGGAGGGGGTCGGAGGAGGGGAAGGGGGAAGGGGAGAGGGGGGAGTGAGTAGGGGGTAAATACTGCTGCTTAACTTAAGACCTAGAGAATTAATGCTTGGTTTGTCCCACACAGGTGTGACTACACCACTAGGAGATGACAGGGAACAATCACTTGTTAGTCTGGGGGATACTGCTTTAAAATTAGTTCAGTTAATTTATCACACTTAAAATGACCATAGCTCATGTTTACATTCTTTTCATATGTGCCAGAAATTAGACAAGATTCTATTACATTTCTTTCATCTAAGCTTTTTGATCTTGCTAGAATCTTGGAGCCTGTCCAGTCATTATGGTGATCACTGGATGCTTTGTGCTGAAATAAACCACACTCTGTTGGGCTGTCCTTACACTATATTTATATTGTGATATTCTAGTTTCCAAATCTATTCCAGTTTGTCCTATGTAAAATTTGTTACAGCTTTTACACGGGATTTTGTAAACAATGCCTGAATTACTGAAAGGGCTGTTCTTGATGAGGGTTTTTTTTTATGGTGTTCTCATATTTGAATACGACTTGTACATTGAGTTTCCTCAGTATGTGAACAACATCAAGAAAATTTTCATGGAAGGGGAGGACAAGGGTTCTTTGAATGTTCTGGCGATCTGGCTTATTAGTTTTCCCTTCAAGGAATCGTTTCTTGGCTGTATTGTGGCACTGAGTTAGTATGCTTTGTGGATATTTTAGCTTCTTTCCAATACTCTGAATCATTTTTAGTTCATCATCTAAAAATTCTGGGTCTGAAATTCTATATGCTCTTAGGTACATGGATATGAACACAGATCTTTTTACATTAATATGATGGTTTGAATAGTAATGAACATATGACATAATATTTGTAGGTTTTCTGTATACCTTAGTCTTCCAAACATTTTGGTCCCTGATAACTTTTACATCCAAAAATGGCAATTCATTATCTATTTCCATCTCATGAGTAAACTTAATCGATGGAACTAACGAATTTAATTGCAGGAGAAATTCATCAATGGGAAGACTATTAGGCCAGAAACCCAGGATATCATCAACGTATCGGAGCCAAAACATGTTTTGCTCCTTTATGGAGGTCAGTAAATGTTTCTCAAAGTATTCCATGTAAATGTTTGCCAGAACTGGGGAGAGGGGATTACCCATGGCCATACCAAATTTTTGTGTGTAAAATTTACCTTCAAAGGTAAAAGAAGAGTTCACAATGCACAATTTAATTAGCCTGATAATGTTTTCAGAGGGAATACCATCGTGTTACTACCCAGAATGCTTGGCAGGAAAGTTAAAACATCATCAACAGGGACATTTGTGAATAATGATTTAACATCAAAACTGACTAATTTGTAGGGGTACATGACATTTAGAGATTTCAACTTTCTTACCAAATCCACATTGTTTTGTACAAATGAATCAGAGATAGTGCCTACAACAGAGGACAACAGTGTTACAAGCCGCTTGGAGAGCTTGTATGTCACAGAGCCTATAGAGCTTACAATTGGCCTGATAGGGTTGTTTGGTTTGTGAGTTTTAATCAAGCCATACATATATGGTGCAGATGGATTTTGCACAGAGAATTGTTTGATCAAGTCATCCCTTCCTCCTAGCAAAGTCTTGCTTTCTTTATGAAATTTTCTACTTTATTTTTCAGTTGGATCACTTTTTAGTTCACTGTAGGTGTTGGTGTCACGCAACAGTTCACTCACTTTTTCATTGTAGTCACATTTGTTCATGACTACTACAGCTCTGCTTTTATCAGCTGTAGTTATATGCAGGGAGTCATCTTTTTTCAATTTGTCCAAGACATTCACAAATTTTTTAGGAGCAGAGTTGTTATTTTTCTTAAACATTGCCCCATATAAAATGCCACGAATAATCTCACTATTTTCACTTGATTGTTTTTCCATTTGAAACAAGGACTTTCCAACCTGCACTGGGTTTATCTTCTTCCCATAAGAAAACGATAAACCATAACCTAGGGCACATAAGGTATCCCGATCTAATTCTTTAGATGACAGGCTTATGACGCAATCTGGATTCATATGTATGTCCCAATAGCTGTTTTGAATCAGTCCTTTTAATTTCTGTTCATGTTTACGTTTCACACTAATAGTTTCATTGGTGAGAACTTGGTAACAGTGAGAGAAAACTATGTGTTGATTTTCCGTTATTAGTATATTTCTAATACATTGTTCCTTGGTGTCCGAAATTTTAAATTTGCTGTTTGTTTCTTCTGTGGTTTTGGCAATGGATCTTGTCAGGGTAAGCTTCTCGTAATCTCCAAATGGCTGTTCGTCCACGTTGCTAAGAGGAAGGAATGACTTGATCAAACAGTTCTCTGTGCAAAATCCATCTGCACCATATATGTATGGCTTGATTAAAACTCACAAACCAAACAACCCTATCAGGCCAATTGTAAGCTCTATAGGCTCTGTGACATACAAGCTCTCCAAGTGGCTTGTAACACGGTTGTCCTCTGTTGTAGGCACTATCTCTGATTCATTTGTACAAAACAATGTGGATTTGGTAAGAAAGTTAAAATCTCTAAATGTCATGTACCCCTACAAATTAGTCAGTTTTGATGTTAAATCATTATTCACAAATGTCCCTGTTGATGATGTTTTAACTTTTCTGCCAAGCATTCTGGGTAGTAACACGATGGTATTCCCTCTGAAAACATTATCAAGCTAATTAAATTGTGCATTGTGAACTCTTCTTTTACCTTTGAAGGTAAATTTTACACACAAAAATTTGGTATGGTCATGGGTAATCCCCTCTCCCCAGTTCTGGCAAACATTTACATGGAATACTTTGAGAAACATTTACTGACCTCCATAAAGGAGCAAAACATAGTTTGGCTCCGATACGTTGATGATATCCTGTGCTTCTGGCCTAACAATCTTCCCATTGATGAATTTCTCCTGCAATTAAATTCGTTAGTTCCATCGATTAAGTTTACTCATGAGATGGAAATGGATAATGAATTGCCATTTTTGGATGTAAAAGTTATCAGGGACCAAAATGTTTGGAAGACTAAGGTATACAGAAAACCTACAAATATTATGTCATATGTTCATTACTATTCAAACCATCATATTAATGTAAAAAGATCTGTGTTCATATCCATGTACCTAAGAGCATACAGAATTTCAGACCCAGAATTTTTAGATGATGAACTTAAAATGATTCAGAGTATTGGAAAGAAGCTAAAATATCCACAAAGCATACTAACTCACAGCCACAATACAGCCAAGAAACGATTCCTTGAAGGGAAAACTAATAAGCCAGATCGCCAGAACATTCAAAGAACCCTTGTCCTCCCCTTCCATGAAAATTTTCTTGATGTTGTTCACATACTGAGGAAACTCAATGTACAAGTCGTATTCAAATATGAGAACACCATAAAAAAAAAACCCTCATCAAGAACAGCCCTTTCAGTAATTCAGGTGTTGTTTACAAAATCCCGTGTAAAAGCTGTAACAAATTTTACATAGGACAATCTGGAATAGATTTGGAAACTAGAATCTCACAACATAAATATAGTGTAAGGACAGCCCAACAGAGTGTGGTTTATTTCAGCACAAAGCATCCAGTGATCACCATAATGACTGGACAGGCTCCAAGATTCTAGCAAGATCAAAAAGCTTAGATGAAAGAAATGTAATAGAATCTTGTCTAATTTCTGGCACATATGAAAAGAATGTAAACATGAGCTATGGTCATTTTAAGTGTGATAAACTGTTAACTGAATTTATTTTAAAGCAGTATCCCCCAGACTAACAAGTGATTGTTCCCTGTCATCTCATGGTGGTGTAGTCACACCTTAACATTTCTTGCAGTGCCTCCGCTGTTTCTGAGATTAGGACAATGTCATCTGCAAATCTTAAATGGTTTGGCTTTTCTCCATCTATGTTCACTCCTTTGTTTGCCCAGTCTAGTTTTCTGAAAATGCTTTCTAGGCATCCTGTAAATAATTTTGGTGAAATTGTATCTCCCTGACGCACGCCCTCCTCAATCTTAATTTTTTCTGATGCCTTATGTAGTTTAACTGTAGCAGTTCCCACTTTATATATGTTTTCGAGCAGTTTTACAATTTCTCATTCACTCCTTGTTCTCGAAATGAATTTATAATTGCTATGTGCTCTACTGAATCAAAAACCTTTTCGTAATCAACATAACCTAAGCACAATGGTTTATTATATTCTGTAGTTTTCTCAATGAATTGAGTTACTTGAGAGGAGCATGTGGAGTGACATGGAGGGACAGGTTGACGAATGAAGAAGTGAGGGAACGTTGTGGGGTGGATGTAGATGTGGTTAAGAAGATTAGGAGAAATACACTGAGGTGGTTTGGACATGTGGAGAGAGTGGAGTATGAAAGACTGACTAAGAGGGTGTATGTAGGTGAGGTGGAGGGAGGGAGTGGGAGGGGTAGCCCGAGGATGAGGTGGAGGGAGGGAGAGGGAGGGGTAGCCCGAGGATGAGGTGGAGGGATGGAGTTGAGAGGTATATGAGGGAGGGAGGGGTGAGTTGGGGGGAGGGTAGTCAAATGGTGGGTGACAGAGTGACTTGGAGGCGTTTTGTCTGCGGCCACCCTTTGCGGGATTAGGGCGTCGGGCTATAGATAGATATAGATAGTTTTCTCAATTAGCTGATTCATTGTGTATAGATGATCAATGGTCGAATACCCGCTTCGGAATCCTGCCTGTTCACGAGGTTGTTTTTTCTCCAAAATTGTTGTTATTCTGTTCGTAAGGACTTTAGTGAAGAGTTTTTAAATGACTGATAATAAGCTAATGGGTCGATAGTTACTAAGATCTTTTGAGTCACCTTTTATGTAGAGTAAAATAACTATTGCATTACATCATGTTTTGGGAAATTTCCTCTGTTTTATACAATGAGTAAATAAGTGAGCAAGCCTATTTTGTACTTCTACTCCTGCATCCAACAGTAAATCTGTAACTATTCCATCTTCTCCCGGAGCCTTCCCGCTTTTCTTATTTTCAAGACAAATATTTGCTTCGTCTGGTGTTACCTCAGGTATTTCACTTGTGTCAACTGAAAAGTTAGCTATTGGTAAAATTCTTCAACACTTCACCATCTTATCTTTGCATTTAATGGATTTCACCGCTTTTTTTCTTTCAGCGATGTCATTTGTTGCTTTCCAAGTGCCATTTTACTTCGAACCTGTTTCAGAGTTCCTCCATTTTTGATGGTTCCTTTGATCTGATCCATGTTTCTCTTTCTTTTTTCTTCTCTTTTTCTTTTGCTGATAAGTTTATTTAAACCCGTCACGTCCCGAGGTTTTCCGCACCTCCGACATCCCCCAGTCCCGAGGTATTTTCGATTTTTTTTTTTTTGGCTAAAACCTTCGCTTTTGGTGAGAAACATCGAAAATTCATAGAGAAATCGTTCACCTGAGGTTTAAAGTGCCCAATCCAGGTAGGAGTTCCTCCTTACCTGAGTGGGTTTTCTAACATGCTGGCACCAAAGAAAACGAGTTCTATGGGAGGGTAACTATTTCATCCACTCATAAACGGTATTTCTTTATTTACTTGGTACGAATGTATATGTAGTATGACAGTATATTGGTTTTCAAGCAGTAATAAAGGCATTATAAGCATTGTTTCACTCACTAACTAATCACTATACCTGACCTATTTTTGCCACACTACCTGATCATTATTTCTGGCTGTTTCTTCTTCTAATGCTATGTAAACATTGTCCTCCACATTGTCATCGATTGGGGAATCACTCTGGCCCTGAATAACTTTACTAGCCAGGTCACTGGTAACAGGTCCTTTGCCAAGACAATGGCGTGAGGGGGGGAGGGGGGAGGTTATGCAGTGTAAGGCATTGTCCCTGCTTGGTATCTTGTACAGGAATAGAGGAAGGTGTCCGGTGTATACATACGAAAAATCACGTGCGAAAATTGAAAATTGTGCAAATTAGGTACCTTGCAATTGCACGACGTACTAGTACGTCGCCGGGACTGGCAAATGCAAATCGTGGTGACGTACCCATACGTCGTCGGGACGGGGCGGGTTAATTCCGCCTGTTCTATTTCGTCTTTCTTTGTTTTTACTTTCATTTATTTTCGTTTTTTCATAAGCTCGAGTGTCTTTTCTGAATATTTCTTGGCTTTGGTTGTATTAGGTTTTCCTACTACCTCCGCTGATCCTCTTAGCACTTTTGTTAGTCTGTCATTCAGCTCATCAATGTCACATTCAGCATTACTTAGAGCCTGAAATCTGTTCCTTATTTCCAACTGAAAGGCTGCTTTGTTTTCGTTGACTATTATTGGGCATATCTTTTTATCTTTAATCATTCTTCTTTCTTTCACTTCTGGAAATGAATCTGGCTGTGCAACCCACCATTCTATGATCACTTCCTATATTTACTTTGATAACTGTGACGTTTGTGATCGTGTTATTCTTATCTGCTATAATGAAGTCGATATCATTCTTTGTTTCTCCATTTGGGCTTCTCCAGGTCCACATTCTCCCTGTTCTTTTGTGAGAGAATGTGTTCATTATTCTCATGTTAAACATTTCGGCAAAATTTACCAGCATTTCTCCTCTTTCATTCCTTTCTCCCCTCCAAATTTTCCCATACATGGTTCTCCATTTTTCGACTTCCCAACATTTGCATTCAAGTCTCCCATGAGTATGGTATATGTCGTCTTTTCTTCTTCCATAATCTAGGAGATGTCATCATAGAATGTTTCTATTTTTTCATCTGGGCTTGGTGAAACTGGTGCATATACTTATATTACTTTCAGTGTGTATTTTTGCACAGTCTAATGACAACAAATGCTGCCCTGTCAGGTACACTGTTGAATTTAACAATGTTGTCTACAAGATTTCTGTTAATTAGAAATCCTACACCACTAACTCTTTCATTTTCCCTTCTGGAGTAAAATAGGTCGTTGCTGTCTTCGAGCTGAATTACTTTTTCTTCTTTTCTATGAATCTCACTCAAACCTACAATATCCCAACTAATGATTTCTAGTTTAGTCATTAGGTTATCAAGTGTGTAATCTTCAACATTGTATATATAGATCTTCATGGATTTCAATTTGTTTAACATCCAAGAATCTAATTTTCCAACACAGTGCCTACTCACTTTCGGTGGCACAATGCCCGTAAGCACAGGAGGCAGTGCGGTTGAACCTTTTGTAGACGATAATCCAACAGGAACGCCGTCAAATCATTTGCAATAGAACTCATGTTTGGTTGGGAGGATTGTGGCAAATAATCTCACCTCCCTGTCACATAGTTTCAGGTGAGTTGTATTTTTTGTGCCTCATTATTCGTTATATTCGGTGGAGCCCTATATATCTATAGGGGGTCCCATGGTTCGCGCCGTCTAAGACGGTACCTCGTATATCTACAAGGCCTTCCCCTATCCGCCACCTGGGGTTGCACCAGGTATCAGTGGGATCCTGCCCCTGGATATATATATATAGTGTTGTGTCATATCCCATACTTGTACCACATATAGAGCTGTCCATGCACTAGTGTTCAAGGTCTACTCCTTTGTTTATAAGGTATTATATATGTGGAACTGGTTAGCCTGTGTTTGAGCCCTATCCCTTGTTTGCATGCTCTAGCCCGGTACAAATAAAAGAACCCAAGGTCCGTGCCCATATCTGAGTTCAAGGAGTTGGGCACAGAATACAGTGCATAACAATATATATATATATATATATATATATATATATATATATATATATATATATATATATATATATATATATATATATATATATATATATATATATGGGTCAAGGATTGTGCGAGTAAGATTGAAAGTTGGAATACAAATGTGGGCAATTGTGTGTGTGTATGCGCCAACGCAAGATCGTGCAGGAAGAGTGAGAGAAGAGTTCTGGACAAATGTGGAAGTGTGCATGGAAATTTTGGAAGGAATGAGAGAGTGTTTTTGATCGGTGATATGAATGGTAAAGTAGGGAATGTGAAGGTGGATGGAAGAGTTGGTGAGTGGGGTGTGCCTGCTGAGATAGATGAGAATGGCAGTGCGTTAGTGGACATTTGTGCCGGGAGGGGGTTGGTGATAGCCAATACCCTCTTCAGGCACAAAATGATCCACAAGTATACATGTCGAGTGATGAGAAGGGTGGGTGGCAAACTGAATGAAAGGAAGGCAATGATTGATTATGTATGTGTGGATGAAAGGATGCAAAAATGTGTAATCAATGCAAGAGCTTATAGAGGTTGGGGGAGTGGACATTCTGACCACTACTTCGTGGTGGCCAAAATCAAGTTCCAGTTAAGATGTAGAAATAGCAGAAGGGAAGGACAGGAAGAAGGAGTAGTTGCAAGGAGAGTGGAAAGGTTACAAGAGGATGAGAAAAAGGCAAAGTATAAGAGAGAAGTGGGGGAATGATTGGGCAAAGATGAATTGGAGCAGATGGAGGACGTGGAAGGTGTGTGCAGGATATTCACAGAAGAAATATGTGCAGCATGTGATGTGGTGTGTGGGATGAAGAGAAGACCAAGGGAAGTGCAAGGAACAGTGTGGTGGAATGAAGAGGTGAGACAGCCTGTGGCACAAAAGAAGAAATCATACAATGAATAGATGAGAAATAGGGGCATGGAAGAAGTTGAGAGGCGGAAGAGGGTTATATGTAGAAAGAAAGAGAGAGGTGAAAAGATTAGTAAGAGAGAATAAGAAGAGAGCGAATGAGGAATTTGGACGGAAACTGAGTGTAAAAAGGAGGGACTGTAAGAAAATGTTCTGGAAAGAGGTGAAACGAGTAAGACAGGGTGGAAGTGAAGTTAGCAGGGGAGTGAAAGATAAAAATGGTAGATTACTAGTGGAGAAGGGAGAAAAAGTGGGCAGACGGAGAGAACACTTTAAGGAATTCTTGAACATACAGGATGGAAGTATTGCAAGTATAAGTGGCTGGGGAATGGCTGGGAGAAGGAGAGAGGTGATTAGACAGGAAAAAATCAGTAGGATAGAAGTTGTGGAAGCAATGAAGAAAGTCAAATTGGGGAAAGCCCCAGGAATTGATGGAGTGTGTTGTGAAATGCTGAAGCATGGGGGAGAGATAGTAGTAGAATGGATGCAAAATGTGCTGATTGGCCTGGAAGGAAGGTAGAGTCCCGGAGGATTGGAAGTCAGGTATAATTATTCCCTTGTACAAAGGAAAAAGGGGAAAAAGAAGTATATGGTAATCATATGGGTATTTGACTTCTTAGTATAATAAGAAAAGCGTATGGTAGGATACTTATTGCCAGAGTTGGAGAAAGAACAGAGGAATTAGTTGAAGAAGAACAGGGAGGATTTAGGAAGGGAAGAGGTTGTGTAGATCAGATGTTCATTCTTAGATCTTTAGTGGAAAAGGTTCTAGAGAAGGGAAAGAAGTTGTATGCAGCCTTCATGGATTTGGAGAAAGCATATGACAGGGTGGATAGACAAGGACTGTGGAAAGTATTAAGAATATATGGAGTAGATGGGAAGTTGTTGAATGCTGTGAAGAGTATGTATGATGGTGCTAAGGCTGCAGTGCGTGTGGATGGTGAACTCTGTGAATTTTTCTCTTTGAAGCTTGGGTTGAAACAGTGATGTGTCGTGTCTCCATGGTTGTTCAATCTGTACATGGATGGGGTAATAAAAGAGGTACAAGGTAGGGTAGTGGATGTTGGAGTGGCCCTGGTGCGAGAGGGTAGTGTTTGGAAACTCCCTGGATTGTTGTCTGCAGATGATACTGTGTTGTTGAGTGAAGACGACGGAGAGCTGCAAGGCTTGGTGGATGAGTATGGGGGAGTGTGTAAGAAACGGAATCTAATGGTGAATGTAGGGAAAAGTAAAGTGATGGTCATTGAGAGAGGTGAAGTCAGTGAACGTACAGCGAGGTTGGATGGTGAGGAATTGGAAAATGAGATTACTTTTAATTACTTGGGTAGTGTGACGAGTAAGGATGGAAGTTTGGAGGGTGAAGTGCTTGAAAGCGTACAGCAGGGAAGAAAGGTTGCTGGTTCCTTGAAAGCAGTGATAAGAAGCAGGAAAGTGGGCATGGAAGTGAAAAAGTTACTACATGACAGTATTGTGAAACCAACTCTAACGTATGGAAGTGAAGCTTGGACGTTGCTGGAAGGACGCAAGTCAAGAGTGAGAGCAGTGGAAATGAGTTATTTAAGAGGATCCTGTGGAGTCACATGGAGAAACAGGCTGACAAATGAGGATATAAAGGAGCGTTGTGGTGTGGATGTGGATGTGATAGGAAGCGTTAGGAGAAATACACTGAGGCGGTTTGGCCATGTGGAGAGGATAGAGGGTGAAAGACTGACGAAGAGAGTGTATGTGAGTGAGGTGGAGGGGGGAAGAAGGAGGGGGAGGCCGAGGATGAGATGGAGGGTTAGGGTGGAGAGGTATATGAGAGAGGGGGATGTGAGTTGAGAGCGGTGCAGTGAAATGGCGGGGGACAGGGCGACGTGGAGACAATTTGTTTGTGGCCACCCCGAACGGGATTGAGGCTTCTGGCAATAGATAGATAGATTGATATATAGATAGATAGATAGATAGAGATAGAGGGAGAGTCAGATAGATAGATATTGTGTTTGGGGTGAGGGGGGGGGTGTATATATATATATATATATATATATATATATATATATATATCGTGTGTCTGTGTGTGTGGGTATATATATATATATATATATATATCTATATATATATATCTATATATATATATATATATATATATATATATATAGATATATATATATATATATATATATATATATATATATATATAGATATAGATATATATATATATATATATATATATATATATATATATATATATATATATATATATATATATATATATATATATATATATATATATATATATATATACACATACACACACACCTTCATACAAACACATAGACACGTACAGTCGTGGGCATAAATAATCACCCATCCTCAGGCACCCCGTGCCTCAGGCTGGCTCATTTATGCGCAGAAAGTCAAGCTGGAGTAAGAGGGGCTAAGAGGGGAGAGGGTGCAGAGAGAGAAAGAGAAGGGAAGGTGGATGGGGGGACTAATGATGGTACAAAGGTGGAGTGAAGGAGGGGTGGAGGGGAGGTAGAGGAGGGAGAATTAAATGCGAAGCGGTGGTCACATAATTTGTCTGTTTTTCACATAATTTGTCTGTTTTCTTCCTTTTATGGCATTATATACAGGAATTAATATTCGCTAGGAAATGTTGCATTACACCTTGTATAGCGGCGTCAGATAACAAGCTATTTCATATACTGATGTCCCGTACAATACGTTGTGCCTCGGCTGACAGTCAGCAGGTGGTGAGTGCAGGTATGTAATGTAGAAAGGCATATATATATATATATATATATATATATATATATATATATATATATATATATATATATATATATATATATATATATATATATATGTAATTTTTTATAATTATTTTATTTTTATTCCTTTGTTTTTGTAATACTTTACATATTACCTCTCAGGCACAGGTGGTTTGAGTCATTAGATTTTTTAACAACCTGTAAAGCGCACCATGACAAAAATCGGGTAAAAAATATATATATATATATATATATATATATATATATATATATATTATGACACACATCGGCGGGAAACTTGTGTTCTCCTTTGTTTGACACGATGTACATCATGGAGCGTTGTACAGGGTGGTATTTAACGACTAGAGTCGAGTCCGTGCCTAAAAAGGGTTAAAACAATAATATCTAATCTAAAAACTCTAAAACTAATAAACCTAACAGAAAAATCGCTAACCAGTACTAAAGCCTAAAGATACAAATATCTCATCCAACACTAATGGGAAGAATACCCCGACCAGGTGAACACCATCGACTGCAGATATGTAATGCCTTTCAACATTATATACCTGCACTCACTACCTGCTGACTGTCAGCCGAGGCACAAACTAATACGGGAGACATCAGTATATGAAAGAGAACGTGAGGAGTTAGGAACTATTCCATACATGTCGGCTGTCTACCCTAACTGCGATTACTTGTATAAGACGATGAAAAGCATTAACATGTGTACAAAAAGTGAAGTACCCCCACTAGTGGATTACTAGTGGAGAAGGGAGAAAGAGTAAGCAGATGGAGAGAACACGTTAAGGAATTGTTGAACATACAGGATGGAAGTAATGCGAGTATAAGTGGCAGGGGAATGGCTGGGAGAAGGAGGGAGGTGAGAAGATAGGAAGAAATCAGTAGGATAGAAGTTGTGGAAGTAATGAAGAAAGTTAAACTGGGGAAAGCCCCAGGAATTGATGGAGTGTGTGGTGAAATGCTGAAGCATGGGGGAGAGACAGTAGTAGAATGGATGTGGAAGATGTGCAGATTGGCCTGGGAGGAAGGTAGAGTCCCGGAGGATTGGAAGTCAGATATAATTATTCCCTTGTACAAAAGAAAAGGGGAAAAAGAAGTGTGTGGTAATCATAGGGGCATTTGTCTTCTTAGTATAATAGGAAAAGTGTATGGTAGGATACTTATTAACAGAGTTAGAGAAAGAACAGAGGAATTAGTTGGAGAAGAACAGGGAGGCTTTGGAAAGGGAAGAGGTTGTGTAGATCAGATGTTCATTCTTAGATCTTTAGTGGAAAAGTTTCTAGAGAAGGGAAAGAAGTTGTATGCAGCTTTCATGGATTTGGAGAAAGCATATGACAGGGTGGATAGACAAGGATTGTGGAAAGTATTAAGAATATATGGAGTAGATGGAAAGATGTTGAATGCTGTGGTGAGTAAGTATGATGGTGCTAAGGCTGCAGTGCGTGTGGATGGTGAACTAAGTGAATTTTTCTCTTTGGAGGTTGGGTTGAAACAGGGATGTGTCATGTCTCCATGGTTGTTCAATCTGTTCATGGATGGGGTAATAAAAGAGGTACAAGGTAGGGTAGTGGATGTTGGAGTGGCCCTGGTGAAAGAGGATAGTGTTTGGAAACTCCCTGTACTGTTGTTTGCAGATGATACTGTCTTGTTTATTGAAGACGAAGGAGAGCTGAAAGGCTTGGTGGATGTGTTTGGGAGAGTGTGCAAGAAACGGAATCTAAAGGTGAAAGTAGGGAAGAGTAAAGTGATGGTCTTTGAGAGAGGTGAAGTCAGTGAATGTACAGCGAGGTTGGATGGTGAGGAATTGGAAAATGTGAGTACGTTTAAGTACTTGGGTAGTGTGATGAGTAAGGATGGAGGTTTGGAGGGTGAAGTGCTTGAAAGGGTACAGCAGGGAAGAAAGGTTGCTGATTCTTTGAAAGCAGTGATAAGAAACAAGGAAGTGAAAATGAAAGTGAAAAAGTTACTACATGACAGTATTGTGATACCAACTCTAACGTATGGAAGTGAAGCTTGGACGTTGTTGGAGGGACACAAGTCAAGAGTGACAGCAGTGGAAATGAGTTATTTAAGAGGAGCCTGTGGAGTCACATGGAGAGACAGGCTGACGAATGAGGATATAAAGGAGCGTTGTGGTGTGGATGTGGATGTGATAGGAAGTGTTATGAGGAACACACTGAGGTGGTTTGGCCATGTGGAGAGGATGGAGGGTGAAAGACTGACAAGGAGAGTGTATGTGAGTGAGGTGGAGGGGGGAAGAGGGAGGAGGAGGCCGAGGATGAGATGGAGGGATGGGGTGGAGAGGTATATGAGAGAGGGGGGTGTGACTTGGGAGCAGGGCAGTGAAATGGCGGGGGACAGGACGACTGGAGGCGATTTGTCTGTGGCCACCCCAAACGGGATTGAGGCGTCTGGCAATAGATAGATAGATAGACCCCCACCGAACAGACCATATCAACTGAAAATGTCCAATACCTTTCTATACTGCGCACTTGCACTCATCAACTGGTGACCATTAAGCGAGGGACATGGTTTAATGTAGGGGACATCAATATTTTAATTGGATCAGTCGGAAGCAGGAACTATTTCAAATACGTCAACTGTCGACTCTAATTAATATACACTATACTGTATACATATTTACAATCCATAAAAACCATAACCACACAGCAGAAAAGTCACATCTCACTGATCAATCCGCTCTCTCTCAAGAAAGCCATCAGTTTATCAGTCTTAATATCCCCATCACCCAAGTTGGTGGAAAGGGTGAAGGGGACATCTGCTGCGTTGCACTAACAAGTGAAACAGTCCATGAGTAAATCGCCAACAGCGCAGGAGGATATGACTGATAGATAACCTGTACCACAGATGTTACAGTGTGGTGGAAATCGTCGTTCGATATTTGGTTTCATATCTGTCAGAATGATGCTGTTTAAACGTAATCGTGCCAACACTTTTTCTTCCAGGTGACTTAGACGGTTGGCGGTATCCCAGTCGCCCAGGTATGATTTCCATTTGTAATATTTAGTCTGGTCCACTGGCCTTGCCACAGAAGATTTATTGATTTCCTTCCAAGGGAGAGACTTGACCATAGATCACTAGGAACGTCCCAAGTCTCCTCGAGCTCAACAGCTGACTGTGGAAGTAAGTCAGCCTGCTCATTGCGATAGATACGACAATGCCCAGGCACTCAGATCAGCATGAAGGACTTGTTGCAAGAATGCAATTTATTAATGATGTGGCCCTAAATCTCGAGCAAGTTCCTAGTGCAAGATGCAATCGCTGTAAGGGCTGATTTTGAATCTGAAAATATAACAAATGAGTCGTACCTTGAATATCGAGCATAGTCTATGGCTTTATCAATAGCAAAAAGTTCGGAGGTAAACACAGATGTATGAGCCTGCAATCGATACCTGTGGGAACATTCAGTTGACCATACACAGCACCCAAGCATTCACTCGACTTAGAGCCATCGGTGTACAACCAGTAGGGCCCCAAGTGATGAATAACGATGTTACAAAACAAGTGGTGGACCTCCGTCTCCAGCGCCTTGGTCTTTGGTGCTGGGAGCCATGACACATCAACAGTAAAAAGGCGTTATATTTTTAATCACCAGCTTGTCACAGTCACTGAGTTTCACACCAAGCTGCTGAGTCAGTAAGTGGAGGGGAACAGCAAGTGACCGACGAACCCCCAACAGGAAGATGGTGCTATTGACGCAGGAGGAGGACAGGCCACACTGCCGATATTACTTTTCCTAAATGTTTTAAGTCCACAGGACAAGGCCAGGTGGTCATGGCGAAAATGGAGGGGAGGCACACTCGCATCCACTTCTGTTCAAGCTACACGTGTACATCGGACGGCTCCAAGACACATTCACAAAAATTTTTTCTGTAACATATCCAACCTCCACAGAGTGGCATAGGATGCCGAGCCATACAACTGTGCGCCATAGTCTAGCTTGGATCTATTAGCGGACTTATACACTATTAATAAAGATCTTCTGTCAGCATCCCAAGTAGGACCAGCTAGGTACCTGAGGACATTTAACCCGCCCCGTCCCGGAGACATGAATTCACGTCCTCACATGATGTGCACTCATATCCCGGTAACGTAAATTAACGTGGCAACATTGCAAGGACATTGCAATGTCCCTAATTTGCACAATTTTCAATTTTCGCGAGTGATTCTTGGCACGTATACACGGGACACCTTCCTCTACAAGATGCCAGACAGGGACAATGCCTTACCCAGCATGACCTCCTCCCCCCCCTGCATGACCATTTCTCAGCAATTCACCTGTTATCAGTGGCCTGGCCAGTAAAGCCATGTCATGCCACGGTACGAAATTCAGGGCCAGAGTGATTCCCCAATCGATGACAATGTAGAGGACAAACATTAGAGGAAGAAACAGTCAGAAATGATGATCAGGTAATGTGGCAAAAAAAGGTCAGGAATGGTGATGAGTTAGTGAGTGAAACAATGCTTATAATGCCTATATGACCGTTTGAAAACCAATATACTCTCGTACTACATATAAATTCGTACCAAATAAATAAATAAATACCGTTTATGAGTGGTTTAGAATAGTTATCCTCCCATAGAATTCGTTTTCTTTGCAGCCAGCCTGATAGAAAACCCTGTAAGGTAGGGAGGTACTCCTACCTGGATCGAGTATTTTAAACCTCAGGTGAGCAATTTCTCTATGAATTTTCGATGTTTCTCACCAAAAGCGGATGTTTGAGCCAAAAAAAAAAAAAGGTCCAAAACTGTTGGGACTGGGGCGTACCACTGCCCAGAAAACATCGGGATGGGGCGGTTTAATGATTTATCACAACGAGCAACCAAATAATTAACTTGAAGTTTAAAAATCAAACTGCAATCAAAGTGGAGGCCCAGAAACTTTACAGAATTTTGAAAAGGTACCACCTAATTATCCAAAGTTAAATGCAAGTCGAGGACGTTACGATTAGTGAAAACTACAGCGGCACACTTAGGGATGGAAAACTTAAATCCCCACTGCAAGGCCCATTAGTGGACGGAATCAAGGGTTGCTTGAATTCGCCCAGCAGAAAACTGTGCATTACGGGAAGAGTGCCATATAGCACAATTGCCAGCTTAGAGTGAGTATTTGAGATTCCTCGGGATGCGAACTGATGACAGAATATCATTGATCATAATACTAATAAAGTGGGACTAAGCATACTTCCCTGTGGCACCCCGTTTTCCTGGATGAATATATCCGATGTTACGTTATGGGGCTTGCCTATTTTTAATTCCTTTTTCTTAAGGGACAGGACTTTCTGTGTCAAACTACCCCATAACGTCATGATGATGATGATGATAATGATGGTGATGATGTTATGGGGCAATTTGACACAGAAAGTCCTGTTCCTCAAGAAAGTGGAATAAAAACAGGCAAGCTACCTTGTAAACCATAGGCGTAGAGCTTCATTAGTATATCATGTCACCAAGTCATATCATGGGCTTTATGGATGTCCAAGAACATCCTTATCAAGAATTTTTTATTGGCAAATGCCTTTGAAATGCAGTGTGCCAATTTCATTAAATGATCTAGTGATCTTCAGTATTTACAGAAGCCACACTGTTGATCATTTAACAAATTCACTGACTCTAAAACAAAAAGAAGCCTACTTTTAACCATTCGTTCAAAGACCTTACCTAGACAAGAAGTCAACACAATAGGACTAAATGATGCGAGATTCATAAAACGACCAACCTCTTTGGGTATCGGTATGACGTGCGCAAAGTGCCATGAGTTTGAGAAAGTTTGGGATGACCAATGCTCATTGTACAATGACAACAGCTTAATTAGGCTGTCCTGATTAAGATACTGGATCATATCATACGTGACATTGCCTGGTCCACGACTGGTGTCTTTGCAGGATTTAAGGGCAAGGAGCAGTTTATCAAGCTTAAACTCTTGGTTGTACTTGGAGTCTATGTCTTCTGTTGCAATATCTAATATTTATAGCTCAGCCATGCACTTATGGTGTTCAAAACGCGGGTCGCAATTGGCTGAGTTACTGACATGAGAAAAACTCCTGGCGAGGATGTTAGCAACGTCCACGGGATCGTCATAGATGGTGTTGTTCACCTGCAAGATGGTCACAGGGATGTTGGGGCTATTATGATTCATTATTTTAATAATGAACCAGACTTTGCTTAATGGAGTAGATCAATTCACCGTAGACACAAAGGACCACCAGGGGTCATGTTTAGCCCTTCGAATAATTCTTGCCTCAGCCCATGCCTGTTTGTATGCAATGAAATTTTCCTCTGTAGGTTGACTCTCAAAAATCCTGTATCTCCTGTTTCATTTCCTTAAAGCTTGTCGGCAGTCAGGCATCCACCAATGTGCTCTATGCTTAGCATGAACTGTAGAAGTCCTGGGAATAGAGCCTCAGCCACATGTAATATGGAATTGGTAAATTTTTTTACTTTTATGTCAATGGTCTCTCCAGATATATATAAACTGGCAATCCTTGAGAAGGATTCCCCATCTGGTTTCTTATAGTTGAATTTTGGAGGTGGAGGGTTCGAAACAATGTCGCATGTATAATGAGTCGTCATATGGGTCCTATGATTAACCTGCCCCATCCCGGAGACGTGAATTCACGTCCTCACATGATGTGCACTCATATCCCGGAGACGTAAATTAATGCGGCAACATTGCAAGGTCCCTAATTTGCACAATTTTCAATTTTCGTGAGTGATTTTTGGCACGTATACACAGGACACCTTCCTCTACAAGATGCCAGGCAGGGACAATGCCTTACCCAGCATGACCTCCTCCCCCCCCTGCATGACCTTTTCTCAGCAATTCACCTGTTATCAGTGAACTGGCCAGTAAAGCCATGTCATGCCACGGTACGAAATTCAGGGCCAGAGTGATTCCCCAATCAATGACAATGTGGAGGATAAACATTAGAGGAAGAAACAGTCAGAAATGATGATCAGGTAATGTGGCAAAAAAAGGTCAGGAATGGTGATGAGTTAGTGAGTGAAACAATGCTTATAATGCCTATATTACCATTTGAAAACCAATATACTCTCGTACTACATATAAATTCGTACCAAATAAATGAATGAATACTGTTTATGAGTGGTGTGAAATAGTTACCCTCCCATAGAACTTGATTTCTTTGCAGCCAGCCTGATACAAAACCCAGTCAGGTAAGGAGGTACTCCTACCTGGATCAAGTATTTTAAACCTCAGGTGAGCGATTTCTCTACGAATTTTCGATGTTTCTCACCAAAAGCGGATGATTGAGCCAAAAAAAAAAAAGGTCCAAAAATGTCGGGACTGGGGCGTACCACTGCCCAGAAAACGTCGGGATGGGGCGGGTTAATCTTGATGTATACCTGGGGATGATTGAGATAAGTCAGTAGCCGAAAAGTTACCAGTATGATCATCTACATGGGTCACTCTACCATCATTCAGACGACAGAAGTTGGACAGTAGTATTAGGTCGACTACTACTCCCCCCGACCATCGATCTTCAAGCTAACCCACTGATAGTGATGGGCGTTAAAAGTTGCCCAACACTCATTTGTTCCCAGGAGGATGTTCAAATAATTAATTCAAAACATCACTATCGATGGTGCCATGTGGTGGATGGCAAAGAGAGCAAATAGACAGATACATGTTATTAAATGTGATAGCTTCCAGATTAGAATTTAGGACAATTTCCATTTGTGGGTGCGATTTTAGTATGTATATGGCAACTTCGTGACCATCATATCTGTGGAGGATCAGAGTGATCCACCAAGTGCATCTCCTGTAAACAAATAACATCTGGCTTGTGTATAGATAACAAAATTGTTATACTGTGCAATTTTTTTTCCAAGAGTCCTTCAGTTCCACTGTAATACTGTGATGAATGTGATGGTTGAAGATTTATGGGGATGGCTTGTGTGCTTTTTTTTTTTTTTGTTTTTTTTTATGCCACCTCCCAACAGGTGAGCAACTACCGGGGGACCTATCCCAGTGCTTACTGACGGAAAACTCTATATTTTTATTAATGACAAGGCTCCCAGACTCCCATGAGGAAGAGCTAACCCTTCTCTTCCTCGCTGGAGCAGAAGCTGGAAGAACATGAGGACGTGACTGTTTTGTGAGGGTGATCATATTACTCTTACTAAACTTGCCATATTTCGGTTTAGGCCTTACTGACGGAGAGGCAGCAGCAGCCTGAGAATATGTAGAAGTCTTAGGGATATCAGTTAGTGAGCTGGAGTAAATAAGAGGCTGATATGGAGAGGTAGAGTAAGTGGCTGGAGGAACATGGACAAAGTCAGTCTGTGTCTCGACAGAGCACATCACAGGATGGGACATCACTGCAGAAGCATAAGACCTATTCTGCATGGGAGTTGCATGCAACTCCTTGACCTTTTTCCTAGCTTCATAGTAGGATATGCCCTCAGATGCCTTCACCATGCTGACCTCTTTCTCCTCCTTCCACTTGGGACAGTCCCAAGAAGAAAGAAAGTGAGTAACCTTGCAGTGAAAGCAGCATACTGTCTCGGATGTGCAGTGTTCAGCATCATGACCCTGGCTTGCACACTTGCCACGCACTGGCTGGGAAGCCCCATAAGCCTTGTCACTATGCCCACACAGTTGGCATTTCAACATAGAGGGTTAAGGATATACACCGTACATGAACAATTTCATAACCAATTAACCAATTTTTACATGGCTGGAAAGAGACACTTTACCAAAAGACAAAATGTTGGTTGCAGTGTTTATCCTGTAGCCTTCCGAAAATCTAGTTATAAATCGAGCGTCGATGACATCTTGTTGAGCAAGTTCCTGTATGATCTCGTCCTCACTCTTCACCATTAGATCCCTGCAAGTGATAACACCCTTGCAGGAATTCATCGAAACTGGGATCTTGGAGCCAACATCTTAGCAATGAAACTTGTGCAGCTTCAACAAGTCCTGTACCTGCGAGGAATTACGAGTCTTTATGGTGAGGTCTCCATCTGCAAGTTTTTTAACCTGTTCCACCTCCCCAGCCCAGCCATCAATGACCTTCTTTACAATGAAAGGACTGAGACTGCTCAAGGGTGTGGAACCCAGAATATGGAGGGTGACATATTCAGCATTATGTACAATAATGTCAAGAGGGCTACGAGTCTGGGGCCGTTCTGTCTGGGGGCTGTCAGTCCATCTATCAGTCAGGGGTTTGTCAGGACCACCTCCCCCCTGGAAGGGGAGGCGAGGCAGCAGAAGCGTCCACCATAGTAACCACTTCCCCGTAAGGAGGGATTGGAAAGGAGAAAAAACGAATAAGGGACACCCAACACAACACCTAAATCTGAGAATGCCCTCTCAAACCACTCCAAGGAGGCCCGACCGTGTGCTCATGCCCCAGAGCGATCAGTAAGGGGGATCCACCATGGGCAGGAAGCAAAGACAATCTCAGTATAACAGTAAAGACACCTACTGTACCAAGCTATGAGTGAGGGGAGGAATATGAGGAACTAGCTTGCCTAACATCACCAGAAAGATGAAGAAAAGAAAACTAATGCTGGTGGGGCAGCCCTGAAAGCTAGAGGAGAACTCAGAAAAACACGTCTGCACTCCCCGTGACCATGCATAAAAGCCTCCCTGTGACATTTTTTTTTCTTTTGGGCTTTCTGGCCATCATCCACAATGAGGGGTATTAGGCCAAATAAGGATGAGAAAAAACACAATGTAAAAACAAAAAAGTGACCATGCATAAAAGCCTCCCTGTGACATTTTTTTTTCTTTTGGGCTTTCTGGCCATCATCCACAATGAGGGGTATTAGGCCAAATAAGAATGAGAAAAAACACAACGTAAAAACAAAAAATTCACACACCGCATGAGACAGCCAGTCTAGGGGGACAAGCGTGGAGGGAGCATGTGATAGAAAGCTCGTTGATCGGCTAGACCTACCTCCTCCCCCCTGACAATCAAAATGGGTGGAATCCCTTCACCCAGGTTGGCAGCCTGCTGCAGATCATAGACGTTGGAGTAGATCATGGCTTCGAGCTGGTACAACCAGGTGTGGGCATCGAGGGTCAGGAAGTGTTGGTAGAAGGATACTTCTAGCTGATCCTGGTAGTCCGGAATAGGAGGACAAGATGGATCGCCCTCCTCCGCCTGAGGAGGGGAGGACTCATTGACTTTGTCGATAGCCAAGAAGCCAACCGATGCATCTTCAACCATGGAGAGGGAATCAAATGAGTCCCGCCCCTCCTCGATCTCCAATGGCAGGTGGTGCACTTCAGCCATGGTTGTAGCCACGTCCAGTTCCGGTGCCATGTCAGTGATGTGGTTGGCAGTATTCTGATTAAGCTGGCCATCCAGCTTCAGCCTCTCCCGTGGTGTCGTGTGGGGGGCAGCAGGTCACGGCTGCCGGGCCCTGTGCTTTCGTCGGCAAAGAACAGAGTGTACATCACAGGCGAAGCATTTGGGGATGACAAGGAGTGGCAGTGCATTCTCCTCAATTCTTGGGTAGAAGAACGCGCAAAGCCCCCTTGCCACCCCCGCAAAAAGCCTTTGCCATCACGATGCTTATCTCCATGACAGTGCTTATCACCACATGACTCACAGGATCCCTGGCCAGGCATCCCCAGGCCGCAAGACACCGCCGTGCATAAGTAGAACCCTACATTGCTATTCCTCCCGGTCCAGTAACATCGCGAGCCTCAGAACACTTGTGAGTCCCAGTGAGACAAAGCTCAACTGACTCACCGTTCCCGAGGGAGTGCTGGAGATACCTAGGGTTTGGCGCAATGACAGCATGGTGGTGCATGAAAACATCAGTGCCACTATCCTGCCACTTGATTAAACCACACCCCACCCTGCCGCTGAACCAAACCACAGTTCCAGTGATCATCTTCCGGGCCACCGGAGACTGAGTTCTGCTAGTTGCCCCCCTCAACGGGTTGCAGACAGTAGCAGGAGATACATCTTCCATCGTTGCTCGGATCAATCTCTTGGTCTCTCCTCTTCGTCATGACAGTCCCAGCCCGGCTTATACACCCAAACTCAAGGAAGCAAGAAGGGCAGAGAAGCTCAAATCCAAAACCATGGGCAGACGCGGGAGGGTGGCTAGAAACATTTCTAGAAACAAATGAGATGCAGCTTGGCCAGGTTGTTTCCTAAGGTTTGATATTATAAAACTCTCCTCTATTCATGCAGGTGATAAGAGTGATGGTAACACAATCGAATAATAAGTACTCTGAATGATAACAATATGAAAAGTTTTATTGGCCACAAGTAACAATATTGAATAATGAAAAAAAAAAAGTGACAGTAGGCACATCAATCATCCAGTCCGAAATGTTGAAAGGCTCTTGTGAGTCGGGAATACAACTCGTCAACGACCCAATGAATAAAGTAGTACGTGAGTGTGTGGTGCTCTGAGTCTAAGGATCCAAATCCATTTGCTCCAGAAAGTATTGGTGCACACTTTACACGAGGCAGTCTGACTCCACATGTGATGTCTGTTACAAAATGCCCAATTACTCCACCTCAAAATGATACATGTACTTTCAGAAGAATGCATTATATCGCTTTCTTGTAACGTTTCCAAGGCAGTATTTTTCCATATAAATATTCAGAGGATAAGAGATAAATCCCCTTAAGGAACCATGAGATATATCGATAGCTTAGGATGCTAGTGTGTGTATTCCGAGCTGTTACGCCGGTAATGGTGTGGTCTTATAAAAAAAGAAAATTATAGACGTCTGAAGCTCACGCATTTTGTAATGAAAAAGGTGGAAAATTTAGTGGATAGATTAATAAGACAAAGAGTAGGCACTGATAACATTCGGTTTCATGTCAGTCGGGGGAACAAATACGTACCTTTTAATAGAGAACTGTATATGTATGTACAGATGCTTAAGCAGAAAGTGCGAAAAATTATTTAGGTATATGGAGACACCTGGCAGTTCCCTGTAGTAAGTTCACGTATTTTTATGAATGAACTGCTCAGAACCTAGAGCCTGTGTAAGGTGGACCGTGATTAGCTGAACTTTCGAGTGGTGGTGAAGCAAAAATTCTCATATTATACGTAAATCAAGGTTAATTAATAATAAGTGGTACGAAATAATGTATAAACAATACTTCAGTATTTCATGATCGACCGTGGAGTATAATGGAGTAATAAGCGTCAACAATCTGTAAAACGTAACTGGCAACATAGCACAGAAGAGCAGCATGTCAGCTGGTAGTTTCGTTTATTCATTATATTCGAAGCAGTGGAAAGGAAGACTAGTGAATCAGATTAATAGAAGTTGACCTCTAACGAAGAGAACCGGCAATGCATTCTTTAACGAATGAAATATTGGTATTGCATTTCATCACTTTATAGGGTTATTATGCTCTGTAACACATGATATCTATTAATATGCTTAGGCAGTAAATTAATACTAAACTATTTGTTGTCTTACTACCTTTTATATTTCACCTAATCTATAATTAGCACGAGGAAAAAAGAAAGAAACGAGGGACAGTTGACGAGCTGAAAAGGAATGATTCGGGACCAAAGGGGTGCCAAAACCCTTTCGCCCACGTCTCTGCAGACAATACCCCCTCTCGGAGCTCATTCTCAATATAAATGCATTGCATTAGAAACGCAAAAATATAATATAATCAGCAACATTCATATATTATGAGATGGTTACCTTAAAATTCTTCCTAGCAGCTCCACTTAATTACATCCACGTCCATTAGGTGCATAAGACATCGTTCTGTAACATCAAACAGGGACTAGTTAACCAAATATTCAGTTTTAATTTGCAGCACCTAACCAACACCGATCCCTCCCCCACAGTGTTTGGAGGAGATGGTAGGAATGAGACAACAATAAAGACAATGGAGTGAAGAGGCTACCAAAAGGGTAACTAGCGTCAATTAACACTGGCAGCCGTGGGGTTGTTCCCTCATTTTAATTCTTACTTATGTTGCTTGACGTTTGTCAGTCCCCGGATGTAGGCTAAGTTGTTAAACCCCGTCCACACTCTCGCCTATCGGGCAGTAACTGGCGGACTGTGCCCTCCTCGGTCACAGTCTGTCAGGCATGACTGTGATGTTGTCCAAACTGCTGAGTAGCTGGTCAGGCAGTAAAGTCGACCAGTAGTCAGTAGGTGGTCGGAAGCGATTGAGTGCGATATGACCATGCGCAACGCAGTTGAAAAGATAAAGAAATAACTCCGAATAGCATATAAATTGTTGCAACTGTAAAAAATATAACAATGAAAAGTGCAGAAAAACAATATGGTTAATGAGTCAACTTTTGGGGGATGGCAAGGTCCTTGGCTCATGGCCGGCGCCAGACCACCGGGATATGTCTGATGATTTCCCTGCATTGTGGGCACTGGCTGTCCGCTGATTTGCTCATCAAAGTTGCCACAAAGTGTTCGATACGGGATTTGAGATCATATGATTGCTTTGACGTTATTTGTGTATCGCTTACCGGCATCACTGTCGATTGCCAGGATGTTTACCGTGTGCGATATAGCTGCGAGATGAGCACAGTGCTGATTTCAACACATATCTCACAACGATTTTATCTCCTTTTATCTTTCCAAGAAAATTCATCGCAATCATTAAATAGGACATGTTTTCTCAGGTGGTGAAAATGAATACAGGGACGGTATGGTAATCAATTATGAGGATTTGTGTTTGCATAACATACTGTATAGTTGTTACTAATGTTGATAATGTTTCAATTCTACTAGCCTATATCTCATCATCGGTAAGCATAGAACAAAATCATAATAATTTACAGTAAGTTTATTCTACTATATCTCAACATTCTCATCACAGGTAGGCATAGAAGAAAATCATAGTAATTTACAGTAAGTTAAACTTTATTTCCTGAGGCATTGGCAAATGTGAGTGCGTTTAAGTACTTGGGTATTGTGATGAGCAGGGATGGAAGTTTAGAGGGTGAAGTGCTTGAAAGGGTGCAGCAGGGAAGGAAGGTTGCTGGTTCCATGAAACTTGTGATAAGAAATAGGGAAGTGAGCACGGAAGTGAAAAAGCTACTACATGACTGTATTACGATACGAACTCTAACGTATGGAAGTGAAGCTTGGACCTTGTTGGAGGGATAAAAGTCAAGAGTGAGAGCAGAGGAAGTGAGTTATCTGAGCGGAGCATGTGGAGCCATATGGACAGACAGACAGAGAAATGAGGAAGTAAAGGAGCGTTGTGGAGTGGATGTGGATGTGATAGGAAGCTTTAGGAGAAACACACTGAGGTGGTTTGGACATGTAGAGAGGATGAAGAGCGAGAGACTGACGAGGAGAGTGTATGTGAGTGAGGTGGAGGGGGGGGAGAGGGAGGGGAAGGCCAAGGATGAGATGGAGGGATGGAATGGAGAGGTATATGGGAGAGGGGGGTGTGAGCTGGGAGCAGGGCAATGAAATGGCGGAGGACAGGGCAACATGGAGGCTAATTGTTTGTGGCCACCCCTTAGGGGATTAAGGCGTCTGGCAATAGATAGATAGATAATTTCCTGACAAAATATTCATTCTTCATAACATAAAATAATGTTCTCTCCAAAATAACGCGTGATCTATACATGGCAAATACATAATACTCCTGCATTATTTGGAAAACTGCCCAAACGAGTATAATATTAAATCATGAAAACATCATTGGATGAAATTAACTCAAAATAAATCTGCCACCTTAATTACACTCAATATTGTGTCCAGAGACCATTGCTGAATCACATCGTGAAGGCGGTCACGTAGTGACGCCACATGATTGTGAATGATGTGAGGCTTTCTACTGAGGACCTCCCATTCCCTCATCATGTGACGCAATACGAAGTAGTTGCTGTGGCGTCCTTTCCTCGTTGAGCTTCCAAACATTAACAGTATTGGTCCAAACGTACTCAATGGGATTTAGGTCAGGGCTGTTGCTAGGCCAAGGCAAAAGTGGCACTGATCCTGAAACCATGTTCGCACAACTCTCGCTGTGTGCACGGAACAATTATCGTGCATAAAAATGATGTTCCTGGGGTATGGAAGGGTGTATTAGCGGACAGTAGGCAGCATCACCTCCTCTAGTATCTCCACATACTGCACAGCCCTGAACCTTGTCTGTATCTCTGTGACCTTACCAGCACCATGGAAACCAATCCACCCCCACACGTTACATGTTAGGTGACCACTCCTTGCATATGCATAGATGTGTTCCCGAACATAACCATAAAACATTATGTCCTTTTCATTTTTGATAAATAATACACATTAATGACTTCATTTTCGATCTTTATACTGTAATATATATTCCATAAGATTTATTTATTTATTCGATTACACATTACCTATTTCAAATAAAATTTCTCTCTCTCTCTCTCTCTCTCTCTCTCTCTCTCTCTCTCTGTATATATATATATATATATATATATATATATATATATATATATATATATATAGATATATTGTTACGGAACAGAGAGATAATGAACACTTCAAGTGAGAATACTAAAATCACTACTGTCCCGCAAAGTTCCAGGTTCAAAACAAAAGAGTTAGGTAAAATTACAAGTTAAAGTTTAATGCTCAAACTAACAACTAAACATTCAGGACTCATAAGGATAATGAAATGGCAAAACAGGTTACATATATGGTTAACTGCAACAGCCTCTATTAACATGAATTTAGGAAGAGCAAATTTATCTAAGTCAGCCCTGATAAATGAGAAAACCGGATAATGCTCAGTTAAAGCAAGATACATTATTACAGATACAAAATATTATTAATAATGGCTGACATTAAAAACTACATGAATCACAAAAAACCTTACCAGGCCTACGAAGTAATGCCTTAGGCCATACAGTACAAGAAAAATGGTAACAACACTTATACTCAAATTATACAGCAGCTAGATGGCTGGAGACTTCCTGAGCACTCACAATAATAATAATACACTATACAGGGGAGGACAGAGATGTGAACAAAATGAGGAGTAGATCTAAGTGGCAATTAATGCAGAGACTGAGCTCATTATATAGGGGCTGGCAGAGCTTGATTCAACTTGTAAGAAGGACGCGCAAATGAATCCATATGGGACAAAGAGTTGACAATCCTGCTCTGAACAGCAGAAAGAACGACTTACTCTACTATAAGGGGGAGATGGGGGGAGTGAGACAGAACACGCAAACCTGGTCACTATGGAAGCCACGAGGCAAATCGTGATCAAACATGCAGCATACTGTACGTTAGAATTATACAAAGGATGATGAAATCATAGGCTATGTAACACCTCCCCACAAAGAAAAAGAAATTTACAAAGGAAATTTCTTATTACTCTAAAACAATCTGTCTAAAGTCTAGATAAGCAATCTGCAATAGCATTTCCTTTCCCCTTGACATGTTGTATGTCTAATGAACACTCCTGAAGAAGTAGACTCCATCTTGTCAATCTCTTATTTTTATCTTTAAACTTACCAAGGAATTTCAGTGGGTTATGATTGGGATAAATGACTATGGGG
The DNA here is from genome assembly GCF_032717465.1 of Coenobita brevimanus. Taxonomy (NCBI): domain Eukaryota; kingdom Metazoa; phylum Arthropoda; class Malacostraca; order Decapoda; family Coenobitidae; genus Coenobita; species Coenobita brevimanus. The sequence continues at coordinate 7,269,559 of NC_137042.1, forward strand.
TCAAAACCAGAACACAAATAAAATGAAAAATGCTGTAAACCCAAAATCAAGGCCAAAAGCTCTTTCTCAATAGTGGACTAGTTCTTTTGAGGTGGAGTGAACTTCTTACTGTAATAAGATACAGGGTGTTCAATACCCTGATCATCCTCTTGCAGCAAAACAGCCCCAGCTCCTGTATCACTTGCATCAACAGCCATCTTAAAAGGCTTTGCAAAATTTGGAGTAGCGAGCACTGGCTGACTTAATAGGATAGCTTTAAGTTTACTAAAAGAGGATTCACAATTATCGGTCCAGACAAATTTAACTCCCTTTTTCAGTAGGTCTGTAAGTGGTGATACAAGAATTGAAAAGTTAAGAACAAATCTCCGATAATAACCTACCATTCCCAAAAATCTTTGTAGCTCTTTCCTACTTTTAGGTCTGGGAAGATCACTTATAACCTGAACCTTAGCTCCTGGTGGTGCAACGTGTCCATCACCAATTACATACCCAAGGTACTGAACTTTAGCTTGACCAAACTCACACTTTGATAAATTAGCTACATGATTAGCCTGAACCAAACGCTCAAGAAATTTACTGACATGGCATAGGTGATCTTTCCAGTTGTCACTGAAGATTAATACATCATCAATATAAACAACACACCCTGCCAAACCCTCTGTTGCAGCATTCATGAGCTTCTGAAAAGTGGCTGGTGCATTCTTCATACCATATGGCATTACAGAACATGCAAAAGTCTTTCCTAGTGTTACAAAACATGAGATCTTCCTAGCACGTTCAGTCATAGGTACTTGCCAGTATCCCTTTAACAAATCAAACTTACTTATGTACCTAGCCTTTCCGATCTTGTCTATGCAATCTTCCACACGAGGGAGAGGGTAAGTGTCTGTTTTGGTTATCTGATTAACACGTCTGTAGTCGATGCAAAGCCGCTGTGACCCACCTGGCTTAGGGACTAGAGTGACAGAAGAACTCCACTCGCTCTGACAGGGCTCAATCATCTTGTGGTCCAACAGGTAGCCAAGCTCCTTCTGGATGAGAGGAACTTTCACTGGGTTCACACGGTAAGGAGGCAGTTTAATTGGCTTTGCATCTACAACATCGACATCATGCATCAACACTGTGGTTCTTCCTGGAGTGGCACGGAACACTTGCTGGTACTCCTGCAGTAATGCCGAAAACTCCTGCCTTTCCTCGGGAGCTAGATGAGAAAGCTTAGTCTGGAGATCATTCATGATGTCAGGATTCTTCCCCAAACTATCACTCAGGCTCATACTGCATGGGAGAGCTTCACTTGCAGACTCGGGTGGAACAGCTACAGTGCAGACTGGGTTATTTTCGTCCCGCCTGTGATATAACTTTAGCATGTTGATGTGACAAAGTTGCTTGTTCTTTCTACGATCTGGTGTGGCGATGACATAGTTGATATCACTGAGTTTCTTCTCCACGAAATAAGGACCACTAAACTTTGCTTGAAGAGGTTGCCCATGCACCGGTAGCAGAATCAAAACCTGATCTCCTGGCTGAAAGTGGCGTAACCTGGACTTCTTATCATACCAAGTCTTCATCTTCTCCTGAGCAGCTCCTAAATTCTCTCTCACCAGCTGTAAAGCAGTGGACAGCCGTTCTTTGAACTTCATCACATACTCCAGCAGGTTGACGTCATCTTCCTCCGACAGCCAGCATTCCTTGAGTAACTTAAGGGGTCCTCTTACTTCATGGCCAAACAGTAGTTCAAAGGCTGAGAAGCCCAGTGATTCATTTGGAGATTCTCTTGCGGCAAATACAATGAATGGAAGACCTTTATCCCAGTCTTTCTGATGTTCCAAACAGTATTTCCTGAGCATCGATTTCAGTGTTTGATGATATCTCTCCAACGCTCCCTGCTTCTGGGGATGGTAAGGTGAAGACGTGATCTGGGTGATGCCCAACTCTTTCAGAGACTGCTTGAAAACATTTGACATGAAATTACTTCCCCGGTCTGCCTGTACCTCCTTGGGCAGACCAAACTTGGTGAAGAACCCCAGCATTTCCTTAACCACGTTCTTTGCTGAGATATTTCTAAGTGGAATGGCTTCAGGATAACGAGTAGCCATATCAATCAGGGTCAACACATAAGAAAATCCTGAAGAAGTCTTAGGAAGAGGGCCCACAATATCCACCAACACACGGGTGAAAGGCGCCTCAAAAGGAAGAATGGGAACTAGAGGTGCAACCTTTTCAGTCTGATTACACGTCCCCACAACTTGACAGGTGTGACAAGACTTACAATACCAGGAAACATCTCTGAAGATACCTGGCCAGTAGAAGTGTTTCAAAATGCATGTCACAGTCTTCCTCACTCCAAGGTGTTCTGCAAAACTGGAATCATGAGCCACTCTAATGATATCCTGCCTACAAACACGAGGGATGACAACTTGATGTACAACCTCCCATTCACAGTCGGCTGATGCTGTTGGGGGTCTCCACTTCCTCATAAGTACTCCTGACTTTATATAATAACAAGTAGAAGCACCAGCTGACTCTTCCTCACTGCAAGCAGAGTTAGCTAGACCTTTCAACTCAGGGTCAGCAACCTGCAACTCAACCAACTCTTGACGAGACAAATTATCAACACTATGAGGTACTGCCTCATCTGGTGAGTGGTCCAAATTAGCAAGAAAAGTGTCAGCTAGGATAACATCATCATCATCACAATCCTCTAAGTCACCAGTAACCTTAGACTTAGCCCTAGTGACAGCGCATGCAGAGAACACATCAGGGACATCACAATCCTGGGTCGCAGTCACTCGTTCACTAGACAACTGAGGAGCTGGACAGACTTGACTTCCACCAATATCATTTCCAAGTAAGAAAGTTACACCTGACATTGGGAGTGTCTCAACCAACCCAACCATAACGGAATCATTAACAAAACCAGACTCTAAATTCACTCTGCACAGAGGGACAGAGAAGTAATTATTCCCTACACCTTGTAAGATTACAGATTCATCAGAGGAATTAACATTAGAGCCTAGAACACTGGTCAGCATAAGGGATTGGCAAGCACCTGTATCACGAAATATTTTAACTAATTTCCTGTCATTACTGTCCAGAGGACTGACAAAACCATCAGACAGGAAATTAGCACATGAACTCTTGAGAGTGTCACCCACGTTACTGCTCAAAAGAGGAGCTCCATCATGAGAATTTAATTTACCCCTCAAAGCAGGTTCAGTTAACTCGGTTAAAGAATTCTGGGAACTCTCAAGGGTGGACACTAGACCAATTGACTGAATACTTAAAGACTCCTTTTTGTTCACATCACGCTGTCTCCTGAAACATTTCTCCGTAGTATGACCAAGCTTACTACAATAAGTACATTTACTTTTCTGAAATCTAGAGGTGGAGCTGGTATTTACTTCCTGAGAAACATCATCTTTATTCTCTTTCCTGTTACCAGTACTCTGAGTAGAGGCAACGTACTTACTCTCAGCTTTCCTTTTTTCTTTAGAATATCTCTTGTGAGTGAGAACATATTCATCAGCTAAAACTGCAGCATCAGACAAATTATCTATTCTTTTCTCATCAAGATATAGGCTTACATCTTTATTAATGCACCTTTTGAGTCCTCTAGCAAAATCATCTGCTTCAATTTATCAAAACCAGAATTTACATTCTTAGAATTTAACCACTGCTCTAACGATCTTTGATTTTTGATTACTCAACATGGGATTGCTTATCTTGCTTATAAGTTGTCCTAAATTTTACTCTATAGGCTTCAGGAACAAGCTCATAGGCCTTAAGAATCAAGCTCTTAACTACATCATTATTATCAGATTGATCCTGAGGCAAAGATGCATAAGTTACTTGAGCTTTACGGGTGAGAACACTGTAGGAGTACTGGCCAATACTTTTTGGGCCAATTAAAACCTGTAGCTACCCTCTCAAACAACTGAAAATACTTTGTTAAATCAGATTCATTAAAAGGAGGGACAAGTTTAACATTTTTAGCCACATCAAAATCATCAGAGCTAGATGATCCAGTTCCACTTTGTTTCATGCAATACTCATGGTCTGCCTGAATCTCAGCAATTTCAATTTGTGCCTGTGCCTCCTGAATACGAGCCTGAGACTCAGCCTCCTTAGCACGAGCCTCCTGCAGGGCTAACTGTAACTTAGTTATTTCAATCTGTGTTTGCTCATCTGGAGGAGTTACATTAAACAAGCTTTTATTAATCATGTCAACAATTTGATCTTTAGACTGATGAGAGCGAACAGCAATTCCCAATTGTTGAGCAACAAGCTTAAGTTCATTCTTTGTTCTGTTTTCTACATCACACACTGTTTGCACATTTGACAAAAAATCTTTGGCTTATTAAGAGTAGTAATAGTACACATCATGAATAAATCACAGTCACAAAATATCAAGCAATATCCTTATGATAATATCCTGAATATCCTGATAAGAGGTCGCCAAATTTATGTTACGGAACAGAGAGATAATGAACACTTCAAGTGAGAATACTAAAATCACTACTGTCCCGCAAAGTTCCAGGTTCAAAACAAAAGAGTTAGGTAAAATTACAAGTTAAAGTTTAATGCTCAAACTAACAACTAAACATTCAGGACTCATAAGGATAATGTAATGGCAAAACAGGTTACATATATTGTTAACTGCAATAGCCTCTATTACATGAATTTAGGAAGAGCAAATTTATCTAACTCAGCCCTGATAAATGAGAAAACCGAATAATGCTCAGTTAAAGCAAGATATATTATTACAGATACAAAATATTACTAATAATGGCTGACATTAAAAACTCTACGTGAATCACAAAAAACCTTACCAGGCCTACGAAGTAACGCCTTAGGCCATACAGTACAAGAAAAATGGTAATAACACTTATACTCAAATTATACAGCAGCTAGATGGCTGGAGACTTCCTGAGCACTCACAATAATAGTAATACACTATACAGGGGAGGACACAGATGTGAACAAAATGAAGAGTAGATCTAAGTGGCAATTAATGCAGAAAATATGACAAATGAGTAATGTCTAGAATTTAAAGAATAGTCTACGGCTTTTTCAAATGCAAAAAGTTCTGAGGTAAACACAGATGTATGAGTCGGCAACAGATACCTGGGGACACAATTAGGCGACCACACACTAACATCCACACATTCACTCGACATGGAGCCACTGGTGTACAATTGGTGAGCCCAAGTGATGTATGATAATGTTACAAAACAAGTGGTGGACCTCAGCCTCCAGTGCTTTGGTCTTTGGTGCTGGGAGCCATGTGATATCAAAAGTAAAGATGGGTAGCTCCCAAGGCGCTATATTTTTAAACACCAACTTGTCACAGTCACTGAGATCCACATGAAGCTCTAATGTCAGCAAGTGGAGGTGAATGACGAGTGGCCGACGAACACCCCGCGTAAGATGATGGTGTTGACCAGGGGAGGAGGGGCACAGGCCACATTGGCGAAATTAATTTTCTTAAAAATTCGAATGCCGTATGACACCAGCAGGTATGACAGCAGTAGGTGGTCGCAGTGAATACGGAGTGGAGGTACTTTCACCTTCACTTCCATTCAAGCTACATGTTTATGCTGTATCTGATGGCTCCAAGACACATTCACAAATATTTATTCTTCTCCCACGTTGAACCTCTTCAATATGGTATCGGATGCTGACCAATACACCCATGCGCCGTAACCTAGCTTGGATCTAATAAGGAACTTATGCACCATTAATAAAGATTTTCTGTCAGCACCACACGTAGTACCCATTGGGTACTTTAGGACATTTAACGGTTTATCACAAGGAGAAATCAAATTATTAACATGAAATATGAAGTTCAAATGAACATCCAAATGGATTCCCAAAAATCTTTACAGAATTTTCAAAAGGTACTGCCTGGGTATCGAAATTTAATTTTAAAAAATTAGTTACGTTACTGATTGTAAAAACTACAGCGGCACACTCAGGGACGGAAAAATTAAATCCCCAATGCAAGGCCCATTGGTGGACGGAATCAAGGGCTGCTAGAATCCGCCAAGCCGAAAATTGTGCATTACAGGAAGAGTGCCATATTGCACAATCATCAGCATAGAGTGAGTAATCAAGATTCCTCGGGATGGGAGATGAAGACAGCATATCATTAATTATAATACTAAAAGTGAAACTAGGCACACTGCCTTGTAGCACCCCGTTTTCTTGGATAAATACATCCTATGTTAAGTTATGGGGCAATTTGACAGAGAAGGTTCTGTCCTTTCTTACGAAATTTTAAATAAAAATTGGCAAAATACCTCTTAAACCATAACCATAGAGCTTCATTAGTAGCCTATACTGCGTCGCCATGTCATTTCATAGGCTTTATGGATGTCGAAGAACACCCCTATCACGAAGTCTCAACTGGCATATGCTTCTGAAATACAGTGCTCCACATTCATTAAATGATCTAGCGAACTTCAGTATTTACAGGAGCCACAATTTTGATCACTTAACAAATTCTTCAACTCTAAAACAAAAAGAAGACTATTATTAACCATTTGTTCCATGACCTTACGTGGACAAGAGGTCAACACAAGAGGACGAAATGAAGTGGGATTAGACGAAAAGAATAGCTCTTTGATTTTCTCAACTTACTTCTTGCATCATTTATGATAATTTCCCTCTACTACGGCACTTATGTTTGCACTTGACATCAGAGTACAGGTAATTGCACTTTGAGAAGAAAATGCTATGGCTGTTTCACACAGTATGGATGAATATGAGGCAGTTACTTGTTCTAAATTTGTGACTAATTTGTACTAATCAGGGGCATCGTGAAAATATTACTGATGTTATACACAACTTATACTTTTTCTACTTTGTTACAGATACACTGATTCTCATAGAGGCCTATTCACCATTATTTTCTGAGCAAAGAGGGAAAAATAATAGTTACAGCCAACCAAGTCATTTTCTTCTCACCCGTGCACTCCTGGTTTGCTTTCATTGTGGCAGGTAGGGTTACTCAAGGTATTCCCAATCACTGTTTCACAAATAACCATAAACAGTAACACTTATTGCAATACACTTGTAAAATTTATTAAAAAACACTAATTTCATAACACTTACTAGACATGACATATAATATCTTACGTTTCACTTACGCATAAAAAAAAAAAAAACTTGTGCATACCTGTTTACTATTTACAATTTATCACACACCTGCTCAGTCACTGAGCCCTTTCTCCGGCAGTAAGGGCAGAACTTTTGTGGTTTGATGATGCAATCAACACCTCACTTGGAGAAGTGGAATCGAACGAGGAGGATGAGGAAGACATCACCCTACACTCTACCAGCACCGTGTACAGACTGAGCCGTGCATCAGAGGTGTCTTGGGTACCTACCTACCCTATGGTTGTCATAGAAAATGGTCGCGGGCTCAAAGGGTGCCGGGAAGAGGCTTGCAGCTATACCAGTCAACCGGCGTTGCTCCGTGCCCCAAATCGTGATGGTATAACACGTCAACTGGCGCATAGGAGCTTATGTTTTTCAGCAATCCGGCGTCCACCAATGCACTCTATGCTTTGCATGATCTGTGGACGTCTTGAGAATAGCAGCCTCAGCCAGGTGTAATATGAAATTGGTCAAATTTTCGACTTTTACATCTATGGTCTAACCAGATACATCTAAATCAGCAATCCTTGAGAAGGATCCTCGATCTGCTTTATTATAGTTAAATGTTGGAGGTGGTTGGTCCAAAACAATGTCACATGTATAAGGAAGACAGTTGGGTAAATGACCACTTCCCAAGGAGTCGTCATTAGGGTCCCACAAGAAATCTTGATGTTTACCTGGGGAAGCCAGGGACATGTCGATAGCCAAAAAGTTACCTGTACATGTGTCGCTCTACCATCGTCCAGAAGACAGAGGTTAAATTGAAGTATTAGGTTCGGTACTTGTTCCCCATGACCATCGATCCTCAAGTTACCTCAGTGGTAGTGATGGGTATTAAAGTCCCCCAACACTAACTTTCCCAGAAAGATGTTCAAATAGGGAATTCTAAGCTTTACTATCAATGGGGCCATGTGGTGGACAATAGAGAGAGCAAATAGACAGATTCGTGCTATTAAATTTCACTCTGCATGTGACAGTCTCCAGAGATGAATTTAGAACACTTCCTTTGTGGGTGTGATTGTGTATGTATAAGGGAACTCCGTAACCATCATATCTTTTATATGAATGGTAGTGTTTGAACTGTGGAGGATCAGGGTGATCCACCGAGCGTGTCTCCTGTAAACAAATAATGTCCAGCCTGTGTACAGATAGCGGGATTACTATATTGCATAATATATTCTCTAGAGTCCCACAGTCCCAAGCGTGGTGGGAGCATAAAATAGAATGCTCTAAGATAGGCTAGATGCAGCTCCTCCCCACTGACAATCAGGCTGGAAAGGATCTCCTGACCCAGGTCGGTCACCCAGAGCAGATTGTAAAGGTTGGAGTAGGGCGTAGCTCCGAGCTGATATGACAGGGTGTGGGCATCGAGTGTCAAGAGTTGATGGTAGGAGAACACGTCTAGCCAATTCTTAGCATCCAAGATAGGAGGGAGAGAGGGGTTGCCCTCTTCTGCCTGAGGAAGGGAGGGCTTATTTACCTCCCCCTCTGCTGAGGAGCCAGTGATACATCCTTGGCCATGGAGACAGAGTTAGAAGAGTCCTGTACCTCTTCAGTCACTAATAGCAGTTGGTGTACATCTGCAAAGGTCTGGCAATGGCCACGTCCGGAGCCATGTTGGTAATCGCTACTGGGGGAAGCCTCCAGCCTTAGCCTCTTCCGTGGTGTTGTGCAAGGGGCAGCAGGTTGCAGCTGCCGGGTCCGACGCTCCCACCATTGAGGAACAGAATGTACATCGCAGGCAAAGAACTCGGGGATGACCGTGTGAGGCAGTCAGTTCTCTCCAAAAATTTTTGGGAGGAGAATACGCCAAGTTCCCTTATCACCCAAACAAAAAGCTCTCACTGTCGCAATGCATATTTCCACGATGGTGCTTATCTCCCTAGGACTTACAGGACCCCTGGCTCAGTGCCCCTGGGCTGAGACGTTGCTGTGCATAGGCAGAACCCTGCACAGCTATGCCCCCCCAGTCCAGTGACATTCCAAGCCTCAGGACCCTTAGGAGTCCAAAAGAGACTAAAACCACCATCTTGCCATAACCAAGGGAACATTGGAGGTGCCGTGGGTTTGGTTTAATGACAGCCTGGCAGTGCACGAAAATATCAACACCAGTATCCTGGCACTTGATGAAGCCATACCCCGCCCTGACATTATGCCAAACCATGATCTCTTGATCTCCTTGGCTAGCGGAGACTGTGGGCAGCTATTTCCCCCCTAAAACGGGTTGAAGGCTGTAGCAAGAGATGTGTCTTCCACTGTAACTCTGAATAGAGTCTCTCCTCCTCTGTGATCTTTTTTCCTTTTTTTTTCCTAATGGCCATCACTTGCAATGAGGGGTATTAGGCCATGTAATTAAAAAAAAAAATGAATAAACAAAAAACTCATGCACTGCATGAGACAGTAAGTCTAGGTGGCCAAGCATGGAGGGAGCATATGATAGAATGCTCTGAGATCAGCTAGACGCACCTCCTACCCCCTGACAAACAAAACTGGTCGAACTGCCTCATCCAGCTCGGCAGCCCATAGCAGATTGTAGAGGTTGGGGTAGATCGAGGTTCTGAGTTGGTATGACCAAGTGTGGGCTTCAAGGGTCAGGAAGTATTGGTAGGAGGATACGCCTAGCCAATCCTTGTGGTCCATGATAGGAGGGCGAGATGGATTGCCCTCCACTGCTGGAGGAGGGAAGGACTCATTGACCTCCTCCTCAGCCAAGGAGCTGGTCGACGCATCCTCAGCCATGGAGACAGAGTCAGAAGAGTCCCACCCCTCTTCAATCTGATGGCAGATGGTGTACTTCAGCCATGGTCTTTGCTGTGTCCAGTTTCGGAGCCAGGTCGGTGATCGGAGTTGCAGTCTGTCTGTTGAGAGAAGTCTCCAGTCATGGCCTCTTCCACCAAGTTGTGCAGGGGGTGACAGGCTGCCGCAGACGGGCCCGATGTCCCCTTCGGCAAGAGGCAGAATATACATTGTGGACAAAGCACCTGGGGATAACAAGGTGAGGTAGCTCACTCCCCTCAAAGATCTTGGGGAGGAGAAGTGCAAAGTCCCCTTATTATCCCCGCAAAAAGCCTTCACTGTCGCGATGCACATTTCATTGATGGTGCTTATCGCCCCAGGACTCGTAGGATCCCTAGCCTGGCGTACCCGGGCCGTGAGATGTTACCGTGCATGGGCAGAGCCTTGCAAAACTGCACCTCCTAACCTAGCAATATCCTGAGCCTCAGGATCCTTAGGAGTCTCAGAGAGACTAAACTCCACTGTTTCTCCGTCCCTAAGGGAGCGTTGGAAGTGCCGTGGGTTTGGTTTACAACGGCCTTGCAGTGCACAAAAACATCAACGCCAGTATCCTGGTGCTTGATGAAACCGTACCCCCCCCCCCCGACATCAAACCAAAACAAGGTCTCTCCAATCTTTTTCTGGGCCACAGGAGACTGTGGTCTGCTGGATGCCCCCCTCAACAGATCATAGGCAATAGCAGGAGACGTGTTGTCCATGATTGCTGGTCGATCAGCTGGCTGGCTTCTCCTCCTTGCATACAACTCCCCCTCTGTGACAGTCCTAGCCCAGCTTATACACACAAGATCAAGGCAGCAAGATGGGCAGAACAGAAACACAAGGTCGAAGCCACGGGCAGACAAGGGAAGGTGGTTCGAAACAGTTCTAGAAACAATGACACGCAGCTGGGCCAGGTTGTTTCCTATAGTCTGATATTAATAAAACTCTTCCCTATTCACACAAGTGTTAAGAGTGATGTTAACACAATCGAATAAGAAATACACTGAATTATAACAATTTGAAAAATATTATTGGCTATACATGAGAATATTCAATAGTCAAGGAAAAAAATGGTGAAACAGCAGGCACATCAAGCATCCAGTTCGAAATGTTGAAAGCCTCTTGTGAATCAAGAATAGAACTCATCAACGACCCAGTGAATAAAGTAGTATGTGACTGTGTGGTGCCCTGAGTCTAAGGACCTAACCACGCTTGCTCCAGAAAGTACTGGTCCACACTTAACACAAAGCAGTCTGACTCTACATACGATGTCTGTTATAAAATGCCCAATTAGGCCTACTCCACCTCAAACTGATCAATGTGCTTTCATGAGCATGCGTGATATCACTTTTTTGTAATGTTTGCAAGGCATTATTTCTTGATATATATATTCAGATGATAAGAGATGAATCTCCTTCGGCATCATGAGCTATATCGATAACTTAGGAGGCTATAGTTGCAGCGCACGACTCTGAAGTTGTCATGATCGTGTCCCGGCAACCAACCCGTCAATAGTGCATCCGATATCATGTACAATATGATACGCCCGTGATTTGTGTAAAATATATTCGTATATAATAATATTTATATATAATATATAATATATTCGTGTATAATATGATACGAGTTCGGACGCATTATTGACAGGTAAGTTGCCAGGGTACGATAATGACAACCTCAGTGCCAAGCACCGAGACTACAGCGTGCTCTCACCTTACCAAATTGTTCTTACCTAATTGTATCTTTACAGGAATGAGTCAAGCTCGTACTGTCCCGTGTTTTAAACCATATTTATTGTACATATCCTTAAATTTGTGAATTGTTTTGGCACACACTATTTCATTCGGTAGTGCATTCCATTGATCACTGAATTTCCTTACGTCTTTATCACCTCTCTTCTTATGCAGTTTTTTGCAGTGTCCTCTTGCTGATGCTTGTCCATATGTTAAGTAATCATTTATGTCTATTTTCTCTTTTCCCGATATGCATTTATATAGCATTATCATGTCACCTCTTTTCCTTCTCTCCTGTAGTGTTGGTAGATTCAGTTTATTTAGCCTTTCTTCGTAGCTTAGGTCCCTTAAGCTTGGTATCCATCTTGTACCGGCCCTTTGAACTTTTTCAATCTTGTCTATATGCTTTTTGAGATGAGGACTCCAGACTACTGATGCATATTCCAGGGTTGGTCAAATGAATGATGTTATTATCCTTCTTAGCATGTCTTCATTTATGTATGTGAATGCTATTCTCATATTTGCAAGCAGTGTGTACATGTTCCGTACCTTCTCGCTGATGTGGTCAGCCGGAGATAGTCTGTTATTGATAATCACACCTAGGTCTTTCTCTCTTTCTGATGTGTATAGGGTTTTATTTCCAAACTTATAATCCCAATCAGGTCTTTTTCCACTTTTACCAAACTTGAATACATGACACTTGTCCACATTGAATTCCATTTGCCATGTACTACTCCATTCATGAAGTTTATTTAATTCTTCTTGTAGCTCTTTACAAGAGTCTGTGTTAGTAATTCTCCTTTGTATTTTTGCATCATCTGCAAACATATTCAGATAGCTCTCATTTCCAGTGTTACTGTTTATATCATTTATATACACTAAAAACATGATTGGTGCCAGCACTGAACCCTGTGGTACTCCACTAGTCACTTCTTTCCATGATGAGTAGTTTCCTCTTAGTACTGTCCTCATTTCTCTTTTTATGAGAAAGTCTTGCATCCAACAAAACAGTTTGCCTCGAATTCCTCCTTGATGGCACAGTTTCCATAAAAGTCTTTGGTGTGGTACTGTGTCAAAAGCTTTCTTGAAATCTAAATAGATACTGTCCACCCATCCTTCCCTTTCCTGTATTGTGTTTGTTACTCTGTCATAGTAGCTCAACAGATTAGTAACACATGATTTTCCTTTTCTAAAACCAAACTGTCTTTCTGTTATCATACTGTGTTCTTCTAGATGATTTACCCAAGCTTTTCTTATAAGTTTTTCTAATACCTTGCTTACAACACTGGTCAGTGATACTGGTCGGTAGTTGAGTAGATTTTGTCTATTTCCTTTCTTGAATAAGGGGACAATATTTGCTTTTTTCCAAATATCAGGTAGTTTACCTTGACTCAAGGATTTCTTGAAAATTAAAAATAATGGTTTACTTAACTCCTTTGCACATTCTTGTAATACCCAACATGAAATTTCATCAGGACCACTTGCTTTTCCTCTGTCTAATCTACTTAACTCCTCCTGTATTACTTTTTCTGCTATTTGTATATCTGGTAGTACCTATGTGTGGACATGCGTGTTCCACATAGTCACTCTCAAAATTTTTTTCTTCTGTAAAAACTAACTGGAAATTCTTATTTAGTGCTTCACAAATATCTTTCTCTTGTGTATAAGTGATTCCCTCATCCGTAATGGATTGTATTATATCTTTTACTTTAGTTTTGCTTCTGATATAGGTGTAAAACAGCTTTGGTTGATCACTACTTTTATTTATTATATCCTCCTCAAACTGTTTTTGGGTTTCCCTCCTTATTCTTGTATAGTCGTTTCTTGCCTGTTTGTAATTATTATACTCCCTTTCACTATTGTGTCTTCTGTATCTATTCCACAACAAATCTCTTCTTTCTTTTGATTTTTTACATTCTGTATTGAACCATTTCTGTATTTACTTATCTGCTTCTTTGTGCTGTGGGATGTACTTCTGGACTCCTATTTCATAAAATTCACAAAATTTTTTATATACAGCATTTAAATCTTGTCCTCCAAGCTCATTTTCCCAATCAACTTCTAAGAAATACTTCTTTAGGTCTTGATAATTTCCCTTTTTATAGTTTAGGCTCTTTTTGTAACTATCATTGCTGTTTACTATGTCAAATGCTATCCTGAAGTTATAATTTAGTACTGCATGATCGCTTTTGCCGAGTGGAGGGTGATATATTAAACTGTCAATATCATTTTCTTGCCTAGTAAATATTAGATCTAGCACTGAAGGTATATCAAGTCCTCTTTTTCTGGTGGTTTCCCTCACATGTTGCGTTAAGAAAAACTCTTGTACGAGATCCAAGAGCTTTTGGTCCCAACAGCTTTCTTGGCTATTTATATCTAGAGTATTCCAATTTATATTTGTATTGAAGTTCCCAGGTAGTATAATTCTTTCCGATTTCTCTTCCATTTTATGTAGCAATGATCTTGCACTCTGAATTGTACTCTCTGCCAGGTCCTCATATTCGTCTCTTTCCCATGTGTTTGATCTGGGTGGCAAGTACAAATTTGCTACAATTACTTTACCTTCAGATGTGTTGATCTCTACTGCAATCAGTTCTACTTGTGATGGTATATCTAGTTTTATTTCCTTGACTTTTAGATTTTTCTTAGTTAATATTATAATTCCTCCTCCTTTTTTTAAATATCTGTCTCTTCTCCATATATTGTATTCCTCTAAGTTTAGTATGTCATTTGATATCCTTGGTATTAATTTTGTTTAAGTTAGGCATATTATTTGTGGTTCATTTTCTCTGACATAATCATTCATCTCTAGTAATTTAGATACCATTCCATCCACATTTGAGTACATCAACTTTATCATCTTGTTTATATACTTGTCATGACATGGTTCTACTACCTTCCTCCTTTTTCTTCCATCCTGTTTGTGTACCACTTTCGTACCTGCAATCCTATTACTTTGTAAAAAAATTTCTTCTTCTCCTCTTCTGATCTTCCCTCATTTTTTGTTTTTGCTTCCTCCCTTTTCTCTTTCAGTAATTCCAGTTCCTCTTGTGTTAGGCATCTTTTTATCCATACATTTTTGAACTCCTCTTTTTCCTTAAGATTCTTTGCATTTTTTAGTATCTCTTCCACAGTGTTTACACTCTGGAGTGTCACCTTTAGAGGTCTTGTCTTGCTTTTCTCGTATTTCCCTAACCTTTTGTGTTCCTCTATGTCTTTACTACAGATTTCCTCTGATTCTTCTTTCAGTAAGCTCATTACATTTGCCATCTCCTTTTTGTCTCTTGTGATCTTGTTTTTAACTTCTTCCTCTTCTATACCAGTGATTACTATTGATTTGTTTATCTCTACTGAATCTCTAACTAACTTTGGATTGTTTTGGATTATTCTTTTCACCTCCTTTTTAATGCTTTTTTCCTCCACCCTTGTTTCTAAGTCTTTCTTTACTTTCACCATTTCAGCATACGTGGTTTCTACATCATTTTTGTAGCTTTGCACAGCTTCATTCACTTGTGATATCTTCTCCTCAATATCACTGCTCTGGTCAATAAGACTGCTAACTTGCCTAATTGTCTCTGTGTCATTTTTGAACTCTTCCATAACACTCTCGTGATTGACTACTGTACTTGCCATTTCACTCATTTTCTTCCTAAGTGTACTCAATTCCACTGTTAGTTCACTGATGGTTGTGTCTTTCTTATTGGCCTCCCTTCCTAGTTTTTCTATTTTTTCCTTTTGCAAGTGCGTCTGCTTCTTTATTTCATCAATTTCATTTTTGAAAGCCATTTCTAGTTTGTTTACACGTTCAATCAGTCTATTGTGAGTCTCTACTTCAACCAGTTCTGGGTAGAAATCATCATTTTGCTTTTTACCTTTAACCCTATTCTTTTCCAAATTTGTTTTACTGAAGTATGTATCCATTTTGCAATACTTAAAGTGCAAAGCATGTACTTACAATCTCCGTGTTGTTGTAGTCTAAACAAACCTCAGAGATGACTCAGCGTATTCTTTCGTCTTGGTTCAATTTCCTGTTTGAACAAGTCTTGTTTAAACTTTTTTTTTTTTTTCCTTTTAATAATGAACAATCATTTAGTCTAACCTGGTACTGAGCTTGACTCATACAAAGATACTATTTAGGTAATGCCACTGGCCGTGATGATTTGGTATGGAGCGCCGGTGTCACACGTCCGCCTAGATTGAATCCCTCTGTGTGTGTAATCTGAGCTGCTATATGGGGAAGGGGAAGGTCTTAGAAAAAAGAAATTATAGATCTCTGAAGCTGATGCATCTTGTAATGAAACTGATGGAATATTTAGTGGATTGATTAAGAAGAGAATGAGTAAGCACCGATAAGATTCAGTTTCATGTCAGGTCGGGGGACCAAAGATTTTCTTTTTTATAGTAAGATAACCGTAAATGTATGTATATGACTAAAGATAAGAGATATACTGGGTGCGTGTAGAATTCAACAACTTGACATGGTTCCAAGGGAGGTCGTAAGATAGAAAATGAGAACACTGGGGGTTGAACAACAGTGTGTGGGTGGTGGTAGAAATGTATGGAAATGTTAGAACCTCGGCCAATGGTACATACAACGATGATTTTGAGATTCAAGTCAGGATGCAGTGAAGAGTTTGAGATTTAGGTCAGGATACAAAGAAGAATTTGAGATCAAGGTCAGGGTACATCAGGGATCAATCCTGAGCCCACTGCCATTTATAATAGTGATGCAAGCACTGTCACGAGATGCCAGCGAGGGGTGCCAATGGGTGCTCATTTGTGTTGATGATCTTGTGCTGCTGACAGAAAGTTAAGAAGAACTGATCGAAGTAAAAAGATATGTGAGTAGTACTGAAACAAAAAGGCATGAATTTTGGGTGTGACACTGGACTGGTTTGATTATCAGTTAGGATAACAGGTCTTTTGCTGTTTGTAGGAAGTAAATGAGGAGGAATAATATTTCCTGCACAGAATACAAACGTTGAATACGCAAGAGATGTAGTGAATGAGTTGCAGCTTGTGTTTGGAGGTGGATATCCTGTGAATCAGATGCAGGGGCACAACCGAACCACTTGATGGTAGACCAGTAAGATCCATGGTGACGAGTCACTGGAGATTGTGGACAAAGTCTTCTTCTACCTTCCAGGAAGCGGTACCAAGCACAGTGCCATTGCAAGGGTGCGGAATTCATGGAAAAGATTAGGGAACTGTTTCCTATAAAGACATCTCAAGCGCTCTCACAGTCCACGAAAGGGAGTGTTTGATACCTGTGTTAGGAGAGTCGTATTGTATGGCAGTAAAATATTGGTTGTAAAAAGGAGAAAATAATGAGACTGGAGCAAAACAAAGAATGATTCGATGGATATATGGAGTACAACTGAACGTCGGCATTCTTATTATTATTAATACAACAGAAACAACAACAGCAACAACAACAACAATAACAACAACAACAACAACAACTACTACTACTACTACTACTACTACTACTACTACTATTACTACTACTGCTACTACTACTACTACTACTACTACTACTACTACTGCTACTACTACTACTACTACTACTACTACTACTACTACTACTACTACAACTAGGCTACTACTACTACTACTACTACTACTACAATTAGGCTACTACTACTACAACTACGACTACTACTACTACTACTACTACAACTAGGCTACTACTACTACTACTACGACTACTACGACTACTACTACTACTACTACTACTACTACAACTAGGCTACTACTACTACTACTACGACTACTACTACTACTACTATTACTGCGGCTGCTGCTGCTGCTGCTGCTGCTATTAGTGTTATTGCTATTATTACGATTAATATGAATCATTAAGTTATACGTAGAAAGAAAGAGAGAGGTGAAAAGATTAGTAAGAGAGAGTAAGAAGAGAGTGGATGAGGAATTTGGAAGGAATATGAGTGTAAAGTGGAGGGACTGTAAGAAAATGTTCTGGAAAGAGGTGAAAAGAATAAGACAGGGTGGAAGTGAAGTTAGCAGGGGAGTGAAAGATAAAAATGGTAGATTACTGGTGGAGAAGGGAGAAAAAGTGAGCAGAAGGAATTGTTGAACATAGAGGATGGAAGTAATGCGAGTTTAAGTGGCTTGGGAATGGCTGGGAGAAGGAGGGAGGTGAGAAGACAGGAAGAAATCAGTAGGACAGAAGTTGTGGAAGCAATGAAGAAAGTTAAATCGGGGAAAGCCCCAGGAATTGATGGAGTGTGTGGTTAAATGCTGAAGCATGGGGGAGAGATAGTAGTAGAATGGATGTGGAAAATGTGCAGATTGGCCTGGGAGGAAGGTAGAGTCCCGGAGGATTGGAAGTCAGGTATAATTATTCCCTTATAGAAAGGAAAAGGGGAAAAAGAAGTGTGTGGTAATCATAGGGGCATTTGTCTTCTTAGTACAATAGG
Source organism: Coenobita brevimanus (assembly GCF_032717465.1). Taxonomy (NCBI): domain Eukaryota; kingdom Metazoa; phylum Arthropoda; class Malacostraca; order Decapoda; family Coenobitidae; genus Coenobita; species Coenobita brevimanus. The sequence continues at coordinate 7,287,665 of NC_137042.1, forward strand.
AAAAGTGTATGGTAGGATACTTATTGACAGAGTTAGAGAAAGAACAGAGAAATTAGTTGGAGAAGAACAGGGAGGCTTTAGGAAGGGAAGATGTTGTGTAGATCAGATATTCATTCTTAGATCTTTAGTGGAAAAGTTTCTAGAGAAGGGAAAGATGTTGTATGCGGCTTTCATGGATTTGGAGAAAGCATATGACAGAGTGGATAGACAAGGATTGTGGAAAGTGTTAAGAATATATAGAGTAGATGGGAAGTTGTTGAATGCTGTGAAGAGTATGTACGATGGTGCGAAGTATGCAGTGCGTGTGGATGGTGAACTAAGTGAATTTTTCTCTTTGAAAGTTGGGTTGAAACAGGGATGTGTCATGTCTCCATGGTTGTTCAATCTGTACATGGATGGGGTAATAAAAGAGGTACAAAGTAAGGTAATGGATACTGGAGTGGCCCTGGTGAGAGAGGATAGTGTTTGGAAACTCCCTGCACTGTTGTTTGCAGATGATACTGTGTTGTTGAGTGAAGACGAAGGGGAGCTGCAAGGCTTGGTGGATGAGTTTGGGAGAATGTGTAAGAAATGGAATCTAAAGGTGAATGTAGGGAAGAGTAAAGTGATGGTCTTTGAGAGAGGTGAAGTCAGTGAATGTACAACGAGGTTGGATGGTGAGGAAATGGAAAATGTGAGTACGTTTAAGTACTTGGGTAGTGTGATGAGTAAGGATGGAGGTTTGGAGGGTGAAGTGCGTGAAAGGGTACAGCAGGGAAGAAAGGTTGATGGTTCTTTGAAAGCAGTGATAAGAAACAGGGAAGTGAGCATGGAAGTGAAAAAGTTACTTCATGACAGTATCGTGATACCAACTTCAACGTACGGAAGTGAAGCTTGGACGTTGTTGGAAAAACACAATTCAAGAGTGAGAGCAGTGGAAATGAGTTATTTGAGAGGAGCCTGTGGAGTCACATGGAGGGACAGGTTGACGAATGAGGATATAAAGGAGCGTTGTGGTGTGGATGTGGATGTGATAGGAAGCGTTATGAGGAACACACTGAGGTGGTTTGGCCATGTGGAGAGGATGGAGGGTGAAAGACTGACGAAGAGAGTGTATGTGAGTGAGGTGGAGGGGGGAAGAGGGAGGGGGAGGCCGAGGATAAGATGGAGGGATGGGGTGGAGAGGTATATGAGAGAGGGGGGTGTGAGTTGGAAGCAGGGCAGTGAAATGGCGGGGGACAGGGCGACTTGGAGGCGATTTGTTTGTGGCCACCCCAAACGGGATTGAGGCGTCTGGCAATAGATAGATAGATTAAGTGAGAGCCCCAGTGAAGAGCAAATAAGCACATTATAAACCCCAGAGAGTCCAATGGAGGGGGGGGGGAGCACAAGCAGCCAAGAAATTATTAGCTAAGTCAAAATGCTTTAACTTCAGCTTTGAAGGCCTGAAAACTCTCCGAATTCATATGAGAGAGAGAGGGAGAGAGAGAGAGAGAGAGAGAGAGGGAGGGGAGGGGAAAGGGAGGTGTTACTGTTGTTGAGTTCCTCAGATCAGTGGAGTAGCTTGGATGGAACAGACTACCGCTCCCCCATCAAGATATCCACATATCACCTTCACCTCTACACAGCCTCACTGAAAACCGATTAACGTTTTCTTCTTCATAGTAAGTTTATTAAAGCCTACTATACTCCTTTTACTCTAACCTCGCCTAAAATTGCCCTCTTTCCATCTTGATTCTGACTTATAGCAATAGACTTACATTCGAATAGAGCACTAGTCACGAAGAAGTGCTATGGAAATAATGTAAAGTCGTAGTATATGTAAAACAAAGTGTAAATGAACAAATATCTAGGACAAGTTAGTGTAAAAGGAGTATAGTTTTACCTCTCTTCTACTAACATATCCACATTTCCCCTCCACCTCTCCAGGTAGCATCACTGAAAACTTATAAACTTTACATCCACATCAGTTCGTTAAGGCCTACTATAGTATCTTCATCTGTTCTTGGCCTAGATTTTCGAAGTTTTGCAGCTTATTTCACTTGCTGGTAGAAAAGGAAAATGCCATCTCTCAACATCCTGTACGAAGCACTTCTTCGTGACCAGCTTCATATTTTTGTGGTAATTTATTGTAAAACTCAGCATTCAACACGGAGAGGTGGTGATTGCAGGCCAAGTTAAAAGGAACAGATTATCTCAATTTCGACATAGTTCATCTTAAAAGAGTAACCGACCGTTCTTTTACACAGCAAGTTTGTTATAGCTACTTCATTTTTTTCTTTTTAACTTTATGACTACTTTACCATCTTAACTTCTGCATAGGTTATCTTAGAACAGTTTAAATTTTTACAGCATGTTATTTATTTATTTCACTCGGTCTTCACTTTATAATGACCTTAGCAGAAGTACCGACATTGCAGGGTAGGTGGGTAGGCAGAAAAAATATACTTACGTAAAGCAAAATAAGCTGATACTTTTTATGAAACGCCTAAATCACACACTTGTTGGGATAAACACCCGTCTTTAATCATTTACACCTTACTGTTTTCTCTCTCTCTCTCTCTCTCTCTCTCTCTCTCTCTCTCTCTCTCTCTCTCTCTCTCTGTTTTAATCATGATCTTGACACTGCGATTTACACCATACTGTATTCGTTCAGTTTCTTCCCGTTGCTTTCTTCCTTCTTTCTTCCTAAAAAATCTTAATACAGTGTCATTCCTTCTTTCTTCATGAATTCGCTTCAAACATGATACAATTTTTCCTTGGGTAAATACCTATATTCACTTTTCTCTTTTTTTTTCTTTTTTTTTTTTAATTCAGGCCTTTAAAGGGACTAATGGGGTCAAAGGTTTAACCATACAAGAACACAACTTCAAGGTCATGTATTCTTGTTTGTTCCTTAATTATCATGGCAGCTTGCATGGAAACACGTTAGGGAACCGAACCTGTGTGGAGACCATCCTACATTCTCCTGGGAATTATGGTGGTCTTTAATTATCGGATTAGTTTTTATAAAATAACACAGATGATATTTGTAATTTCAGAGAGAGAGAGAGAGAGAGAAAGGAGAAAATTGTCAAAGAAAGAAGAGTTAATATATGTCAAAGAAAGAACAGAGAAAATATGGTTGTTTGTCCACCTCTGTCAGTATCATTTTTGTCCCTACAATCATTATCATAGCCACGGACACCCTTCTCACCACCGTCACTGTCATCATTACGCATCACTTTCATTAACACTACAGCCACTATCATCACTACCATCGTCATCATTATTACGATTACAGCTACCATCATAACCACCACCATCATGACTTCCACAATCACAACCATCACCATCACAACCACAACCATCATAATCATTGCCACTGCCATTGTCATCACTGCAACTGTCACCCTCATAACCATCATCATCACTCACTGCTATTATCATCACTATCTTAACCACCACCGTTATCAGTACTGGCAATCATCACTACCATCACCATCACTACTAATATTAGCGTTACCACTGTCTACCCTGCATCATTTTCTACTTCCCATAACCCCTTTCTTTCTTTATAGTATCTCCTTCTTTACGCCGTCCCCAGTGCATTGTTGATTAGCCATTTCACGGAGCAGCTTACATATTGGAGCTACCCACACCAACAGACCTGGCCGTTCTCAAAGACAGGAAGGTGCAGTTTACACACCACCCTGTATATATCTCTGGAAAAAGCTAGACCATATCACTCAGCTTTCGAAAAACGCCACATTTCTTTTTCCTATTTTTATAATTCCGTTGCGAGTATAAGTGGCTGGGGAATGGCTGGGAGAATGAGGGAGGTGAGAAGATAGGAAAAAATTAGTAGGATAGAAGTTGTGGATGCAATGAAGAAAGTCAAATTGGGGAAAGCTCCAGGAATTGATGGAGTGTGTGGTGAAATGCTGAAGCATGGGGGAGAGATAGTAGTAGAATGGATGTGGAAGATAAATTGGCCTGGGAGGAAGGTAGAGTCACGAAGGATTGAAAGTCAGGTATAATTGTTCCCTTGTACAAAGGAAAAGGGGAGAAAGTAGTGTGTGGTAATCATAAGGGCATTTGTCTTCTTAGTATAATAGGAAAAGTATATGGTAGGATACTTATTGACAGAGTTAGAGAAATAACAGAGGAATTAGTTGGAGAAGAACAGGGAGGCTATTGGAAGGGAAGAGATTGTGTAGATCAGATATTCATTCTTAGATCTTTAGTGGAAAAGTTTCTAGAGAAGGGAAAGAAGTTGTATGCGGCCTTCATGGATTTGGAGAAAGCATATGACAGGGTGGATAGACAAGGAGTGTGAAAAGTATTAAGAATATATAGAGTAGATGGGAAGTTGTTGAATGCTGTGAAGAGTATGTATGATGGTGCTAAGGCTGCAGTGCGTGTGGATGGTGAACTGAGTGAATTTTTCTCTTTGAAGGTTGGGTTGAAACAGGGATGTGTCATGTCTCCATGGTTGTTCAATCCGTACATGGATGGGGTAATAAAAGAGGAAAAAGGTAGGGCAGTGGATGTTGGAGTGGCCCTAGTGAGAGAGGGTAGTGTTTGGAAACTCCCTGTACTGTTGTTTGCAGATGATACCGTGTTGTTAAGTGAAGACGAAGGGGAGCTGCAAGGTTTTGTGGATGAGTTTGGGGGAGTGTGTAAGAACGAAATCTAAAGGTGAATGTAGGGAAGAGTAAAGTGATGGTCTTTGACAGAGGTGAAGTCAATGAATGTACACTGAGGTTGGATGGTGAGGAAATGGAAAATGTGAGTACGTTTAAGTACTTGGGGAGTGTGATGAGTAAGGATGGAAGTTCGGAGGGAGAAGTGCTTGAAAGGGTACAACAAGGAAGAAAGGTTGCTGGTTCCCTGAAAGCTGTAATAAGAAACAGGGATGTGAGCATGGAAGTGAAAAAGTTACTATATGACAGTATTGTGTTACCAACTCTAACGTATGGAAGTGAAGCTTGGACGTTGTTGGAAGGACACAAGTCAACAGTGAGAGCAATGGAAATGAATTATTTAAGAGGAGCCTGTGGAGTCACATGGAGAGACAGGCTGTCAAATAAGGATATAAAGGAGCGTTGTGGTGTGGATGTGGATGTGGATGTGATAGGAAGCGTTAGGACGAACACACTGAGGTGGTTTGGCCATGTGGAGAGGATGGAGGGTGAGAGACCGACGAGGAGAGTATGTGAGTGAGGTAGGGGGTGGGGAAGGGAGTGGGAGGCCGAGGATGAGATGGAGGGATGGAGTGGAGAAGTATAATTATGAGGGAGGGGGGTGTGAGTTGGGAGAAGGCAGTGAAATGGCGGGGGACACGGCGACATGGAGGCTATTTGTTTGTGGCCACCCAGTACGGGATTAAGGCGTCTGGCAATAGACAGATAGAAAATTCCTTTGCTGGTCCGTCCACCCGTCTTTCCTTGCCGGTGGTTAGCACGCTCAGTTCGAAAATGGAAGTTTCGGACCAGTCATTCTCTGGGTTAGTTCGTTTACCCCTTGACTTTGTTCACCCAAAAGTACAAGTGGGGGCATAACAACAGCTTTCGTGGGTGGAATACTATGGGAAGAGTGGGACTTAGAAAAAAAAGCTGCCTAAATGAGCCTTGTGAAGTCGATAGTCATTAATTTAAGGCTTCTTTCCTCAGCAGTGGAAATGAGTAAGAGTGAGGAGGTAAGAGGGGAGGATGGAGAGACCCAAGTTTTGGAGTGGAAAGGACCCGGCCCACTCCCCCCCCTCCCCAACATCAACTTTGCCCTGTACATGTTGGACCTATTGAAGCATTATGGAGATACCCTTGCTGTGGTAAGTTGTAGTTAATTATACTGACAGTCTTGACCATAAACAGATTAGCTAGGTGTGGAGATGTACTTGTTCCATATGTGCGAAGAACAAGTGCATTATTGCGATCACGCCGTGAGCAAAGGAATAAGCGGGACGGGCTGGTAATTTTGTGGGCGGTGGACCTAGGGCAAGAAAGCATACTCTGTGATTATGGCTGCTGAAGAATTTGCAGTTTGAGATGAAAATGTTGAAGGAGGTAAAGAGATGGGCGTGGGGGACAACAGAAATAGGTGGCAGGAACAGGAACTTTGGTGGACTGTGAGGAACGCCAATGATAATATACCATGTGAAAATGGGTACTGTTGGGTTAATAGCTGAATGTAGTAAAGATGTATTTCAAAGTTTTCTCTACCAACAAGATGAACCAGATATGCCTGCGTTACCCTTTATTACCCAGCATACTGTGACACGGGAAAGTACAACCTAGCCTCTCAGGAATTGAAGTGCGACAGAGGATTTGCTTTGATATGAACAGTTTCTCCAAAAATTATTTGAAACATTTAAATTAGATGACACAAATGAATTTTTAAGCCTATTTTCTCTTTAATTAGTGCAGTGGGAGGAAAGTTATACAATATTATAACATACACTATGCACTCAGAAATATTAGGCTTCATATATATATATATATATATATATACGCAGAGCAACCTCATTCTCTCCGACAGGGAGAGTGTGTTTTCACCCTTGTTTGTTCGTTTGTTTGTTGGCAGGATTATTCAAAAACTAAACGAGAGATTCGGAGCCAATTTGGTGGTTAGATAGCCCATGTCCCAAGGAACAATCGATTAACTTTGGGGACCATTGATTGTTAGTTTGTTTGTCTGTTACCAGGATTACTCAAAACGTAAAGGAGAGATTAGGACCAAATTTGGTGGGTAAATAGCCAATGTCCCAAGGAACAATCGATTAACTTTTGGGACCGATCCGGATCGTATTACAGATTATGGATCCGGAAAACACTTTTTGCAAAACCCTAATCAGTGATGGGAAAAACTTACACATTATGATTAGTGGTTTGGAAATTATTTTGTCCTTGTCGGAGATATGCCCCTCTAAGTCATCAAACATCCATCGATCACCTGGTTTAAGCTAGATTTAAGGAATGGGTGTACAGAGGTGTGCGGTACGTAGGAGGACTACTGGGCCTTGAAAGCAGGCTGTGAAGCCTATGCCCAGAGTCGGTCACATAAAAAAAAAAAAAAAAAAAAAAAAAATTTCCCACAACAATCTGGCCATCACAGAGGATTTTATTTGCATTTGAAGGCTCTAGTGCTGAAGGAGATAATTCATACAGATCTATCTATCTATCTATATACCTAGGCTGCTTCCCCCAAGGAAAGGGAGGTAGCCGAGACAGGACGACACACTCCCCATTTACTCATCCATTCAAACACATTCATTCGCATCTTAGCCCCAAAGGGAAGAACGGACAGATCCTTACCACACCACACCGCACAAGGGTCAACTGCGCAATGCAATCAGTGACATCCGCAGCAGGGCCCTACAGCAGAGCTGGTTTACCCCTGCCACATCATTACAGACCCATCCCCTTACCCGTACCTGACCTGACTAGCTGATCAGACCAAATGCGGGAGAATATCCCCTCAGGGCTGCGTCATCACTTATTCATTCACAATTTCTCTCCATTTATTTCTGTCACGCACAGCCACTCTTCCTTGCTCAACAGACATCCCTCTCGCATCCAGCGCTCTCTTCACACTGTCCATCCATCTTATTCATGGTCTTCCTCTCAGCCTTACACCTCTCACATCAGATCTAGTTATCTTTTTCACCAATCGCTCAATATCCATTCTCTCCATATGCCCAAACCATCGCAACACCCTCTGCTCAACTCTATCAGCCATCTCCCGAACAACTCCAGTTCTCCTTCGCACTTCATCATTTCGCACTCGATCCATACGCGTCACTCCACACATACTCCTCAGACACTTCATCTCCATTACATTCAAACTTTTCCTCTCTGCTACACCCATATTCCATGTTTCAGCCCCATATAATGCAGTCGGTACCACAACACCCTCATACAGCCTTCTCTTTACATCCATTCTAAGCGAACGACATCTAAACACTTTTTTCATTCCTCCCAGCACCTTTCCTATTTCATTTATTCTAAATTTTACTTCTGCATCTATACTTCCATCCACAGCAACATGTGACCCTAGATATTTAAAACACTCTACCTCCTCAAGCAACTCGCCATTCAAAACTATATTCATCCGCCTATCATCTACCAACCTCGTACACTTCATCCTTTTACTCTTATTCTCATTTACTTTCAATTTGTTCCTTTCACACACCCTTCCAGATTGTTCCCTCCTGTGGCGGGGGGTACACAATCTGGCCGCACAATGGGGTGGTACTACTACTCTGCAGCCAGGTTGTGTTAGGAAGAATACTGCCACAGTATTCCCTGCGTGTCGTAAAAGGCGACTAAAAGGGGCGGGGTGAGGGGACTTGGGACCCCCTCCTCTGTTTTTTAGTTTTAGTTCATACAGATACCAAGGTTAAATCTAATCACTCGCCTTTATCTCGGAATAGCATTACCTCTGCCAACAAAGTTAAAGGAGGTTATGTATTCACCTGTTTGTCTGTTTGTTTGTTTGTCCACACGGTATCTCAAAAAGTTCTCGATGAATTTCATTGAAATTTTGTGGAAGGGTGGGCCATGGGCCAAGAAAGAATTTATTAAATTTTTTAACGAGTCCGGATCCGCATATTGATCCTATGTATCAGGCACATTTCCAAATGTTCTCAATGTATTTCAATAAATTTTTGTGGAGGAGTGAACCAACGATTAAGGAACAATTATTTAAATTGGGAGGGCAGATCCGGATCCTATATATTGCACACAATATCTCCACGGATCCGGATCCATTTTAATGGCAATGGCATTGGTGGAGGTATGTGCTCTCTCAGTGCTTTCTGGTTATTAATGATATGAGAGTAAATAGTTGATTAGATATAATTATGGTACGGTAGGTGTGTGTGTGTCTGTATTTCACCCTTTATGTGTGTGTGTGTGTGTGTGTGTGTGTGTGTGTGTGTGTGTGTGTGTGTGTGTGTGTGTGTGTGTGTGTGTGTGTGTGTGTGTGTGTGTGTGTGTGTGTGTGTAAGCTTCAGAATATAACCGTCCTCATTACCTGGCCGTGAGGGTACCTGTCTTTGCACTAATCACTCCACCACTAAGACATTATTTTCTTTATACTCATCCGTTCTGTGCAAGATAAGGGCGCCTTCAAGTGGTGGAACTAATATGACCAGGTGATGGAGCTGCCGGAATATAAAAAGGTACCATAATCCGCTTCAGTCCCCCGACAGGTGGATGGTGGAGTGCAGAGGATGTGCACCTGTGGTCTGCATTCTGCTGGGTTCACGTTCAGATAAGTTTGGGGTTACACAGCAACAACAACAACTACTACTACTATTATATATATATATATATATATATAGGCCGACGCCCTAATCCCGCAAAGGGTGGCCGCAGACAAAACGCCTCCAAGTCGCTCTGTCACCTCCATCCATTAGGGAATCATATTGTGAAGTTCAAAACCATCCATACATCATCTAATCCTACGTTGCCTCATGAGGAGCGTAGGAGCCCGGGGCTAGGAAAGTTGGTCCTGGCATTTAAGATGAGAGTGACCAGCCTCACTCATCCCTGAGTGGCATTACATGAGCAATAAACCTCAACCACCCCTTGGATATAAGCCTTCACCAGGTCAGTCCGATTGGAGCACCTTTATTACCCACTAAACCACCAGGAGCCAAAATTTGGTTATATGGTTACCACCCAGCGTACTAAATGGTTTCATGGTGTACAGGAAACCATCTGGCTTGTCACTCAGTGTAGAGTCCCACAGGCAGAAGGAAGAGGAAAGAATGAAGGAAAGAAAGACAGAAGAGGATGGATGGAAAGAAGGATGGAGGAGAGGAAAGGGCAGACACCCGAGAGCAGCACTACATCAAGTGAGTGGATGGTGAGCACCCCCACCTACCACACAGCGCCCCCATCTACCACACATGAACTCCTAATACAGTTCACCATTTGGAGTTGTAATGTGAAGGTTAACACTAACCCTCATATTACAATCCGTTGGCCCCAAGTATGCCAAAGGCTGTGGTTACCAACCGTCTACTATTACTATTATTATTTTTTTATATATTTATTGATATAGTGTAAATTAAGACATTAAACTATTGGTGTCGTTGGTCTATGCGACTCTCGACCACTGTAGCTTCGTAATCCATACCCGCCAGAGGGACAGGCCTGAGGGCTGATGATCTTGTGCCCTTGAGACATAGCAGAGCAGACCTCACGAGGAAGAATGACAGTCGACATCTCATCCAGGCCATAACAGAACTCTGCGGTTGACGCTTCTTCTCAGAAAGAACCTCTACCAGTCTCGAGTAGAATCTCGCCGCCTCTAGACCCATCCCACCTGATGTTTTGAACACAAGGGGAGTGAATCGACCGTGGTCCACATGTTGGATCCTTTCTTGATAATTTCTATTTTTTTCTTGTTCATTCCTTTTGTGTGCAGCTTCGAGATACAGTTCGCGATGACATGCTGCCATGGGATCGAATGTCCTGAAGTTGAAGAATGCCCTCTGCCCATATGTCCAGAAACCTCGAGCACTGACATCCACACTTGCATCATTTGATATGTTTGTTGTTCTGTGGGTGAAGTGCTCGCCGTCCAGGCAAAGCTGGCTCAGGCGTGACATCATGGCATATTTCCTGCAGCATTTTGGCAGTGAGGTTGCGTACTTCATCGTGTCGGATGCAAACAAAGCCTCCCTTCTTGTATACCATTGCATGGTTTGCATCAAAGGCAGTGCCACAGGCACAGTCTTGAGGTAGGTTCTCTATTGGCCATCCTTATCTCAATAAATTCTTGTTTGTTGAAGTGGAAGCCTTTTGCCTTGAGAGGCAGGGTTTTGAGCCAGTTCGATGCCTCCTGTGCAATTTCGACTCTTCTGCAATTGTCTGGTGTTAGATGTTCGATTATGTGTTGCAGCTGGTCGTTTTTTCTTGCTTCTTGCTCCTTGCTTATCTGTGTCTTTATGTCTTTCTGCCTTTGGTGGTCGATTTCACTCGTCTCAACCTGGGCGCAAATATTTTGTGACAAGGATTCGGTGAGCCTGAGTGAATTTCTGTGCTCGTAGCTTGCCACAGCTGCTACTACTACTACTACAAGTACTACTACTACTGCCACAACTACTACAACTACTACCACTACTATTACTATTACTACTATTATTACTACAAGTACTACTAATACTAATACTACAACTACTACTACTACCACTATTATTACTATTACTACTGCTACTGCTACTACTACTACTACTACTACTTCTCCTCCTTCTGCTACTACTACCCTTACTATTACTACTACTACTACTGCTACTATTACTACTACTACTACTATTACTACTACTACTGCTACTACTACCATTATTACTACCACAACTACCACCACCAGCACGACTATTCTACCGATACGTTCTTAGACACAACAGATTAAGCCCTTCAGTACGGTGACATCTTTTACATTTTAGTTTTGTTACCGACAGACGATTTTGTTAAACTTATGACAAACGTTTTACTGATAAGGCCTTAGAAAATGTCCCCAATAATCTCTTCATTGCCGATTTCTCTCCTTAAGTTGAATAAAACCGTCTGAATGTAGCAAAACTTTTTTTTTGGGGGGGGAGGGACGAGGAAGATGGAACCAAAGGCCAAGATTCTGCAAATTGTTCCATCCAAGGAAAAACAAAAACATGGGAGAACCAAATTCAAGATTCGTTCACCTCGAGATGCCTCGACACACTGCATTTGAAAGACTAGAGTTCATAGGCAGTGGGAAATACAGACAAAGGGAGACAATTCCAGGGCTGATCTGTTGCATGCATGGAATGAGGGTAACGGTTAACTCTTGCGTTACAGAGCTGGACAGAAAAGGGCTGAGAGTTTGTTGCTAGACAGGTGCTACGCGCCCGCCGTAATGGTGGAGGGATGCAAGCAGACAGTTCACAGGGGCAGTGACCATTGAAGTAACGACAGAAAAGAGATAAAGATGCAACGGTGCGGCAGAGAGACAGAGGTTAAAGGGAACCAGAAAGAGGAGGAGAGTTAATGAGACGAAAAGCCTTTTACTCCACCTTTTTGAGAAGAGCTGTATGTGGGGGAGCCTCCCCACCCATGAGAATTGTACTCTGCATCATCATCATCATCCAGACCACCTTTCCCACCCTAGAGCAGGGTGAGGAGTAACAATGTCCAGACAACCCACATTTGCCCAGTCCAATGGGTCACGTTTCCATTCGCTCACCATTTAAATCCCCGGAATCCTGCCTTTATCTGATACACAAAAAATATTCACCACATTCTGTTGCTTCACATAAACGTATCCGACAGAGTCAGTCCGGATGCTGTCACGTTAAAAAGCGGTACCAAATCTCTGGTCATGCACTTCTCAAAATATTCATCCAGCCAGCTCCATCTCTTGTCAGTCCTCTACCCTTACCGACTTCCAAAACTCTTCCTCACACACTCATCCACCATATCCCTCCACCTTTTCCTTGGCCTGCCTCGCCTCCTCCCTCCTTCAAATTCGTTCAGATATACCTTTTCCACCACTCTATTGTTATCCATTCTTTCCACATGACTATAACATCTCAGTACTCTCTCCTCGATTCTGGTGTCCACAGACTTCCTCACTCCACGTCTTTCACAACTCATATTATTTCGTATCCTCTCCACTCTCTGTACTCCATATACATTCCACAGCAGTCCCATCTCCAATGCTCCAACTCTTGACTCTTCATTTTCATGCCACACCATAGTCTCACTTCCACACGTTAAAGTTGGCACTAACAATCCTTCATGCAAGCCTCATGCAGCTGCAACACTCAAGCCTCTGTTTCATATGGGGGCCTTCATTGCACCAGGTACTTTCCTATCTTGTGTCACTCTACTTTCCACTTCTTTTGCACATTTTCCTCTCTATTCTATCATTGTACCTTGGTATTTGAACTCTTTAACCAATTCTAGTCTTTCTCCATTCACTGTAACCTCACACTGGGAGTCACCTTCTCTCCAAATGACCATCACTTTGCTCTTTTCTACATTTACTTTCCAGGCACGACGTTCACAGATATCAGCAAAATTCTGCACCAGTCTACCAAGTTCTTGTCGGTATTTGCAAGTAGTACTACATCATCAGCATACAGCAAATTTGAGATATTCCATCCATCACCATTCATTACCCGTGGGGGTAGGGTTTTTTTCAAGAATACTTCCCCAGTATCCCTGCTTGTCGTATGAGGTGACTAAAAGGGTTTGTTGGAGGGTTAGTGCCCCTCCCCAGAAAACAGCTAGCTAAAAAGATGAACAAGAAGCCTCGGACAAAGACTGACTAAAAGTTGATGACAAAGGACAGGACAAAGGACGTGGTACGGATCGCGACGTGGAATGTAAGGGATGCGAATGATAAGGTGAAAGAGAGAGAGATTGTCCAGGTGCTTGAGGATGCGAACTGAAACTAAATGGAGAGGAGAGAGTGTGAGAGAATGGGAGTATGGATGGGGTATGTGTGCAGGAGTAGGTGAGAATGAGAGGGCAAAAGGAGGACTGTGAATTGTTGTGAGTAAAAGATGGAAGAAGAACATAAGAGAGTATGGATCAGTTGGCTCAAGGACTGTGTAAGTAAGATTGAAAGTTGGAATACAAATGCGGGCAATTGTGTGCGCGTATGCGCCAATGCAAGATCGTGCAAGCAGAGCGAGAAAAGAGTTCTGGACAAATGTGGAAGTGTGCATGGGTATGTTTGGAGGGAATGAGAGAGTGTTTTTGATTGGTGATATGAATGGTAAAGTAGGGAATGTGAAGGTGGATGGAATAGTTGGTGAGTGGGGTGTGCCTGCTGAGATAAATGAGACTAGCAGTGCGTTAGTGGACATTTCTGCCGGGAGGGGGTTGGCGATAGCCAATACCCTCTTCAGGAACAAAATAATCCACAGGTATACATGGCGAGTGATGAGAAGGGTGGGTGGTAAACTGAATGAAAGGAAGGCAATGATTGATTATGTGTGTGTGGATGAAAGGATGCAAAGATGTGTAATGGATGCAAGAACTTATAGAGGTTGGGGAGTGGACATTCTGACCACTACTTGGTGGTGGCCAGAATCAAGATCCAAGTACGATGGAGAAATAGAAGAAGGGAAGGACGGGAGGAAGGAGTAGTAGCAAGGAGAGTGGAAAGGTTACAAAGGGAAAAGGCAGAATATAAGAGAGAAGTGGAGGAACGATTGGGTAAATATGAGTTGAAGCAAATAGGGGACGTGGAAAGTATGTGCAAGATATTCACAGACGAAGTATGTGCAGCATGTGATGTGGTGTGTGGGGTGAAGAGAAGGTGGAAGGGGGTGCAAGGAACAGCATATTGGAATGAAGAGGTGAGACAGGCTGTGGCACAAAAGAAGAAAGCATGCAATGAATGGATGAGAAATAGGGGCGTAGAAGAAGTTGAGAGGCAGAAGAGAGAGTTATATGTAGTAAGGAAGAGAGAGGTGAAAAGATTAGTAAGAGAGAATAAGAAGAGAGTGAATGAGGAATTTGGAAGGAATATGAGTGTATAGTGGAGGGACTGTCAGAAAATGTTCTGGAAAGAGGTGAAGAGAGTAAGACAGGGTGGCAGCGAAGTTAGTCGAGGAGTGAAAGATAAAAATGGTAGATTAGTAGTGGAGAAGGGAGAAAAGGTGAGCAGATGGAGAGAACACTTTAAGTTGTTGAACACAGACAATGGATGTAATGCGAGAATAAGTGGCTGGGGAATGGCTGGGATAAGGAGGGAGGTGAGAAGACAGGAAGAAATCAGTTAGATAGAAGTTGTGGAAGCAATGAAGAAAGTCAACTTGGGGAAAGCCCCAGGAATTGATGTCGTGTGTGGATAAATGCTGAAGCATAAGGGACAGATGGTGGTACAATGGATGTGGAAGATATGCAAATTGGCCTAGGTGGAAAGTAGAGTCCCGGAGGATTGAAAGTCAGGTTTAATTATTCCTCTGTACAAAGGAAAAGGGGAAAAAGAAGTGTGTGGTAATCATAGGGGCATTTGTCTTCTTAGTGTAATAGGAAAAGTGTATGGTAGGACACTTATTGACAGAGTTAGGGAAATAACAGTGGAATTAGTTGGAGAAGAACAAGGAGGCTTTAGGATGGGAAGAGGTTGTGTAGATCAGATATACATTCTCAGATCTTTAGTGGAAAAGTTTCTAGAGAAGGGAAAGAAGTTGTATGTGGCCTTTATGGATTTGGAGAAAGCATACAACAGGGTGGATAAACAAGGATTGTGGAAAGTATTAAGATTATATGGAGTAGATGGAAAAGTTGTTGAATGCTGTGAAGAGTATGTATGATGGTGCTAAGGCTGCAGTGCATGTGGATGGTGAACTGAGTGAATTTTTCTTTTTGAAGGTTGGGTTGAAACAGGGATGTGTCATGTCTCCATGGTTGTTCAATCTGTACATGGGTGGGGTAATAAAAGAGGCACAAGGTAGGGCAGTGGATGTTGGAGTGGCCCTAGTGAGAGAGGGTAATGTTTGGAAACTCCCTGCGCTGTTGTTTGCAGATGATACTGTGTTGTTAAGTGAAGACGAAGGGGAGCTGCAAGGCTTGGTGGATGAGTTTGGGAGAGTGTGTAAGAAACGGAATCTAACGGTGAATGTAGGGGAAGAGTAAAGTGATGGTCTTTGAGAGAGGTGAAGCCAGTGAATATACAATGAGGTTCGATGGTGAGGAAATGGAAAATGTGAGTACGTTTAAATACTTCGGGAGTGTGATGAGTAAGGATGGAAGTTTGGAGGAAGAAGTGCTTGAAAGGGTACAACAAGGAAGCAAGGTTGCTGGTTCCTTGAAAGCAGTGATAAGAAACAGGGATGTGAGCATGGAAGTGAAAAAGTTATTATATGACTATTGTGATACCAACTCTGACGTATGGAAGTGAAGCTTGGACTTTGTTGGAAGGACACAAGTCAAGAGTGAGAGCAGTGGAAATGAGTTATTTAAGAGGACCCTGTAGAGTCACATGGAGAGACAGGCTGAAAAATGAGGATATAAAGGAGCGTTGTGGTGTGGATGTGGATATGATAGGAAGCGTTAGGAGGAACACACTGAGGTGGTTTGGCCATGTGGAGAGGATGGAGGGTGATAGGCTGATCAGGAGAGTGTATGTGAGGTGGATGGGGGGGAGAGGGAGGGGGAGGCCGAGGATGAGATGGAGGGATGGAGTGGAGAGGTATATGAGAGAGGGGGGTGTGAGTTGGAAGCAGGGCAGTGAAATGGCGGGGGACAGGGCAACATGGAGGCAATTTGTCTGTGGCCACCCTGTACGGGATTAAGGCGTCTGGCAATAGATAGATACATAGACCATTCATTACCAACGCCATCCCCCTCTCCTTTACTCGTGTTTTTACTTCTCTTATCACCCCAACCATACTGTATATATATTGAACAACCATGGGGACATCACACAACCTTATCGCACTCCCACACTGATCGTGAACCATTCACTTAGATGCCCATTAACCCTTACACATGCTCCACTACCATCATAAAAACTCATGACGACACCTAGAAGCTTACCATCTACACCGTACATGCGGAAAGCGTTCCACAATCCTTCCCTGTCTGCTTTGTCGTATGTTTTATCCAGAGCCATGAATGCCATAAACACCTTATAGTCCTTCTCACAAGCCTTCTCCACTATCTGTCTTGGTGCAGATATTTGATCCACACATCCTCTGCCACTCCTAAAGCCACCTGTTCATCACTCATTAGGATTTCTGATCTCTCTCTTACTTTCTGTACCATAATTCTTCCAGATACCTTCCCTACCACACTCAGTAAACTTATGCCAAGATAAATCTTGCACTCACTTCGCTCACCTTTATTTTTGTACAGGGATACAATCACAGCCATTTTCCACTCTGCTGACAGTCTCACTTGTCCATGCCTTCTTACATATTCCAACAAGCGCTTCATTCCGCTCTCTCCACTACACTTAATCGTCCCTGCATATACCTCATCAACCCCAGCTGCTTTCCCATTTTTTAGCCGCTTCTCAGCGCTCTTCACTTGTGCGAGTGTCACGTTTCCTGGTACTGCAGTCCTTCTCTGCACACCCCCAAAACCAGTCGTGTTTACAGCGGCTCTGCTTTCTCTCTTCCCATTCATCAGGCTTTCAAAATATTATTTCCATCTTATCCTTACTTCATGCCCATGGGTTAACAATCTACCACCTGCATCCTTCACAACTTCAGATTCCTTTCTGCTATCACTTCTACATTTCCTCACCTCATTCCGGAATAACCCCCTGTTTTCAGAGTAGTTTGCATTCATTTTTCTTCCTTGATCATCATGTACCTGCTTCTTTTTCCTCCTAGTCTCTTTTCCTTCATTAGTCTCTTTACGTGCTTTTTGCTCCCAATATATTCAGTTCTTATTTCAGTTGTACCCCCTGTTCTGTAACCACTCTAGCTACTTCTTCCTCTTTTCCTTCACTGCTCTCTTAAGGTCTTCATCCCACCATGCCCTACCTTTCTTCCTTATTGCCACTCTTGCCACACCACACACCGCTTAAGCATTTCTAACTAAGCAATCCCTATACGGTATGCATTCCATAAACTGTCTAGATCCATTTCATTCTGATTCACTGATTCCAACTCCTCCCCTGCTTTAGTCCTGTATTCATCTGCTATTTCTTTGATCATCAGCTTCTCGGCTTTCAGTCTTTCTTCCTAACTGTTCCTCTCTCTCCTGGTCCACCTCACTTCTCTCATCTTGATCTTGCAATCCACGATCATATGATCTGACAGACCTCCACATCGTCCTCTCACGGCCCTCGTATCAGCAACCATTCCCAGCATCGACCTCTCTACGAGCATGTATACAATCAGGCTCCTTTTAACACGATTCCCGTTCCCTCTATACCATGTATATATATATATATATATATATATATATATATATATATATATATATATATATATATATATATATATATATATATATATATATATATATATGTATATATATATATATATATATATATATATATATATATATATATATATATATATATATTTTAACAGAACAGAAAAAGGAAAAACAAATGAATAAAAAAATAAAAATCCATACATCAGATTACTGGTGTCCTTCATTCATAAAATATCTGTAACAGTGACTTGAACAGCTGTAGGTTCAAGTTTGGGGGGGAACAACTCCGGGGAAGCGACTTTCAGAGAGATGTAATTCGGGAAATAAAAAAACTCTGATAGGCAGAAGGTCTGCAATATGGCTGTGATATTCCAGTCATGAGCGCTACCAGATGCCAGTGTAGCACGAGGGAAGGCATGGAGAGGTGGCACAATGGACGCAATTTCGTTTGAGCATTTACCATAAAAGAATCTGTAAAATAATGCAAAGGAGGCAACATTCCTTCTTACTTGTAGGGAAGGTAGTTTATCTGTAATAGCAGAGTTATTAATAGTTCCAACACCTTTGTTCTGAATTTTGTCTAGTTGTTTGTCTTGTTGTTTTAGTGTATCTTTGTGTTTGAAATACGAGTTACAAATGCCCAACCTCATTTCCTAACACATATCCTTCAGTCGCTTCCCATTATCATTTTCTCCTGGTATTTCATTACAACCCATAATGTTATCCTCAGGACCAGTGCCTACTCTTCCATTCACATCGCCCATTACGATCACTTTATAGCTCCTGCTTCATTCAGCTCTTCCCAAAACCTTTCTCTCTCATACTCCTGTCCTCACACGGTGCATATGCTACAATCACAACCATTTTCACCTTCTCAAACTTGAACTTGACATACATATACCTCGAGCTGACACATTTGTAATCTCTCATTCCACTCTGCCACACCTCATGCACCAACAAAGCAACTCCATCCTTAAATCTCCCTCGCCTATTCATGCCCGATCTTCCACATTTCACACCCTCCCACTCCTCCACTTCACACCCTTCCATCTTTGTTTCACACAGTGCCATCACGGCATATCTCGCACTTCTGAACACATTCACCACTTCCATTCTCATGCTCTCCTCACTCACACCTCTCAAATTCCGTATGGCCATGCGAATCTGCCTATTTGATTGGGGCCCTGGGCAGGTATTGGGTCCTCCGAGGCTCTCTACACAAGCGCGAATAAAACCCGTGTGTACAGTGAACAACTATGCAGGGGTAAAGAAGGCACGGGGTCGGCTTAGCACACCTAATCTATTGGAGGCAAATTTTACAAGAGGTAATATGATCTATCCACGATAAATCCTGAGGGAATGAAACCCCAAGTCCGTATAAAGATGATGCAGGATTGAGATGAACATTGTTAAAAACTAGGGGGTACTCCTGCGAAAGACTTTGTCGGTTTGATAGTTGTAAGAACTGAGTTTTTGTTGCATTAAAAACAAAAAGATTACTTTTGTCCCAATCAGAGATATGAGCCAAGCCAGACATTAGGTGTGCCATAGCCTCAACCCTTGTTTGCTAAAGTAACTGCTGGGATGGACTCCGTGGGAAGCGAATGGAAAGGTGGGGGGGTGGAGTCACCAGGGTGAGATGTACAGCATAAAAGGTCATTGATGAATAATAGGAAGAGAGTTTGTGATAGGACAGAGCCCTGAGGAACAAAACTATTGATAGCTCTAGGAGAAGAACGGTGGTCGTCTACAGTAGCAACAACAGAACGACCAGAAAGGAAGCTAGAGATGAAGACACAGACAGAAGGATACAAATTCTAAGGGGGCAGTTTGGAGGTTAAAGATTTATTGCAGGCTCGATCGAAAGCCTTTGAGATGTCAGGTGCAATGGAAAAGCTTTCACCAAAGTCCCTAAAGGAGGATGGCCAGGAGTCTGAAAGGTAGGTGAGAAGATCGCCAGTGGAGCTTCCCTGGCGGAACCCATACTGACGATCAGGAAAAATGTTGTGATAGGTAAGATGCTTTTATTTTTATTTTTTGTTATGAATAGATTCTATAACTTTTGAAACACAGGATGTCAAAACAATTGGGAGATAGTTAGAGGGATGGGAATGGCCACCCTTCTTTGGGACAGACTGAATAATAGCACTTCCAGCAAAAAGAAAAGGTACAAGTTGACATAAGGGGAAACGAGTTTACCTAGGCAGGTTAGCACAGACGCACAGTCCTTGAGGACAACAGGAGGGACCACATCACGCCCATATGTTTTGTTTGTATTGAGGCCAGTGACTGCAGAAAATACGTCAATTGCAATGTCAGCCATGAGGAAGTCAGAGGGGGGAAGTGATGGAGGAACAGCACCGGAATCGTCTAGGATGGAACTGGAAGAGGAAGTCTAAGTGTAGAGTTCTGTTTTATCTGTAGAAGAAACAGCTACAGTGCCATCAATGTGGAAAGTTGTTAGAAAAGTTTTTCGTCAGGTGCCAGAAGGAGCGGAAAGAATTCGAGTTGGAGAGTTCAGAGCATTTAGTACAAATGAATTTTTTTTTTTAGCAGAGTGGAGAACAGAATTAGCATGATTCCGGACAGAAATGTAAAAGAGATGAGATTCAGGGGTGGGCTGGCTCCGGTACCTTTTTTAGGCCTTCCCCCTGTTGTGGAAAACAAGCATGATGAAGCCAATTTTTTTTTTTTTTTTTTTTTTTTTGCATTAGTCATAGGATATGAGGACGGAATGTATGCCTGCATTCCCGCGAGAATAACCTCCATAAAGCACAAGGCACACTCAGATGGCTTTCGGCCATGGAAGCAACAATCATTCCAGGGAAAATCAAAGAAGTACTGTCTGAAGGCCTCCCATTCAGCAGCTCCAATGTGCCACAACCGAAGCTTCTTGGGAGAGTCCACAGGCCTTACTAAAGCGATAGGACAGGTTAAGGAGATAAGGCTGTGATTGGAGGTGCCCAATGGAGAGGAAAAACTAACGGTTGAAGCAGAAGGAAAAGTTGTAAGGAAGAGGCCCAGTACGTTGAAACTCTCTCCAAGGTGGTCTGGGGTACGGGTAGGGTGCTGCACAAGCTGCTCTAGGCCATTGAGGATAGAAAATATGTAGGCTTGTCCACGAGGTGGGTCAGTGAAAGGAGAGAAGAGCCAAAGTGGTGTTGAACACTGAAATCTCCTAAAATGGAGATTTCAGAGAAAAGAGAAATTGATGTGTTTCATCTTAGAAGTAAGATAGTGAAAGAATTTTTCATAGTCGGTAGAATTAGGGGATAAGTAAACAGAACAGATATATTTAGTCAGAGAATGACTGGAAAGCGGAAGCCAAAGGGTAGAGAATTCAAAAGATTCAAGTTCAGGAACACGAGAGAAGATACGTTGTTGCGTACATATACACAACAACCATCTTTGGCTTTGAAATGAGTATAGAAGAAGTAGGAAGATACTGAGAAGGTTGCTATCATTTGCCTCAGACAGCTGAGTTTCAGTTAGGAAGAGAAGGTGAGGTTTAGAGGAGAAGAGGTGGTGTTCAACAGATAGAAAGTCAGAGGAAAGGCCGCGAATGTTGCATAAACACGTCACCTAGCAGAAGTAATAAAACAGAAGCAATGAGATCATATATGACGTGAATTAAATTGCTAGGTTAATAGGTTCATATGCATAGTGTGTGAGGAAGGTGGTTACGTGTTTTATCTAACACACACACACACACACACACACACACACACACACACACACACACACACACACACACACACACACACACACACACACACACACACTCTAATAAGTTGTATTATCCCATGAACGACTAGCGATATGTTTTTAGTTCTTGATGTGAAATATAAAAGAAGACCATTGTCTCATAAACATCTGACGCTTGTTTCTGTGCTTGATATCAAGTGCATTTACTGGAATGAGCATAGTAGTGTGTTACACACAATGTGAAGTGTGTTCTGAGGTGGGCTGAAAGTTGTGTAATGAGGCAGGGTGACGGACAACGCTACTACTTATAATACAGCTGCTCAGGATCAAGAAATCCACTGGCATACACATGAATCAGTTTGAGTTTCTTTCCTTCAACAACAAGAAGCGGTGCCAAGGCAGAGCAAACCCGTCCCAGGCAGTCATGTTAGTGTTGATGTATAAACACAACAGGATATCTAGTCAAAGATGTCACATATCAGATTTGAAGTAAGTTGGGTGAAAATTTACGATTTTGTGCCCACTGAAATTTCAGGCCCGACCCACCAGACATTGACCCCCATACCGCTAACTGGGGGATGACCCCTATGATGTAATGAGGCAGATTTGAAAGTTGCACCTTCAGGTTTTGGTTTCATGTTGATATGACGATTTTGAAAGGAGTTATGGCGAACAAAACTTTTTTTTTTTTCCTATTTTGGCCCTACAGTCTGGGCCTTGGCTCGGTTTGACCCAAAATTCAATCAGGTGTTCAGAAGGTCATAGCCCATCATCCCTGCAATTTTAGTCAAAATTGTACCAACAGTTTTAGCGCAAAGTTGCTAACAGACAGACAGACAGAAAGACAGACAAGCAAACAAACAAACAAATAAACAAATGGACAAACCACATGAAATTAATACCCGTCCAAGAGTCCCGCCAGGGCGGGGACATATAAACACATTGCTACCATGGTTTTATCTTTCTATCTCCTCACTTTTTTAATACATAAACAACTTAACACATTTTTACCATTATCTCAGTAGCGAAAGTTATGATTAATTACCAGTTATACTACAATCAGCTTAATCTCATAATAATTACTTAGTCTCACCATGACTAGTGATAAAATAGTTGCACATTATAGCTTATGTCTTACATCCTTAAAGCGATAAGTGGAACTGGCCACGTAACTTTTTTTAAAAGCATGGAAGGACTCAACGGCCAGAAGCACGCAAAATCTGTTCCAAGAAAAAGAAAATAAAAGACAGCCAAAAATCAAGATTCTTCAACCCTGCATAACTGACCAGTTACCCTTTTGAATTTCATGAATACCAGCGAATCGTTCTACATTTTTATGAGATCATCTCGACACCAACACCAGTTTTCTTGCTATTTGATAAGTCGCATTATGATAAAGCCTCTGCCTTTCACGAGTAATATATATATATATATATATATATATAAAATACCGGCTGTGGCAACCCAGGTCGCAATCACAACCCCAGGATGTGACTACGCAGGGGTAGACAGACTGCGCGGCGTGTCCAGTCTATACGGACATAAGTGCACCTGGGCCGCGTGCCCCTATTCCCCAGAAGTCGCTCAACGAGACCACCCCAGTACAAGTGCACTACCTCTCAGGCAAGCTAGCCCTCGCCAGGATCGGGGGGGAGCTGACCCAACAGTTCCAAGGCAGCACCCCAGCGATGACCCATGGCCCCACCAGCCAAGAGACGGCCCATAGCTGCTCTGCCAATACGGAGACGGCCCATAGCTGCTCTGCCAATACGGAGACGGCCCATAGCTGCTCTGCCAATACGGAGACGGCCCATAGCTGCTCTGCCAATACGGAGACAACCCATAGCCCCTCCGACCAAAAGGCCACGGCCTATAGCCGGGCCCCAGTGACAGCCAAAAGCCACACACAAAAGAAAGCCACGGCCTATAGCCGGACCGCCAATAAGGAGACGGCCCATAACCGCTCCATCAGGTGCTGCTTACGCCCCCTGCAGAACCAGCGATGGCCCATAGCCATGCCGGGGAGAGACAGGTATGCCCCCTCTTCTTCTGCAGTTGCCTCGGAGGGCGCGACACAGGCGACGGCCCATAGCTGCGCCCATAGGCAGGAGACAGCCCATAGCCACTCCTCGTCTACACGTCGCCCTCCTTACGGGACTTCGGCGATGGCCCACTGTCGCGCCGACAGGCAAGCAATGGCCCATAGCAGCGCTTCGTCAGCATTCCCGTTAGGGAATCGGGCCCTGGTGACAGCCCACTGCCGCACCGACAGCAAAGGGATGGCCCATAGCTGCCCTTCATCTGTTTCCCAAGGGAACCCAGTGACGGCCCATAGCTGCGCCGGGGAGGGACACCAAAGTCCCTTGCTCTCTGTGACTCTGCAGCATGAGGGCGACTTGCAGTCAGCCCTGCCTACCGACAGGAGTGCAAGCCACCCCTCTATCCACCCAGACTGAGGTAACCTCCAGGAGGAGGACTTCCGCCCCGAGGACTGGTGGAGAAGCCTGGTGTTATCTCCGGGGCTCTTCTCCACCCACTCGGCCCCCAAGGAGGATCTCCACCTGACGGACTCCAGCTGGGAGCAGCGCTGCAGCCCCAACCTGATGGCA
The DNA here is from genome assembly GCF_032717465.1 of Coenobita brevimanus. NCBI lineage: Eukaryota > Metazoa > Arthropoda > Malacostraca > Decapoda > Coenobitidae > Coenobita > Coenobita brevimanus. Next base: position 7,311,834 of record NC_137042.1, read on the forward strand.
ACATCACAGGAAGTATACTGCAGCCAACGGGCCTCTTAAGAGTGCTCCCAGGACCCTGGGGCGAAACCTAACCCCTCCCCAATGAAGGCAACACCCTTCCTCCACCAGGCGCCTGAGAGAGCACTTCCAGGATCTGTTTGGCCTGAATCCTAAGGGCCAGACCCCAGTCACCAGCTCTGACAGTGAGGGGCCCATTACCATGCCCAGCCCAAACCCTCGAAAAGAGATGACTCCCCTGAGAGTGGTCCCATGGCCATGGGACGAAGGGACTCCGCCCACCCCAGGCAGACGACTGTGAGTCCCCCAGGCCGTCCCCTTCCCCTTTGCCCGATCAGTGACAGCCCCTAACAGTCACAGTGATATCTGGCTCATACAGACTGACGATGAGAGGCTAGGACTGTGCATTATAAATGAAAAGTGTGATTCATTGAAGCCAGGAAAAACTCCTGACACAGTGCATATCTATTTCATGTAAGGCAAGAGCAAACACTCAGTGTCACCCTTATAACTCTGCATCCGTGTTCTGCCACCCTGTGTAAATCAAGAAACAGAAAACAGTGACATAACTCTTATCATGAAACTAGAACCAGAGTCAGTGCCAGAGCAAATTCCCCTGAACTAATAGAATCTGTGTTTTGCCTCCCTAGTGGAAAAGAGCCTCTTGTGCAAAGACTGTAAAAGTTGTGTATTGCCCCCTGACCTGAGACTCCTGTCTATCTAGTATCCTGTGCAATACTCCAAATCCACCTACCAGCCTATGTATTTATTAATTTTGATTAGCATATTGTGTACACGTCTTCCTGTTCCACAGCAAAGAATTTGTCAATACATGTGTAAGGTTGTTGCCGAGTGTTTTTATGCCCTGTTCCTCTCATACTGTGTCTAAGCTACAGTCTAGAAAAGGGAACCCAGCTACACTCTAGGCGTTCTGGGGATGGGAAGCCAACCCTTAAACGCCTAGCATAACACTGGTGGACAGCTGCTGGTTCTTGACCCGGGCATACACAGCGAGGAGCAAACAGGGAAATCGGCAAAATGGCAATGAAACCACAAAATGGCAATTGCCCAAATTCGACCCAAAACAGTATGACATCCACACATATCTATCAATAGTTAAGCCATTGCTGGATATTTGGTTCGAAGATGACAGGCAGAAAATAGCTGTCATGCTACCACTACTAGGCAAAGCCGCGACCAACATTGCACCAAAAGTCGTACCCGAGTTAACATGGGTGAACTTCACCAAACTGGTTATACAAGCCATCACACCCTCGCTACGAAGGGTAGTGGCACTATCCCAGTTGGATAGTTTAACATACGATGGTAACCTGGACGATATTCTGATCCAGGCCAGGCGACTCGTCACCACCGCTTACCCAGAGACAGAATGTAAAACCTGGGAGCAACATACATTTAACACCCTCCTCAGAGTCCTCCCCAGTATGGTCAAGGAGCACTTCACCATACATGACTCAACTGGGGATCTCAACAGGGATATCCAGCTGATTCGGCGACTCTTAACCTCCCGCTCTGCCCCCCACCAAATCAATGTGGTTAGCAAATTCCCCATGAATAAGCCCACACCACACAACAAACCACGACCTCATCTACCCCACACGAGTCCTATACCAATATCAGCCTACCCAGGTCTCACCCCATGAACAAAGGCCCCAGCCACAAAGAGAACCAGAACCTCATTTCAATCAACCCCTGGGAGTTCTCCTCGTGCAGCCACCGATGTTCACTCCACGACATCTGTGAACAGCTCAAAGCTGCCAGGCGCAAGGGTGAGGCAAAGTGTCTTCCCTTGAAAATGAAGGCCCCGAGGAAGAACCCACACCCACCGGAGATGCCGATCCCGGGGAAATGGAGCCAGAGGAAGAGGAAATCCAACAACAGCTGGATTTTCAGGACTGCCCTCGCACCTCCCCACGGTGGTGGAGGCCACCTCTCTCAGATACTGCTCCCCAGTTTATGACAAGATGAGATTGAACGGGGTAAAAGTAAGGCTTCTGGCCAATACGGGAGTGGCCAGGTTTTGTCTGTACAGTCACTTCTACTCCTGTCATAAGTCGGCTTTCCGCCCGCTTTTCCCTACATCAACTCATCTCGTAGATGCAGGGGATGGCCCCCTACCCATCTGTGGAGAAACCTGGGCCCTACACACCAGCACCAACCAGCAAGTATCCACACAACACAAATTCATAGTGTTTGATTCCATCTCTTGTAATTATGATGGATACCTGGGACCAGACCTGCTGCAGAAACTACAAGCTACCATCGACTGCATTAGGCGGCAGCTCCAGTTCCAAAAAACCCCAACCCCCCCTCCCGTCCCCGACCCCCCGAAGACAATGTGCACTCGCACACCCTGTCCCCACCCCCCTCCCCTGGCCCCCCCTTTTCCCCCCACGTCTGCCCCTTTCCCTGCCTCCCATCTCACCCAGCCCCCCCCCCTTCCCCGACCTTCCCTGCCAGCACCACCTCCACCATAATGATTCCCCTCCAACATGAAGCATGGCTGCCATTAAACAGGCCCACAGGAACCTCTGTCCTATTCTCCCCCGACTTGCCGCCCAGAACACTCTCGGCCTGTCTCCTGCCCCCCACTTTCCTCCCCCCACATGTCGCGGCAGTCTGAATTGCAAACATCACCACGTCCCCCCTCATGCTATCAAAACGGCTTGTGGTGGGAGAAATGGAAGAAGCAGAGCCATGCCTTATCATCCCCCCTTCCTCCCCTGCCCCCTTGCCCCCATCCCCGACCACCTCTCCCCTCACCAATTGGACACCCTTCGCCATCTCCTCCTGGACTTTCAGGACCTCCTTGCGTCAGGCCCCTCAGATATAGGCCACACCACCTACCTGACACATGAAATTCACACTCTAGGACCACCAATCTGCCAATCATCCCGGCGGAAGAACCTGAAAAATGAGCAGAGGAAGACTGGAAGGTCCAGGAAATGCTCAATGCCAGCGTTGTTTCGCCTTCCACCAGCCCTTGGTCCTTCCGCTTCATCCTCTTCAAGAAAAAGGAAGCACCATGCATTTCTGCATGGATTACCGCCATCTCAACGATGTAACTATCAAGGATGCCATCCCTCTCCCCAGGATCGACGACTCCCTCGACTCCCTATATGGCACCTCTTGGTTCTTTAGCCTAGATCTCCAGCCGAAGTATTGGCAGGTCCCCGTGCACCGTGAGAACAGAGGAAAGACCACTTTCTCCACTAGTAACGGGAAACATTATGAGTCCAACGTCCTGCCATTCAGCCTTTGCAATGCCCTCACCACCATCTCTCGGTTGATGGAGTCTATCCTTAGTGGCCTCACCTGGGAAATCTGTCTGGCATACCTGGATGATGTCATTGTTTTCAGTAAAACATGGGCCAATCACCTCCAGTGCCTCAGGAAAATCTTCCAATGGATTCGCCAAGCCAGCCTCAAGCTCCGGCCCTCCAAGTGCATCCTGGCCACTATAACTGTCTCTTTCCTGGGGCACGTCATCTCTGGAGACAGAATAACCCTTGACCCAGACAAACTGCGTACTATCACAGATATTCCCCTACCACGAGATGTCCGTGAGGTCCGGACATTTCTGGGCCTTACCTCCTAATGCCGACGATTTGTAAAGGGGTTTGCTAACATCGCCAAGCCCCTCCACGACCTGACTGGAAGGAAGAACCCTTTACCTGGACCAATGAGAGATGGGCCACTTTTCAGGAGCTCAAGAACAAACTCATCACTGCCCCGATCGTCGCCTTCCCTGATTATTCCCTACCCTTCCGATTGTACACTGACGTTTCCCTTGTAGCAATTGGTGCCATCCTCCCCCACGTCCAGGAGGGATGAGAACACGTCATTGGCTGTGCCAGCTGCACCCGTAACCAGGCCAAGCAGAACTATGCTGCAACTAAGCAGGAGTGCCTAGGCATCATCTGGGCCCTTGAACACTTCTGGCCTTACCTACTGGGGACACACGTGACGATCATCACAGACAACCAATCACTCCCATGGCTTCAGCAATCAGATACCCACAATGCCCAGCTGATCAGATGGTGAGAGACCCTGGAAGAATTTAACTACAAAATATCTTATCTCCCCGGCAAACTTCACAACAATGTCGACGGCCTCTCCCGGCTCCCCATCCACACAATACAAGAAATGGAGCTCCTTCAACGATGGCACGATGGGGACCAACCTCCCTTGATCCTCCCCCCACCTATTCAACAAACTCCACCATGGGGGCGACCATCTATTTACCCTACCGGGACATGTCATCCTCAACCCCGACACTGCCCTGGACACCATGAGACACTTCCACTCTGGTAACGGGATCCACCTGGGTATGAAAAAACTCCTCCAGGTGTTCAACGACACATATTGGACCCCCGGCCCCTCCAGCCTTGCCAAGGTCACCCAGTCCTGCATAGCCTGTGCACTAGGCAAGAACACCACCCACACTGCCGGGCCTTCGGGACAAATCACCGCCCAAAAACCCTGGCAGTTGCCCTCTGTAGACATGGTAGGGCCCTTACCACCCAAGTCAGGCTACAGGTACATCATTACCTTTGCAGACACATACTCCAAATTTATCATCGCTTTTCCTGCCAAAGAACACCACACTGTCACTGTAGCCGATGCCCTGGTCCGATATGTCTTCCCCTACTTTGGAATTCCCCAAGCCCTGCACTCCGACAATGCCCCAGAATTCACTGGCCGTATATGGCAAGAACTATTAAAATTATTTGGGTATAACATCTCCCACTTCTCCCCCTACTGGCCACAGGGAAACACCGTCTGCAAACGCAACAACTGAACCCTCATGAACCAAGTCCGCACCAGGATCGAGGAAACCAATAACGGAGATTGGCAAGCACACATTAAAACTGTTCACTGGGGAATGAACTACTGCCCTCGGGAGGAAGGTATATCGGCCCACGAACGTGTGTTCGGAAAGGCGCCTATGCTCCTACCCCTACGCCAACACCTACAGCCACCCTCCGTGCCTCCCACATCTGATCCTCTCCACCACCTCAAGAGGCAACTCCACCACCTGCAAAACAGCCTCGACCTCCAACCAGATGTTGCCCACAACCCCTACAAGTCGGGTGATTCTGTGATGATAGCATAACTCCTTCCCCCATTTCATGGGCCCATACACCATCACCCACATCCCTAACCTCTACCCAGTCACTGTAGATTACAAGAACACCCCCCGCACCTACAGGAACCGCCACGTGCGCCCCTTCCGGCCCACCACCTCCCCTGCCCCTGCCCCGCATTCACCCAGCCCCGCCCCACCCCAGCCGCTGCCCCTGACCCTCCCGATTCCAACAATTGCTACATCTCGCCCTCATCCTCCCTCCCTTCCTCCCGCTCTCCCTTACCCTCAACTCCCCACCCGTCATGCCACATGTCACCTCACCTGTCACCTCACTGATGCCGCAAACCACCAACCCGTCACTCACCCCCCTGCCACCATCCCCCTCACCTCCCACACCCAACGCCACATCACCTGCCTCTCAGGCACCACCTCCCAGAACCAAGACACCCTCACATGCCCATACGCTGCCCTCCCCTGCTCTGGCCACCACCCAATACACACCCACCAACTCATCCACAGCCACCCACCACGAACACCTCCCCGACAGCCCTCCCGCTCCGACCCCATACCACCCATGCCCAGAGCGCCACGAGGCCTCACGCCCACCTCACTGCCCACGCCCACCCTGAAAACCACCATCACCTGCTCTGGTCGCCTTTCACGCCCTCCCACAAGTTACACCACCACCACTCCCTCCCCACCCCACCTACCTCACCTCCACCCACGGAGCAAACCTCCCCCTCCATCCACACTCCCAACACAACTGCCATCACACTCATGCTACATCAAGCCCAAATCTCACCCACCCCTATCCCGAAGGAATACAACGGTGCATTACCCCGGCATTAAAACACTGCTGCCCCCTCAGCGTCCAGCATTCAACTTGATCTCCGACAGGAACACACACCTCCCACCATGAGAACACGACACACCACCTGGGCACCAACCCTCAGCAGCAAGCACCTCATCCATGGACCATGTCACCTCCTCCAGCTCCTCCATACAGCCCCCGGACCTTCCACCTAGAATCCTCACCTTCACGAGAATCCACTCACAAAGAAATGGAACACCCTCCTGCAACACCTGATGCCAGCCCATGTCACCAGCATCACCAAGACCTACTACCTCCAGCCACGGGGACGTGACTTTTTACCTGATGACGGTGGTAAAATACCGGCCGTGGCAACCCAGGTCGCCACCACACCCCCAGGAGGAGACTACAGAGGAGTAGACAGAGCATGCAGCGTGTCCAGTCCATACGGACATCAATGCAACTGGGCCACGTGCCCCTATTCCCCGGAAGGCTCTCAATGTGACCACCCCAGTCTGAGTGCACCTCTCAGGCGAGCTAGCCCTCACCAGGATTGGGGTGGAGCTGACCCTTCAGCTTCAGGCAGCATCCCAGCGATGGCCCATAGCCGCTCTGCCAATAAGGAGACGGCCAATAGCCACTCCAACCAAAGAGCCACAGCCTATAACCGGACCCCAGTGATGGCCAAAAGCCGAACACAAAAAAAGGCCACGGCCTATAGCCAGGCCGCCAATAAGGAGACAGCCCATAGCTGCTCTGTCAGGTGCTGCCTACACCCCCTGCAGAACCAGCAACGGCCCATAGCTGTGCCAGGGAGAGACAGGTATGCCTCCTCCCCTTCTGCAGTTGCCTCGAAGGGCATGACACAGGCGACAGCCCATAGCCGCGCCCATAGGCAGGAGACGGCCCATAGCAGCTCCTCATGTACACATCGCCCTCCATACAGGACTTTGGCGACAGCCCACTGCCGCATCGACAGGCAAGCGACGGCCCATAGCTGTACTTCGTCTGTGTTCCCATTCAGGAGTCAGGCCCCGGTGACGGCCCACTGCCACACCGACAGCAAAGGGATGGCCCATAGCCGCCCTGTCTGTTGCCCAAGGGAAACCAGTGACAGCCCATAGCTGCGCTGGGCAGAGACACCAAATCCTTTGCCCCCTGTGACTCCGCAGCGTGAGGGTGACCTGTGGTCAGCCCTGCCTACTGATAGGAGCGCAGGCCACCCCTCTGTTCACCCAGACTGAGGCAACCTCTAGGAGGAGGACTTCTGCCCTGAGGACTGGTAGAGAGGCCTGGTGTTATCTTCGGGGCTCTTCTCCATCCAGTCGGCCCCCCAGGAGGACCTCCACCTGACGGACTCCAGCTGGGAGCGATGCTGCACCCTCAACTTGATGGGGATGCCACAGGAAGGAGACCACAGCCAACAGGCCTCTAAGGGCGTCCCCAGGACTCCGGGGCGAAACCTCACCGCTCCCCAATGAAGGCGGTTCCCTTCCTCCACCAGGCGCCTGAGGGAGCACTTCCAGGATCTGTTCGGCGTGAGTCCTAAGGGCCAGACCCCGGTCCCCAGCCCCGACAGTGAGGGGCCCTTTACCATGCCCAGCCCAAACCCTCGACGAGAGACAACTCACCTGAGAGTGGTCCCGTGGCTGCGGGATGAAGGGACTCCGCCCACCCCTGGCCGACGACTGTGAGTCCCCCAGGCCGTCCCCTTCCCCTTTGCCCAGTCAGTAACAGCCCCTAACAGTGACAGTGATATATGGCTCTTACAGACTGACGACAAGAGGCCAGGACTGTGCATTATAAGTGAAAAGTGTGATTCAGTGAAGTCAGAAAAAACACCTGAAACAGTGTATATCTATTCTATGTAAGACGAGAGGCAAATACTCAGTGCCAACCTTATAACTCTGCGTCCATGTTCTGCCACCCTGTGTAAATCAAGAAACGGAAAACAGTGACATAACTCTTACAACTATCATGAAACTAGAACCGGAGTCAGTGCCAGAGCAAATTCCCCTGAACTAGTAGAATCTGTGTTTTGCCTCCCTAGTGGAAAAGAGCCTCTTGTGCAAAGACTGTAGAAGTTGTGTATTGCCCCCAGACATGAACTGAGACTCCTGTCTGTCTCGTATCCTGTGCGATACTCCAAACCCACCTACCAGCCTATGTATTAATTTTGATTAGCATACTGTGTACGCGTCTTCCCGTTCCACAGTAAAAAAATTTGTCAATACACGTGTAAGGTTGTTGCCCGGCGTTTTTATGCCCTAATCCTCTCATACTGTGTCTAAGCTCCGGTCTAGAAAAGGGAACCCAGCTACACTCTAGGCGTTCTGGGGACGGGAAGCCGACCCTTAAACGCCTAAGCGACTAAAAGGGACACTTTTATCTACATTCTTTTTGCTCTCTTTCTTTCCCTTGTACTTTGTCTGTCCAAACCCTCTGCATTTTACTTTCATTTAGTTAATTTCCTCTCTCCACTATCTGGTTCCTGCGAGTCACTGGCATTGGGTCCAGGGTAAAATATTTTTTTGCCTAAGAAATCTTGATGAACTCTGGTGACGAAGCAATGGCCCTCAGTTCCGTGCAGCCCTTAAGTGGGCAGGGGATGCTAAGAATCCCACGGTGTAAAAATAAGTTTATACATCCAAAAAAGAACCTTGAGAATAGGAAACTAGAATGTTCGAACTCTCAATCAGGCTGGTAAAATGGAAGAGCTTATTTCAGTGTTCAAGGAATACAAGATGGATATTTGTGCTCTTACAGAAAGGAGGTTGCTTGGAGTTGATAAAATGAATCTGAAAGATGGTATTACTATGTTAGTTTCTGGTAGGTGTGATGGAAATCATTACCAAGGAGTAGGGTTACTGCTGAGTAGAGATGCTGGTAAGGCAGTATGTGAGTTTGAACCAATTAATGAGCGCTTGCTTTATGCTCGTTTAAAATCTGACCATGGTATTATCAGTATGGTTGTACGGTACGCTCCGACAAATGAGGCTGCTGATGAAATGAAGGATGACTTTTATGAGAAGCTGCAGGATGTAGTGAATAGAGTGGCAAGACATGATGTGTTAGTTTGCATTGGTGATTTTAATGCGATTGTTGGCAGTAGTAGGGATGGCTTTGAAGATTGTATGGGTAAGGAGGGTGTTGATATAAGAAACGAAAATGGGGTGCGCTTTGGAAGCTTTTGTTTGGCAAATGACCTTATAATTGGTGGAACTATCATTGAGCATAGAAAAATACATAAGACTACTTGGATTTCACCATGTGGTAAATATTGTAACCAGATTGACCACATTGCAATTAGCAGAAGGCATAGGAGTTATTTGCAAGATGTTTGCGTAAGGAGGGGGGCAGATATAGATAGTGATCATCAACTTGTTGTGTCAAAGATTAAAATAAAACTTAAGAGAAACGTTAATGGTAATTGTACAGGAGGTAATAATTATGATTTTGATGAGCTGAGAAGTGATGAGAGCACGAGGGAAAAGTTTCGGTGGGAATGTAGGAACAGGTTTCTAGTCCTGCAGACTTTGATGGAATCTGAAGACAATGATATTAATCAAATGTGGAGAGAGGTAAAATAGGTTTTGCATGAGAGTGCTAAGGTTATTATTAAGAAAAAAGGGAAAGCGAGAAGGAAAAAGTGGATGTCAGATGAAACATGGAATGCAATTCAGAAAAGGAAAGAGGCTAAGTTAAGTAGTGAAGAACAACATGCTGATGGCCAGGTAGTTGAAGTACTTAGAGCAAAGTACTGGAGTTTACATTCTGAAGTAAAAAGACTCGTTAGACGTGATAAGAGGAGGCTATTTGATGAAAAGGCGACAGAAACAGAAATTAAATTAAGTAAAAATGACGGTCAGAGCACAAGAGCAGCGTATCAGGCCATAAAGGAGTTGACTGGGGCTGAAAAGAGAAGGAAGGAATTACCTGTACGAGATAGAAATCGTAATTTGATGACTAAAGATTTGGATATAAAAGGAAGGTGGAAAGAGCACTTTGAATCTGTTCTAAACAGACCAATCCCAGCTGAAGAGGACATTTTGCCAGCCGAGAGAGATTTGCAGATAGAAACAGGGGATATAACTTTGGAAGAGGTAGCAAATTCTATAAAGGAGTTAAAGAATTTTAAGGCCCCAGGAGAGGATGGAATAGTCCCTGAAATGCTTAAGGTAGAAAATAACGAGTTGATGAATGCGCTTTTGAAACTTTTTAATGTGGCTTGGGATAATGGTGGAATTCCAGAAGAGTGGAAAAATGGAGTGATTATAAAAATACCAAAAAAGGGAGATTTAAGTGTGTGTGGCAATTGGAGGGGGATAACTTTGACACCTGTAGTTGCAAAAGTTTTTTCCAAAATCTTGTTGAACAGAATAGGGCCAGTAATTGATAAAATTTTAAGAGAAGAACAAGCGGGATTTAGGAAGGGTCGAGGTTGTAATGATCAGATTTTTATTGTAAGGCATCTAATGCAACAAGCTAATGAAATGAAAATGCCACTTAGTATGTGTTTTGTGGATTTTGAAAAGGCGTTTGATAGTGTTTCACGTGGAGCTATGTTGAAAATTATGAGATTCTATGGTATACCAGAAAAGTTTGTAAATATTATTAGAAGCCTGCATGAAGGTACTTTCTGTAAGGTAATGGTGGGTGGTTCTTTGAGTGATCCATTTCAAGTTAGGTCAGGAGTGATTCAAGGAGGAGTTCTTTCGCCATTGCTGTTTGTTTTGGTTATGGATTATGTTATGAAAAAGGTTGTAAGGAGAACAGGTGCAGGAATTAACTTGAAAGAAAATAAGAAGCTGATGGGCTTGGACTATGCTGATGATACTGTACTGATTTGCGGTAGTATTTACGAGATGCAGAAGGTGCTTGATTGTCTGGTGGAGGAAGGAGAAAAAGTGGGATTGGTAATAAATTGTGGAAATACTGAAATTATTAATATGAACGTGGAGAACCAAGTCGATTGAGTAATTGGGAATAATGTGGTGAAGAATGTAGAAAACTTTAAATATCTGGGAACGATTGTATTATCTAATGGATCATTAAAAAATGAAATTTAGGACAGGATTAGACAGGCTTGGCGAGCAGTTGGAATACTGAAATCTGTTTGGAATAATAATATGCTTTCGGTACATACTAAAGTGAAAATTTACAAGTCCATGGTTAGACCAATTTTAATTTATGGGCATGAGTCATGGTACAGTACAATTGCAACAGATCAGAAAGTATTAGGATTTGAGAATAAAATACTGAGAAGGATTCTTGGGGTAAAGTGGCAAGACAGAGTTACAAATGCAAGAGTATGGGATATTACGAGAGTGGAACCAGTTAATGAATATGTGAGACTGTCTCGCTGGAAGTGGCTGGGGCACATATACAGAAAAGAAGGTAGTTTAATACAGGATGTGCCAGAGTGGACTGCTAGAGGAAGAAGAGGTAGAGGTAGGCCGAGGGAAACCTGGTTGAGGACAATGAAAAAAGAAGCAGGAGAGGAGTGTTGGTGGGACCTGAAGGAGATGGCAAGAGACAAATATTGGTGGAGAGAGTTCATTGAGGCCCTATGCATCCCGTGGGGTGCCACAGGAAATAATTGATATATATATATTGTTACATAGCCTATGATTTCATCATCCTTTGTGTAATTTTGACGCACAGTGTGCTGCATGTTTGGTCACGAGCGTGTTCTGCCTCAGTCCCCCCCTTCTGCCGTTATAGTGGAGTGAGTCGTTCTTTCTGTTGTTCAGAGCGGGATTGTCAGTTCTTTGTCCCCATGGCTTCATTTGCGCGTCCTTCTTACAAGTTGTATCAAGCTCTGCTGGCCCCTATATAATGAGCTCAGTCTCTGCATCATTGCCACTTAGATCTACTCCTCATTTTGTTCACATCTCTGTCCTCCCCTGTACCGTTATTATTATTGTGAGTCCTCCGGAAGTCTCCAACCATCTACCAGCTGTGTAATTTGAGTATAACTGTTCTTGCATTTTTTCCTTGTACTGTATAGCATAAGGTGTTGATTCGTAGGCCTAGTGAGGTTTTTTTGTAATTTATGTAGGATTCATTTTGTCAGCCAGTTTTAATATTATTTTGTATCTGTAACAATTTATCTTGCATTAACTGAGCATTACCCAGTGTATTTTCATTTTATCAGGGCTGACTTAGGTATATTTACTCTTGCTAATTTCATGTTAATAGAGGCTATTGCAGTTCACCATATATTTAACCTGTTTTTTGCCATTACATTATCCTTATGAGTCCTGAATGTTTTGTTGTTAGTTTGAGCATTAAACTTTAATTTGTAATTTTACCTAACTCTTTTGTTTTGAACGTGGAACTTTACGGGACAGTAGTGATTATTAGTATTCTCACTTAAAGTGTACATCATCTTTCTCTGTTCCGTAACATAAATTTGGCGACCTCATATCAGGATATTCAGGATATTATCATAAGGATATTGCTTGATATTTTGTGACTGTTACTTATTCATGATGTCTACTATTACTACACTTGATGAAGCCAAAGATTTTTTGTCAAATGTGCAAACAGTGTGTGATGTAGAAAACAGAACCAAGAATGAACTTCAGCTTGTTGCTCAACAATTGGGAATTGCTGTTCGCTCTCATCATTCTAAAGATCAAATTGTTGACATGATTAATGAAAGCTTGTTTAATGTAACTCCTCCAAATAAGCAAACGCAGATTGAATTAGCTAAGTTACAGCTAGCCCTGCAGGATTCTCGTGTGAAGGAAGCTGAATTTCAAGCACGTGCTAAAGAGGCTGAGTCTCAGGCTAAGGAGGCTTGTGTTAAGGAGGCTGAGTTTCACGCACAAGTTGAACTTGCTAGGATTCAGGCAGACCATGAGTATCGCATGAAACAAGGTGGAACTGGATCATCTAGCTCTGATGATTTTGATGTGGCTAAAAATGTTAAACTTGTCCCTCCTTTTAATGAATCTGATTTAACAAAGTATTTTCAGTTGTTTGAGAGGGTAGCTACAGGTTTTAATTGGCCCAAAAAGTATTGGCCAGTACTCCTTCAAACTGTTCTCACCGGTAAAGCTCAAGTAACTAATGCATCTTTGCCTCAGGACCAATCTGATAATTATGATGTAGTTAAGAGCTTGATTCTTAAGGCCTATGAGCTTGTTCCTGAAGCCTATAGAGTAAAATTTAGGACAACTTACAAGCAAGATAAGCAATCCCATGTTGAGTATGCAAAAATCAAAGAAGATCTGTTAGAGCAGTGGTTAAATTCTAAGAATATGGATTCTGATTTTGGTAAATTTAAGCAGATGATTTTGTTGGAGGACTTCAAGAGGTGTATTTATAAAGATGTAAGCCTATATCTTGATGAGAAAAGAATAGATAATTTGTCTGATGCTGCAGTTTTAGCTGATGAATATGTTCTCACTCACAAGAGATATTCTAGAGAAAAAGGGAAAGCTGAGAGTGTAAGTACATTGCCTCTACTCAGAGTACAGGTAACAGGAAAGAGAATAAAGATGATGTTTCTCAGGAAGTAAATACCAGCTTCACCTCTAGATTTCAGAAAAGTAAATGTACTTATTGTAGTAAGCTTGGTCATACTACGGAGAAATGTTTCAGGAGACAGCGTGATGTGAACAAAAAGGAGTCTTTAAATATTCAGTCAATTGGTCTAGTGTCCACCCTTGAGAGTTCCCAGAATTCTTTAACTGAGTTAACTGAACCTGCTTTGAGGGGTAACTTAAATTCTCATGATGGAGCTCCTCTTTTGAGCAGTAACGTGGGTGACACTCTCAAGAGTTCATGTGCTAATTTCCTGTCTGATGGTTTTGTCAGTCCTCTGGACAGTAATGACAGGAAATCAGTTAAAATATATCGTGATACAGGTGCTTGCCAATCCCTTATGCTGACCAGTGTTCTAGGCTCTAATGTTAATTCCTCTGATGAAACTGTAATCTTACAAGGTTTAGGGAATAATTACTTCTCTGTCCCTCTGTGCAGAGTGAATTCAGAGTCTGGTTTTGTTAATGGTTCCGTTATGGTTGGATTGGTTGAGACACTCCCAATGTCAGGTGTAACTTTCTTACTTGGAAATGATATTGGTGGAAGTCAAGTGTGTCCAGCTCCTCAGTTGTCTAGTGAGCCAGTGGCTGCGACCCAGGACTGTGGTGTCCCTGATGTGTTCCCTGCATGTGCTGTCACTAGGGCTAAGTCTAAAGTTACTGGTGATTTAGAGGATAATGATGATGATTATGTTATCCTAGCTGACACTTTTCTTGCTAATTTGGACCACTCGCCAGATGAGGCAGTACCCCGTAGTGTTGATATGCTTACAGTGAAGAAGAGTCAGCCAGTGCTCCTACTTGTTATTATGTAAAGTCAGGAGTACTTATGAGGAAGTGGAGACCCCCAACAGCATCAGCCGACTGTGAATGGGAGGTTGTACATCAAGTTGTCATCCCTCGTGTTTGTAGGCAGGATATCATTAGAGTGGCTCATGATTCCAGTTTGGCAGGACACCTTGGAGTGAGGAAGACTGTGGCACGCATTTTGAAACACTTCTACTGGCCAGGTATCTTCAGGGATGTTTCCTGGTATTGTAAGTCTTGTCACACCTGTCAAGTTGTGGGGAAGTGTAATCAGACCGAAAAGGTTGCACCTCTAGTTCCCATTCCTCCTTTTGAGGCGCCTTTCACCCGTGTGTTGGTGGATATTGTGGGCCCTCTTCCTAAGACTTCTTCAGGATTTTCTTATGTGTTGACCCTGATTGATATGGCTACTCGTTATCCTGAAGCCATTCCACTTAGAAATATCTCAGCAAAGAACGTGGTTAAGGAAATGCTAGGGTTCTTCACAAAGTTTGGTCTGCCCAAGGAGGTACAGTCAGACCGGGGAAGTAATTTCATGTCAAATGTTTTCAAGCAGTCTCTGAAAGAGTTGGGCATCACCCAGATCACGTCTTCAGCTTACCATATCCCAGACCCAAGGAGCGTTGGAGAGATATCATCAAACACTCAAATCGATGCTCAAGAAATACTGTTTGGAACATCAGAAAGACTGGGATAAAGGTCTTCCATTCATCGTATTTGCCGCAAGAGAATCTCCAAATGAATCACTGGGCTTCTCACCCTTTGAACTACTGTTTGGCCATGAAGTAAGAGGACCCCTTAAGCTACTCAAGGAATGCTGGCTGTCGGAGGAAGATGACGGCAACCTGCTGGAGTATGTGATGAAGTTCAAAGAACGGCTGTCCACTGCTTTGCAGCTGGTGAGAGAGAATTTAGAAGCTGCTCAGGAGAAGATGAAGACTTGGTATGATAAGAAGTCCAGGTTATGCCACTTTCAGCCAGGAGATCAGGTTTTGATTCTGCTACCGGTTCATGGGCAACCTCTTCAAGCCAAGTTTAGTGGTCCTTATTTCGTGGAGAAGAAACTCAGTGATGTCAACTATGTCATCGCCACACCAGATCGTAGAAGGAGCAAGCAACTATGTCACATCAACATGCTAAAGTTATATCACAGGCGGGACGAAAATAATCCAGTCTGCACTGTAGCTGTTCCACCCGAGTCTGCAAGTGAAGCTCTCCCATGCAGTATGAGCCTGAGTGATAGTTTGGGGAAGAATCCTGATATCATGAATGATCTCCAGACTAAGCTATCTCATCTACCTCCCGAGGAAAGGCAGGAGTTTTCGGCATTACTGCAGGAGTACCCGCAAGTGTTCCGTGTTACTCCAGGAAGAACCACTGTGTTGCATGATGTCGATGTTGGAGACGCAAAGCCAATTAAATTGCTTCCTTACCGTGTGAACCCAGTGAAAGTTCCTCTCATCCAGAAGGAGCTTGGCTACCTGTTGGACCACAAGATGATTGAGCCATGTCAGAGCGAGTGGAGTTCTCCTGTCACTCTAGTCTCTAAGCCAGGTGGGTCACAGCGGCTTTGCATTGACTACAGACGTGTTAATCAGATAACCAAAACAGACACTTACCCTCTCCCTTGTGTGGAAGATTGCACAGACAAGATCGGAAAGGCTAGGTACATAAGTAAGTTTGATTTGTTAAAGGGATACTGGCAAGTACCTATGACTGAACATGCTAGGGAGATCTCATGTTTTGTAACACTAGGAAAGACTTTTGCATGTTCTGTAATGCCATATGGTATGAAGAATGCACCAGCCACATTTCAGAAGCTCATGAATGTTGTAACAGAGGGTTTGGCAGGGTGTGTTGTTTATATTGATGATGTATTAATCTTCAGTGACCACTGGAAAGATCACCTATGCCATGCCAGTAAATTTCTTGAGCGTTTGGTTCATGCTAATCTTGTAGCTAATTTATCAAAGTGTGAGTTTGGTCAAGCTAAAGTTCAGTATCTTGGGTACGTAATTGGTGATGGACATGTTGCACCACCAGGAGCTAAGGTTCAGGTTATAAGTGATCTTCCCAGACCTAAAAGTAGGAAAGAGCTACAAAGATTTTTGGGAATGGTAGGTTATTACCGGAGATTTGTTCTTAACTTTTCAATTCTTGTATCACCACTTACAGACCTACTGAAAAAGGGAGTTAAATTTGTCTGGACCGATAACTGTGAATCCTCTTTCAACAAACTTAAAGCTATCCTATTAAGTCAGCCAGTGCTCGCTACTCCAAATTTTGCTAAGCCTTTTAAGATGGCTGTTGACGCAAGTGATACAGGAGCTGGGGCTGTTTTGCTGCAAGAGGATGATCAGGGTATTGAACATCCTGTATCTTATTACAGTAAGAAGTTCACTCCACCTCAAAAGAACTACTCAACTATTGAGAAAGAGCTTTTGGCCTTGATTTTGGGTTTACAGCATTTTTCATTTTATTTGTGTTCTGGTTTTGACCCCATAGTCATTTATACCGATCATAACCCACTGAAATTCCTTAGTAAGTTTAAAGATAAAAATCAGAGATTGACAAGATGGAGTCTACTTCTTCAGGAGTATTCATTAGACATACAACATGTCAAGGGGAAAGAAAATGTCATTGCAGATTGCTTATCTAGACTTTAGACAGATTGTTTTAGAGTAATAAGAAATTTCCTCTGTAAATTTCTTTTTCTTTGTGGGGAGGTGTTACATAGCCTATGATTTCATCATCCTTTGTGTAATTTTGATGCACAGTGTGCTGCATGTTTGGTCACGAGCGTGTTCTGCCTCAGTCCCCCCCTTCTGCCGTTATAGTGGAGTGAGTCGTTCTTTCCGTTGTTCAGAGCGGGATTGTCAGCTCTTTGTCCCCATGGCTTCATTTGCGCGTCCTTCTTACAAGTTGTATCAAGCTCTGCTGGCCCCTATATAATGAGCTCAGTCTCTGCATCATTGCCACTTAGATCTACTCCTCATTTTGTTCACATCTCTGTCCTCCCCTGTACCGTTATTATTATTGTGAGTGCTCCGGAAGTCTCCAACTATCTAGCAGCTGTGTAATTTGAGTATAACTGTTATTGCATTTTTTCCTCGTACTGTATAGCTTAAGGTGTTGATTTGTAGGCCTAGTGAGGTTTTTTTGTAATTTATGTAGGATTCATTTTGTCAGCCAGTTTTAATATTATTTTGTATCTGTAATAATTTATCTTGCATTAACTGAGCATTACCCAGTGTATTTTCATTTTATCAGGGCTGACTTAGGTAAATTTACTCTTGCTAATTTCATGTTAATAGAGGCTATTGCAGTTAACCATATATTTAACCTGTTTTTTGCCATTACATTATCCTTATGAGTCCTGAATATTTTGTTGTTAGTTTGAGCATTAAACTTTAACTTGTAATTTTACCTAACTCTTTTGTTTTGAACCTGGAACTTTACGGGACAGTAGTGATTTTTAGTATTCTCACTTAAAGTGTACATCATCTTTCTCTGTTCCGTAACAATATATATATATATATATATATATGAGATTCTACACAACCATCTTAAGGGATTTGTCTATAGCTGAGGCAAAGTCGTCAATGTTGATCTTATCCCTTCATTACGGGTGCGGGTTGAGAGGTCTAAACAAGGGGTAGGGCGTACATAAAGGGAGCTGTATTACTTTTATTCCAGCTGACTTCGAATAAGTTTATTACCTAGGCAGGTTGGAGTCCGGCGAGGTATTGTTTTTGGTCGAGTTTCCTTGTTTGTTTCTTTGTTTCTGGTTTTCTATGTTAGCAGCATTACGGAAAAATGACTGAATGAAATTACCGGAAACTTTCAGGATATGTGGGCACTGGTCCCAAAAGAAAGTGATTAAATTTTGAAGGTAATCAATGACCCTGAAAGGTCAAACTCAAGGTCACGGATATTCAGAGGGCTATAACTTGAAACCGGTTGAAGATAGAGATATTTACTATTATCATCATACAGGAATTCCTATATGGGATTTCATTTGGCACCAAGACCTTTGATCTTGAGTGATCGTGAAAGGTCAAACTCAAGGTCACGGATATTTCTGTTATCAAGACATAGGGAGTCTCATATGGGCTTTCATTTGGCATCTTTGACTTCGAGTGACCTTGAAAGGTTAAACACCAGATACGGATTTTCAGAGGGCTATAACTTGGGCGGTTGAAAATGAAACAAGTGGTGCCAGGCACAACAAATCTCGCCTGAAAGCAACCATTTTATTTTCAACCGTTTTCAAGTTATATCCTTTGAAAATCTGTGCTCTTGCATTTGACTTTCAGTCATTCAAGGTCAAAGGTCATGATACCAAATGAAAGCCCATATGAGACTTCTATATGTCCATAATAGTAAATATCTCTATCTTCAACCAGTTTCTAGTTATAGCCCCCTGAATGTTCGTGACCTTGAGTTTGACCTTTCAAGGTCACTTAAGGTCAAAGGTCATAGTACTAGTGAAAAATCCTCATGAGACTTCCTAATGTCGACAATAATGAATATCAATCTTCAAGTTTCGAGTGTTATAACTCGAAACTTGAAGATTGAATAACCGTGACCTTGAGTTTGACCTTTGAGGGTCACTTAAGGTCAAAGGTACTGGTATCAATGAAATGCCCATCTGGGACTTCCTGTATGTTGATAACAGTAAATAGCTATCTGCAACCACTTTCGAGTTATTCTATCTATCTCTATCTATCTATAGCCCGACGCCCTAATCCCGCAAAGGGTGGCTGCAGAC
Source organism: Coenobita brevimanus (assembly GCF_032717465.1). Taxonomy (NCBI): domain Eukaryota; kingdom Metazoa; phylum Arthropoda; class Malacostraca; order Decapoda; family Coenobitidae; genus Coenobita; species Coenobita brevimanus. The sequence continues at coordinate 7,330,883 of NC_137042.1, forward strand.
AAAACGCCTCCAAGTCGCTCTGTCACCCACCATTTGACTACCCTCCCCCCAACTCATCCCCCCCTCCCTCATATACCTCTCAACTCCATCCCTCCACCTCATCCTCGGTCTACCTTTCCCTCTCCCTCCCTCCACCTCACCTACATACACCCTCTTAGTCAGTCTTTCATTCTCCATTCTCTTCACATGTCCAAACCACCTCAGTGTATTTCTCCTAATCTTCTCACCCACATCCACATCCACCCCACAGCGTTCCTTCACTTCTTCATTCGTCAACCTGTCCCTCCACATCACTCCACATGCTCCTCTCAAGTAACTCATTTCCACTGCTCTCACTCTTGACTTGTTCCCCTCTTGCAAGGTCCATGCCTCACTTCCATACGTCAGGGTAGGGATCACAATACTATCATGCAGTGACTTCTTAACTTCCATACTCACCTCCCTATTTCTCATCACTGCTTTCGAGTTATTGCCCCCTGAATATCCATGACCTTGAGGTTACCTTTCAAAGTCACACAAGGTCAAACGTCTTGGTGCCAAATGAAAGCTCATATGGGAGTTCTGTTATCATGCAATGGTAGATATCTCTATCTTGAACCGGGTTCAAGTTATAGCCCTCTAAATATCCGTGACCTTGATTTTGACCTTTCAGGGACACTCGATGGCAAAATTTAATCATTTTTTCAAGGGACCAATGACCACATATCCTGAAATTTCATGCAATTTCATCCAGCCGTTTTTCCGTAATGTTGCTAACTAACAAAGAAACAAAGAAATAACCAAAGAAACTTGAACAAAAACAATACATCGCCAGACTCCGTCCGGGCGCGGTAATACCTGCTGTCGGGCGAGGTTAGTTGTGCCTGGCACCACTTGTTCGGCTCCAAGAAACTCAGCAGTCAAACAGTAAATCTACCACAAGTCTCTTACACTAAAGTGGCCCAGATTTTCGTCTCTTTGGAGCTTATAGACGACTGGCAAATACAGACAAAGCTAAGGCTCTACATTCATTCCACAGCACTTCTTCATGACCAGGATCATATTCTAGTACTCACCAAGTATTACAACTAAGCAATTAAGATGGAGGGAAGAGAGTTTTAGTCCAAGTTAGAATAAAAGGAGTACAGTTCGGTATTTGGGCAAACTAAGAGAGGGACGAGGCAGATATAAAGACAGTTGCATTACCTTTAGTCCAGCCAGTATTATTTTACTCAGTGAGACATGGAAAGTACTGATTCCTACTGCAATGGCATTCGTGTTGTCGATAGGCATTATTCTAACCCTTCTTCCTCTCTTTCGTATGTGCACAGGCTGATGCTGAGACCGGGAGGGGTCGGACCTACAAGGAGTTATGTGATCTGGTGCCTAGGGTGGCCGGGGGTCTGGTGGCCGGTGGGGTGAAACCAGGTAATATTAGCTTTACTGAGCTCATGTTGTGACTCTACTGTGCCCATGTCGAGATTTAACTGGGCTCACGTTGTGACTTTACTGAGCTCCTGGTGTGCCTTTACTGAAATTTTATTGTGTATATGATTACTTGCTAACGCTTTTACATTTTACTGAGCACATGTTGTGACTTCGCTGAACTCGTGTTGTAATTTTACTGAGCTCGTATTGTGACTTCACTGAGCTCATGGGGTGATTTTTATCGAGTTCATGTTGTGACCTTACTGAGCTTACGTTCTGACTTCGCTGAGCTCTTGTTGTGGCTTACTGAGCCCATGTTGTGACTTTACTGAGCTCATGTTGTGTACTTGATTGCACGCTAACACTTTTATATATCTTTGACAAAAATCCTAAACCTCTTTCAATTCAGCCGATGGTCAGGTGTAGTCAGAATAGATGGTTGAATTTGACTAGTAACCAGGGAGATTCATTCTTACCTCGTAAACAAGGCTTATCAAATTCCGTTAACTATAACTTTATATAAAAAACTGTGAGGGTGGCCCATTACCTTAGCGTCTTTACCTTTGCGATTTACTTTTGAGTATTGCAGGTTGATATCCTTTGTACGTTATTTATGCAGAGTATGACGATGTTTGAAGAGTTATATAACATACAAGAGGCCAGTAAGGTGTTATTAGTCATATAATTTGCTAAGGAATAGGTGTTAGGGAGCTTCCTTAACCGACGAGAATACGAGCCCTTATAGAAAGGCTTCAAAGACGGGAAAGCCAACGAACTGCAATTTTCTTCTTTTTTTATGCCCTTCTGAATATTGCAATGGAAAAATAAAATCAGTACTACTGATAGTAATTCCCTGTTGAATATTACCAGGAAAAAATATGATGAATAAAAATTATCATATTTTCCTGTTCAGTATTAGATTTTGGAAAATATGATGAAAAAGACAGATAATATTTCCCTGCTGTACAATATTATGAAAAAAATATATATATATAGGACGAGCTAGACTAATTATTTATTTCCCTGGTACAGACATATGTAAAAAAACAGAATACAGAACTCAAAAAGCGCATAACTCGACCAACGCCTTTATCATACTACTCAGTTTACCGCCAAAATTTTATCAAGTCTCTTTGGCCTATGATCCGCATATCCACAAAATTTCATTTAAATTCATCAATAACTTTTTTGAGACATTGTTGAAAAAAATAAATAAATAAAAGGCCCTGAACCGGGACTTGAACTCAGCTTACCATCAAGATTTAATCAACTCTTTCTTGGCTCATGACCCAAGTATCTTCAAATTTTCACTGAAAACCATCGGTAACTTCTTTATATAGATATCTTGTGGAGAAAAGAAAAAAAAACAAGCAACCAGGCAGATAGGAGTGAATACATAATCTCCAACTCCGTGGTGTAGGTAACTAACTAAATACTTATTAACCTTCAGAATTGCTTTTTTCAGGTGACCACGTCCTTCTCTTGCTACCAACGCACATGGACTACCCGCTCCTCCTGCTGTCCAGCCTTTACTGCGGCGCCGTCTGCGTCCCCATCAGCCCGACTCTAACTCAAGGTACTCTACGCCTCTCACACATGGCCGCATTCTCATTGGCTGACTTTCATGATAATTATTTAACCACATTCAATCCGGTGACATTTTTTTTTTTTATGCTGTATCCTCGCTGCTAACAGACAATTTCATTTAGCCTAGGAGAGACTTTTCAGACAGGAGGGGTTGGGTGTGGCTTTCTTGAACCCTTTAACAATCAGATATTTTCAATAAAATGAGAGAAAAAGGAAAAAAAAAATACAGCACCAAATTGAACAGGTGAACTTGCGTAGTAAATATACGAAGGGATCACTGTTGTTTATCCACGTCTTCGTGGGTGGTAGACATTGCCTGATAACACCTACTATTGATAGTCATTCGTAGAGAGGAATCATAAATGCTAGCCTACCTTGATCGTTCCAGGCCTTCTGCAGTCTCACGTTCTTGAGTTTTCCAGTCCATTTCCACTCTGTTTTCAAAGGTTTTCACATTCTTGACCTTTCCAGTCCTTTTCCAGTCTGTTTTCAAAGGCCTCCACGCTCGGGGCGTTCCTCCCTTAACTACAACGCGTTTACTATAATCTGGCAAAGGTCCCTATCCCCTTTCAGACCAGCTGATGGCCAAGTGTATTCAGACTGTAGGGCTGTTTTGTCTAGTATGACGGGGTTTCACTCTTACCTCATAAAGGAAGGCACATCAAGTTTCATGCAACCACGACTTAGCATTCAAGTTGCAGGCGTGGAAATTTCATGCAACCACGACTTAACATTCAGGTTGTGAGAGGGGCCCCAGTACCGTCAGATATAAACAAACCGACTTCGGATACGGTAATAGATTCCACGTAATTACTGTTCTAGATGTGCACATGCACAATCGCAGCCTTGCCATTGATTTCTTAACCCCTTGAATCCGGGTGACAACATGTATGTTACCTCCAGGCAATTTTATTAAACCAAAGAGAGTCCCTCGGTAGTCAAGGGGTTAGTGAAGGATATCTAGCCCTTTCAGTTGCAAAAGTTTCCTCCAAGCAGAGTGAAATCGTCTAGATAACAAAAATAAACTGGAGGCCCCCCAAGGGAGAAATCACACCAGCCGCGAGCCGATACATATCTAGGGCGGCTCGGAATATGACCTTGACCTTGGCCTTTTTTCAACAGTTTCGAACTTGTAGGAGAGTTTCATCTATACTGCATGCCTGTAAAATTTAGTGATGATATCTTGAGCGGTTGCGAAGTTATTGTTGTAATATACACACAGACCTTGACCTACTTTCACCAATTTCGAACTCGTGGGAAAATTTCATCCCTACTACACACCTGTAAATTTTCATGATGATATCCTGAGCAGTTGCGAAATTATCGTGCTAACAGACACATAGACAGACACACAAACTGAAAATAATACTCGTTAGAGATTTTCATCCCTACTATACACCTGTAAAATTTTGTGATGATATCTTCAACGGTTACACAGTTATCATGGTAACAGAACACACACCTTGACCTACTTTCACCAATTTCGAACTCGTGATCGATTTTTTCCCTACTACACACTTGTAAAATTTTGTGATGATATCTTGAGCGGTTGCGAAGTTATCATGCTAAAACACACACACACACACACACACACACACACCGCTCGCTGGTGCAGTGGTAACGTTCCCGCTTGCCAACTGGTGGACGGGAGTTCGCGCCTCGCTCAGATTGCGAAAAGTTTCACTGACGAAGTGGGTGGTTACTGTCCCCCTTGAGCAAGGAGACGGGTGTGTGCGTGTGTGAAGGTCACAGCCTTGCCCCTAGATCGGACTATATGAGCTCTCAGCTCCCTTCCGGGAGGGTAAAAGCTGACCATCACGACCATCAAGTGATCCTGACCGACCCGGTGAATTACACATACACACACAAATTGAAAACAATACCAGCTTCGCTAACGCGGCCAGTAAAAATACAGCACCCAACTGAGGGGGTTACACAGGTGTGGGTTTCCTGTACACCAGGAAACCATTTACTACGCTGGGTGGTAACCATATAACCAAATTTTGGCACCTGGTGGTTTAGTGGGTAATTATTGTGCTCCAATCGGATTGAGCTGGTGAAGGTTTATATCCAAGGGATGGTTGGGGTTTATTGCTCACGTAATGCCACTCAGGGATGAATGAGGTTGGTCACTCTCATCTTAAATGTCAGGACCAACTGCCTGGCCCCGGGCTTCTACGCTCCTCATGGGGCAACGTAGGATTGGATGATGGATGGATGGATGGATGGATTGCTTTAGGATCATGAATTCAATGCAGCAGTTTTAGCATCTGTATATATCCCATCTTAGCCTTCAGTATACTCAGCGATTTATCTTTGCCTGTTTCACCTAAGTATCCTCTAGTGTTTGATTGGTGCAAATTACGTCGACACTGAGAAATTAAAAATAACATATCGTACGAGAATTTTTACGTGATACGAAAAACAAAGGCCCAAAAGAAGGGCTACGAAGTCTTTTATGCAAAGAAAGGGGGGGAGGGGAGATTTGACATTCTTTTTACCCGAGTCACTGTAGTACATCGGGGAGTTGTTTATACATCTTTTATTCATCCTGACTACGAAATCAGAAATGGTTTGATGGTTGTGGTAATATTCAAAATGACTGAAAATATTTTGCTCTGGGAATATTGCTATAACTTAAAATTTTCAGTCTTTTTGAACGTGATTTTTATTTTTTCCTGGGGGGCTTTCATCAACTTTATTCAACCTATATGGCTGGGTTCCTGTTCTTTACAGACTAGAAGACGTCTTTAGACGGACGTGCAAAACTCTGATTATATCTTGTATTCTAGCTACAGTCAGACGATTTATTTAGCATCTGAGTAGCTGACATCCTCTGACAAGGAAAATTCGGTCAAAAGTACAGATTTTGCCACAACTGTGGCCAAACCTTGAAAATTGGTGAAGTTCCATAGCTATAGGAAAACCAAACTTTTAACCTGAAAGGATGAAGGTTTCAAGGTCAAGGCTAAGGTTGGCAGGAGTACGAATGTCAATCTCCTCAACCAAGGTTTAGACTCAAACAGGTTTGGTGCCGAAATTATCCACTAAAAGACAGTGCCACACGTAGAGGTCCACAAAATCCAACAAGTCACTTGGTCATGTATATGAGCTCGTAATGCTAGTCACATATCTGAGAGATTCGCTTACACATCGAGGTGCTTAGGGCATAAGTTATTATGAGTGTCTTACTAATGGATAATGCTAATGAGACCAATGTGACTGTACAGTTTCTAATGACCAAAACAGAACAGTTGCTTTGGTATCCTGGTAAAAATTTGTGTTTCTGCTAAAGAATTTATTGAAAAGGTGAGGAATACAAACTCATGCATACTAACAGTGTTTGTACTGAACCTGGGAAGTTGATAAGTATTACATGTTTAAGGTGAATCATTGTGTTTGCCTTTTCTTTTTTTTAATAGTCCATTAGCAATAACGATAACCAGTGGCGCTTGTTACGATACAATGCCAGTTCCCGCTTCAAGTTCATTAATTTCTTCATTTCGATTAAGTATTTTCTTTTTAATTCTTGCTGTATCTAGACGATTTTATTCAATTCAAGAAAGGCCTCCCGTGCTGAAGGGGTTAACTAGGGATGCATCCTATCTCTCCAGTTCGGAGAGTTGAATATCGTATAAGGATGACAAGAACAAAACAGAAAATACATGGGATGCAAGAGGTTAAAATATGTGACCTGTGTTATCTGTTCACGATAACGAATCCATCTCTCTCTTTCTCTCTCTCTCTCTCTCTCTCTCTCTCTCTGTCCCTAGATGAGCTTGTCCACGCCCTGAAGGTGAGCGAAGCGAAGTGGGCCCTGGTGCACGAGGCCTCCACCGATATATTGGCCGGGGCACGAAATAAGCTACCTGAAGGAGGTGTGAGGGGCGTGTGGGTGGTGGAGGCAGATAGCACACGTCCACGCCCACAATACACGCCATCCCTCGCCACCCTTGCCTCTCACCATTCTGTCCCTCCTGTCACCAAGGTTACTATATTTCTTTGTTTACCATCGTCCTTTCCTCTTATTCTTATTCTTCTTTATCCTCATCTTTTTTCTTCTACTTTCATCATCATCTTCATCTTCTTCTTCTTCTTCTTCTTCTAAAACTCCTGTGCTCGTATCTATCAAGTCTCCTAGGCTAATGTTTAGTATAAGATTCATTGTTTATGCTTTTAACCCCTTCTATCCAGAGACACACGTCTGACTGCACCTTTGTCATCTCCCGGAGATTTACTTAACCCAAGGAAGGACAGTGAACTGGAGATGTTAGATATAGCCGTTATTAAAGGCTACTTTATTATACGCTGCTTTACTACTAGATGGCCTTCCTAACTTGAATAAAGCATGTCTGGTGGCTGCCTGAATAAGTGTTAAATCTACGTCATACTACTGCTGAGGTTAATTAAAACATCCAAACAAATTTTGCCCCCAAACAGAGTGAATTAATAACGTGAGAAAATATGACAAAGCTAAATTATTCATCACCATTATTCACTGTATGGAGAATTGGTTGTCGTAAAAACTGGGCTGAGATCCTGTATGAACACATCCCCTGATTTTTTTTTCTTTTTTTTCCCGGGTGCACACAGGTAGAGTGGGCCCCTCACGTGAGTCGGTGGGTGGGGATGATGCTGTTCTCCTCTGGCACCACAGGGCAGCCCAAGGGAGTGCTGATCACACATCAGGCCCTCTTGCTGGATCTCGTACGCAGGCCGTGAGTTTATGTGTTTCTCCATGGACTCAAAAAAATTAGTGATGATGATGATGGTGATGATGATGGTGGTAATGATGATGATGATGATGATGATGGTGATGATGATGATGATGATGAAATCTTCAAAGTCAGGACTTGAACTAAATTTGACTTTCTTTTTGATAAACATTATATCGTTACAGTAGGATGATGTCTCTGTAGTTCTTCTATTTTCCTCAGAATATCCAGACAAAAATTAAATTTAGGAGAAACATTTGGAACGGAAGGGGTTAAAAACATAACAAGACCAATTTTTCTAGTGTGATGACGGCACTTGGTGTTTGGGTGTATAACTGCTAGTGTTGGGGTGTATCAGTGCTAGTGTTCGGGTGTATCATTGTGTCACGAGTTGGCGCGATTAAGTATTTGGATAAACTCGTGACATTAACTTTGGTAGGAAACCGCAAATTCTAGTGGAATCCCAGTATTTATCACTCAGTTTAACTGCCACGTATTCACCCGATCGGGAGTGTTTTTCAGGACATTTTTCATTATTTCATAAGCGATCGTCCTTGTGCGCGATGTTAGCACCTTTTGCTGAGTGAATTGCGGGTGTTCATCGCTCACACTCGTTGGCCGTTAGCAATTGCGGCCATGACACTCGCCTCTCTCCCACAATTTGTATCAGTCAAGATTTGAGCGCCGTGGAAGCAGGTAGTGTGTGTGGTGGCGTCTTTCCTCAGCAACGATGCCTAGTTTCCGCTGCCACCATTGAATTCCCACCTAGCATGATTGGCGAGAGACTCAGCGTGTGCACCGTCCTTCCTCAGCAACGATGCCTAGTCATCCGCTTTGTCCACTTTTCTGACCAATATTTCTTCTCGTTTTTTCCTAGGTTTAAGAGTTTAGCATTTGAGTGAGCGAGTGAGTGCGATCTCCTTATTTTCATTCATCTTGAGACTCATGTAACATAAATTTATTTTATTGTAATCAATAAATTTAACGGTTCTTTTTCTTTGAGCTTAATGTAATGTAAACTCATGTTTTATTTTCCATATTAAGCTTATTCTAGTTGCAGTTTCTAGTTTGCATAAACGTTTTGCATTATTCACAACTGGTACTTAGGCCAGTTCTTTTGTATTAACCTTAAAATCCGTTGTGCAACCAGGAGTTAATGCATCAGCAAGAACCTATTTATCATTAATAGCATTAGTTATTGATTGTCAGGGGTGGAGTTACTTTCTCCAGAGGCCAACAGTAATAACAAACAGCATTTGTGAGTAATTAGTCTCTGCTGTGTACTGTTCAGAAAGTTTATAAATTCTCGTCCTTAGAGAATCGGCGAAGTAAGCTGGCATAAAGTAATCATTGCTTGATTTTCACAAGACAATTCATTGTCCTGTTGTCAAGTATTATTGAATAATATTCTTTAATACTGTATACACATAAAAACCCTGTGATATTTGGCAACCTCATTCCAGGATATTAACTCCTAGCTTTAAAGCTATTCACGAGATAATACTCACTCGGTATTTATCAATAAAGTCTATAGGCACTATCTTACTGGTGATTATTGATTCAGTTCTATTAATTTACATAATAGTTTTCACAGTCAGTTGTTTGTTTAATTTTCTTTCTTTACCAGTTTAATTAGATAAAACTGGTCACCACTAACCTGTGCCTATATTCTTTATTCTTGATTATTGGCATCTTTCCTCGCAAAAGTGCAGTCAGTAATGAGTCGCTAGTTTATTTAGATTGAGTTAGCATCATGTCTACCAGCGTCTATGTACAGGAAGCCAAAGATATGGGGCTTACAGACCCCACAGAAGTAAAGAATTATGTCCTCTCTCGGCTTAGTCATGAGCAGCAACATGAGAGTGATGCTCGTGAAGAACGTAGAATCCAACGCGAACAAGAGCGAGAACAGCGCAAACACGAGCGAGAACAGCGTGAACACGAGCGAGAACAGCGTGAACATGAGCAAAAACAACGTGAACTCGAGTTAGAACATGAGTGAGAACAACGTGAGGAACGAGAGAGAGAACGTCAATACGAGTTACAACAATGCGAGAGAGAACAAGAACACGAACGTGCCGAGTGAGAAGCACGCGAAAAACATGAATATGAAATGTTGAAGCTCAAGCGAGATTCCTTGGCTTCAGACACATCTGGTGCAGTTGGCCCAAGCTCCACGAGCACTATCCCTGTACATATTATGGCGACCCCACACATCAAGCTTCCCCCATACAAGGCGAGCGAATCGAGCCATACATAGCTCGTTTTGAAGACATGGCTCAACTGTACCAACTGGATGATGCAGCTAAGCGGCTTCAGTTTCTTAGCCTGTTTGAGGGCCCTGCCCTTGATATTCTCCACAGAAATCATGGAGACAATCTCACGTATGAGATGATGAAGGCCACACTTGTCAATGCGTACGGTCTTACAGTTGACAACGTCAAGAGTCAATTCATTAGGGTGCATTTACAGGAAAGTGAGACTGCCGTTCAGTTTCTTGACTGGCTTACTACTTACTTAGATGAGTGGATGGAGAAAGATGAAACTCCTTCTACACATGAGGGGATAATTGACCTTATGCTGCACATGCAGCTGGAAAAGTCGTGGCCTACTGAACTTATGGCTCTGCTTAAGATCTGCCAGGTAAAGGATGCCAGCCAAATGGTGAAGAAGGCTGATGCATTTTTCACTGCATATGGGTATCAAACTCGCAAGCAGCATACCTGGAACAGGAAAGCTGATCAGTCTGGGAAACCGTCTCAGACTGAACCCCAGCAACAAGGCCGTTCTCAGAATAATGGCCAAGGTCCAAAGCCCCAGAGGAAGGACCAGGGGCAAAGCACTCAGAAACCTGAGTGGAAGAGGTACAACAAGTACCCTGACCAGAAGCAGTATCAGCCACGCAACTGACCGTCAGGACTGTCCTTTTCAGCACCAGCTCAAGTGACTAGGAGGCAGGAGGCGAATGCAGCCTTCATTCCTCAGCAGCAGCATGGTGGTCACGTCCCTACCAGTACGGGTACTCCCCCACAGTTCTCTAGTCCCACAGCGACAGTGAACCACCCTCCACAGATGGCCAATGTTCCATCTCCCCAGGCAGTGAGTACGACCCCTCAGGTATCTAATTCTCAGGGAACCATGTTTGGCCACATCATTTATTCAGCAGCCTAATCAGTGGATAGCTACTTTCTCCACAGGCCCTCCCACAGGTGACACTGCCTTCCTTGTTCAGCCAGGGTTTGTGGGAGGCATTCCTGTGAAGGTCCTGAGAGACACTGGTTCCTCAGGTTGCTCTGTCAGGCAGAGTCTAGTTCGGCCTGAGCAGTACACAGGTCGACAGATCCAAGCTAACCTTATTAATGGATCAGTGAGATTGTTCCCTGAGGCACGTATCCAGGTGGCATCTCCATTTTACACTAGTACGACAGTTGCAGTTGTCATGCCAGAACCCTTATTTGAGCTTATCATAGGCAATATTCCAGGTGCCAAGCGTAGTTGAACCAAAGATGACACTACTCAGACTTTGGCTGGAGTAACATGAGCCATGGCTGAGGCTCCAAACTGTGTCATCCCAGTGACCATTGAATTCCCGCAAGATCCAATGTGTAGCCAAGTTGTTGTCCAAGAACAACGCTCTGACCCGACACTTGCTGCCGTGCGAAAGAAACAAAAGGGTAGAGTGATAAAGTATTCACAGGGAGGTCAAGCCAAGTTCCTTCGCAAGCAAGGACGGCTCTACCGTGAGTCACGAACACCCGAGGGTGAGGTTCGACTGCAGTTTGTCGTTCCCACAAAGCACCACAAAGCAGTGTTAGAATGGGGTCATTCTTCAGCCTCAGGAGATCACATGGGCAAAAGGAAGACCCAGGGCCGTATCCGAGCTGACTTTTTCTGGCCAGGGATGGGACAAGACATAGATAGTTTTGTGCGTTCCTGCAATGTGTGTCCACGTAGCACGAATCAGGGACATGTCCTTCCTGTCCCGTATGAATCCACACCCATAATCTCAGAGTCAGTTGAGAGACAGGGCAGTGGTAATGTGGGTGCAGACCTGATGTCTCGCCTGTTGGCCCCACAGGACACATCATGTCCAGGGCCTGTACATACATGTACACCATAAGTTAACCCCTAAAACGCGGGGCATCGCGTTTGCGATGCTCGCCGAAAAGGACATAACGGCGGATCATCGCGTTTGCGATTCGAGTTAATTTTGAATAAACACGGGCAAGGATGTTCCAGCTGGTATTGTCTATCAGTACCACCACCCTTTAGCTACAATTAGCATACTTTACCTTTGTATTACTGACCTCCGTTGTTGCCAAGTATCGCGTTTTTCCCCCCTCCCCCCCCACCACGGCCTGGCCAGCCTGGCTGTGATACATGGCAGCACTCTGACTTCTCAGAACTGTAAATCTGCGCTCTCCTCTCACAAGCAGTTTATGCTAATAGGAAACGCTTGTTTACTCAGTTGTCACACTAGCTTTTTTTCGCACGGTTTGCCCCTGTTTAGCGTCAGTTTACCGCAGGCTTTCAAAGTGACATTATGGCGAGTTTTAGCTCTTCCGAGACAGTGCGAGCAGCCAACAGGAACGAGAATAAAGTGACGGGCATAAGGCAGAATAAAAAGCACGCTGCGGTGATCTTTTGGGAAGTAACATGATTGAAAATAATGTAGTATACGTGTTTTTAGCTGTGAAAATGGAAATGTTTGTTGAGTGACGGGAAGACCGCCCCCATGCTGCATGTCGGCTGTACACTTCTTTGATTTTAGCCTTATTTTCAGTGTTATTGTACAAATACGGATTCCAAACTACCTGTACGTTGTAGTATAAAGTTTACTGTGACAGAATGAGGCTGTGGTAGAGGGGGAAACCGGGTTGCTGGAGGTGCAAAAGTGAAGATTTTGTTACCCATGTCTGCAAGTCTCCACAAGTCCTTGGGTAGTCCACGAAGGCTCAACACCTGTCTCTGGAGAAAGCTGAATGTAAGTACTATCTGCCATACCAAGTATAATGTGCTAGGGTTAATCTCTGATTTTTGGCTAATATTTTCCTACAGGTTCTCAGACCGCGATCGAATGCCACCACCCGGGGGGGGGCGGCTGTCCATTGGCCGCGCATTAGGGGTTAAGGGGGAAGTTTGAGAACTCTGCAGAGCCAGTCCGAGGCTGTGTATGAATTACCTTGTGGAATGTCTCGAGCTGTGGGCCTCTGAGGATTCCCAGAGAATGCACAATATCCACACGAGTGTTCACACCCACGGTGGGTGTTAAAACATGACCTGCCCAAGATTGTGTAGCGATTCTCAGCTTCCTGTCATTAATCGAAAGTGTAGAGTTAGGTTAACCAGTAAACTGCCCGTTCTAAGAGATTTGAGCAATTCAAGAACTGACACATTTCCTGGTCAATAATGTTAGGTTAACTAGTAAACCCCCCGTTCTAAGAGATTTGAGCAATTCAAGAACTGGCACGTTTCCTAGTTAATAAGCATTAACCAGTAAACTATAAGGATCCTGAAAGATTTGTGAATCCTAAGACTACATTTCCTGGTTAATAATGACATAAGTACTGATTGCTAGGCAAAGAAAGAGAAATACACTTTTGATGCTCCATCTTGATTCCTTTCACAGGTGTAGCTGGCGGGTGCAGCATTGCTGTGCAGAACAGCTGATCGTCCCTGACACATGCTGCCGCCTCTTCTCTTCTGCCTCATCGTCATCATTTATTATTGATTTGCATTACATGAATTTACATGTAGGTACAGTTACACCACAACTGTCACACCTACACCATGTATTATGTACATCATGCTACATAACAATTAGTTGTTAATGTAAATGTAGTGAACTTTTCGCTCAGTTTGACCTGAGTACAGGATTTTTCACCGTTGTCACGGAGTTTTTCCCCCAAGCTTGCTTCTATTAACGTAAATACGAGTTTTTTTTCGCTCACTGGCAACTATGACTTTTTCCTGTAGCAGCATAGCACACACACACCACAGTGTGAATCTTGTTTGACTGAGTTAGGATTTATATGTATGTATATTGAAATTTTTTTCCTGAGAAAAAAATTTCATTTTTGATGGGGCATAATGTCACGAGTTGGCACGATTAAGTATTTGAATAAACTTGTGACATTAACTTTGGTGGGAAACCGCGAATTCTAGTGGAATCCCAGTATTTATCACTCAGTTTAACCGCCACATATTCACCCGATCGGGAGTGTTTTTCAGGATATTTTTCTTTATTTCATAAGTGATCGTCCTTGTGCGCGATGTTAGCACCTTCACTGAGTGAATTGCGGGTGTGCATCGCTCACACTCCTTGGCCATTAGCAAGTGCAGCCACGACATTCGCCTCTCTCCCACAATTTGAATCAGTCAAGATTTGAGTGCCGTGGAAGCAGGTAGTGTGTGTGGCAGCGTTCTTCCTCAGCAATGACGCCTAGTTCCCGCCGCCGCCGTTTAATTGCCACCTAGCATGATTGGCAAGAGACTCAGCATGTGCACCGTCCTTCCTCAGCAACTACACCCAGTCATCCGCTTTGTCCACTTTTCTGACCAGTATTTCTTTTCGTTTTTTCCTAGGTTTAAGAGTTTAACTTTTGAGTGAGCGAGTGAGTGCGGTCTCCTTATTTTAATTCATCTTGAGACTCATGTAACGTAAATTTATTTTGTTGTAATCAATAAATTTAACGGTTCTTTTTCTTTGAGCTTAGTGTAATGTAAACTCGTGTATTATTTTCCATATTAAGCTTATTCTAGTTCCAGTTCCTAGTTTGCATAAACGTTTTGCATTATTCACAACTGGTACTTAGGCCAGTCCTTTTGTATTAACCTTAAAATCCGTTGTGCAACCAGGAGTTAATGCATCAGCAAGAGCCTGTTTATCATTAATAGCATTAGTTATTGATTGTCAGGGGAGGAGTCACTTTCTCCAGAGGCCAACAGTAATAACAAACTGCATTTGTGAGTAATTAGTCTCTGCTGTGTACTGTTGAGAAAGTTTATAAATTCTTGTCCTTAAAGAATCGGCGAAGTAAGCCGGAATAAAGTAATCATTGCTTGATTTTCACAAGGCGATTCGTTGTCCTGTTGTCAAGTATTATTGAATAATATTCTTTAATATTGCATATCATAAAAACCCTGTGACACATTGCTAGTGTTCGGGTGTATAACTGCTAGTAATGGGGTGTAAAACTGCTAATGTTGGGGTGTATCATTGCTATTGTTGGGGTGTATAACTGCAAGTATTGGCGTGTATAGTTACTAGTGTTGGGGTGAATAACTGCTGGTGTTGGGGTGTATCATGACTAGTGTTGAGGTGTATAACTGCTGGTGTTAGAGTGTATAACTGCTAGTGTTGGGTGTATCATAGCTATTTTGGGGTGTATCATTGTTAGTGTTGGGGTGTATAACTGCTAGTGTTGGGGTGTATAACAACTAGTGTTGGAGTGTTTAATTGCTAGTGCTGGGATGTAGAATTGCCAGTGTCGGGGTGTATCATTGCTAGTGTTGGGGTGTATCATTGTCAGTGTTGGGGTGTGTAACTGCCAGTGTTGGGGTGTATCATTGTCAGTGTTGGGGTGTGTAACTGCTAGTGTTGGGGTGTATCACTGTTAGTGTTGGGATGTATCATTACTAATGTTGGGGTGTATCATTGCTAGTGTTGGGGTGTATCATTGCTTGTGTTGGGGTGCATCATTGCTTGTGTTGGGGTGTATCATTGCTCCTGTAGTGTTGGGTGTATCATTCTTGGTGTTGGGGTGTATCATTGCTAGTGATGGGGTGTATCATTGCTTGTGTTGAGGTGTATCATTACTCGTGTTGGGGTGTATCATTGTGTTGGGGTGTATAACTGCTAGTGTTGGGGTGTTTTCTCTTCCAATTCCACCTTAGATGATTCAGGTTCTGTTCCTCCATCACTTACCACCTCTAACTTCCTCATGGCTGACATTAAATTTCTTCAATGAATGCATTCTCAGCCATCACTGGCCTCGATACTAACAAAGCATATGGGCCTGATGCGGTTCCTCCTGCAGTCCTTAAGAACTGTGCTTCTGTGCATACACCCTGCCTGGGTAACCTCTTTCGCCCTTGTCTATCAACTTATACCTTTCCTTCTTCCTGGAAGTTTGCTCCCATTTTGCCTGTCCCAAAGAAGGATGACCATTCCCAGCCCTCTAGCTATCGGCCAATTGCATTAAAACCCTGTATTTCAAAAGTTTTTTTTTTGGTATATCTTTAACAACAAAAATTAAAGCAACATTCCTATCAGAATCTTTCTGACAGTCAGCATGGGTTCCGTCAGGGACTCTCCACTCGTGATCCCCTCACCTACATTTCAGACTCCTGGTCATCCTCCTTTTGGGGCTCTGGCGAAAGCTTTGCCATTGCACCTGACATCTCAAAGGCTTTCGATCGAGTCTGGCATAAGTCTCTAATTTCCAAACTGCCCTCTTATGGTTTCTATCCCTCTATCTGCGCCTTCATCTCTTGCTTGCTTTCTGGTCGTTCTTTAGCTGTTGCTGTAGGTGGCCACCGTTCTTCTCCTAGAGCTATTAATAGAGGTGTCCCTCAGGGCTCTGTCCTATCACCAACTCTCTTCCTATTATTCATCAGTGACCCTCCTAGCTGTAAATTTAACCCTATCCACTCATACACTGATGACTCCACCGTTCACCTTTCCATTTGCTTCCAACAGAGTCCACCTCAACAGTTACTACAACAGGCAAGGGATGAAGCTATGGCACACCTAATGTCTGACTTGACTCATATCTCTGACTGGAGTGAAAGTAATCTTGTTGCTTTTAATACATCAAAAACTCAGTTCTTATATCTTTCAATCTGACAAAGTCTTTCGCAGGAGTATCCTCTAATTTTTAACAATATCCAACTCAATCCTGCATCATCTTTAAACACACTTGGGGTTTCATTCTCGAGGGATTTATCTTGGAAAGATTATATTACCTCTCTTGTAAAATTTGCCTCCAATAGATTAGGTGTGCCATGCCGACTCGTGCCTTCTTTACCCCAGCACAGTTGTTGACTTTATACACTGGTTTTATTCGCCCCCGTGTAGAGTACAAGTCTCTCGTGTGTGGAGGCTCCCCCACATACAGCCTTTTTCAACAAGGTGGAGTCAAAGATCTTTCGTCTCATTAACTCTCCTCCTCTTATTGGTTTCCTTCAACCTCTGTATCTTCGTCGCTTTACCTCATTCCTATTGCTTCTTAAATGGTCATGACTTCTCTGAACTGTCTGCTTGCATCCCATCACCACTACTCCGGGTGCTACAACTAACTCTCATCCCTTTTCTGACCAACTCTCTAATGAAAAAGTTAACCGCTACTTCCGGTCCTTCATTTATGCAGCTATTGCCTATGGCCTCCAGATTTTCAAACGTATTGTATCCAGGCATCTCGAAATGATATGAATGGATCATGAATTTAGGTTTCTATTATCTTGTTTTTGTTTTGTCTTGAAGGGAACAATCTTGCCAGCCTCCGGCCTTTGGTTCCTTCTTATTACAATAAAAAAATAACTGCTAATGTTGGGGTGTATCTGTACAAGTGTTGAGGTGTGTAACTGCTAGTGTTGGGGTGTATCATTGCTAATGTTGGGGGGGTGTCATTTCTAGTGTTGGGGTGTATCATTGCTAGTGTTGGGGTGTATCATTGCTAGTGTTGGGATGTATCATTGCTAGTGTTGGGATGTATCACTGCTAGTGTTGGGGTGTGTCATTGCTAGTGTTGGGGTGTATCATTGCTAGTGTTGGGATATATCATTCCTAGTGTTGGGGTGTGTCAATGGCGGTGTTAGGGTGTGTCACTGCTAGTGTTGGAGTGTATCATTGCTAGTGTTGGGGTGTATAATTACTAGTGTTGTCTGTAGGTGGGATATCGTTGAAAAGGGTGTGATGATATCTGTGTGTTCATGGTTTTACGTGCCTTGATGTGCTGTTTGGCTTTCTCATATAGTGACAGGGGTATTGTTTGTTAGTGTGAGGTGTTGTGTGTACGTTTAGGTTGCCTCATAAATCAGATTGTCTGCCACTCATGTCAATATTGTTACTTAGCCTATGATTTCATCATCCTTTGTGTAATTCTAACGTACACTATGCTGCATGTTTGATCACGAGCGTGTTCTACCTCACTCCCCCCATCCTCCCTTATAGTAGAGTAAGCCGTTCTTTCTGTTGTTCAGAGCAGGATTGTCCCCCTCCTCCCTTATAGTAGAGTAAGCCGTTCTTTCTGTTGTTCAGAGCAGGATTGTCAACTCTTTGTCCCCATGGCTTCATTTGCGCGTCCTTCTTACAAGTTGTATCAAGCTCTGCCGGCCCCTATATAATGAGCTCAGTCTCTGCATTATTGCCACTTAGATCTACTCCTCATTTTGTTCACATCTCTGTCCTCCCCTGTACAGTTGTTATTATTGTGAGTGCTCAGGAAGTCTCCAACCATCTAGCAGCTGTGTAATTTGAGTATAACTGTTATTGCCTTTGTTCTTGTACTGTGTGGCGTAGGGTGTTAATTCTTAGGCCTAGTGAGGTTTTTGTGATTCATGTGTTTTGGGTGTCAGCCCTTATTAATAATATTTTGTATCTGTAATAATATATCTTGCATTCACTGAGTATTATCTAGTATTCTCATTTTATCAGGGCTGACTTAGATAAATTTACTCATGCTGATTTCGTGTTATTAGAGGCTATTGCAGTTAACCATATATTTAACCTGTTTTTTGCCATTACATTATCCTTATGAGTCCTGAATGTTTTGTTGTTAGTTTGAGCATTAAACTTTAACTTGTAATTTTATCTAACTCTTTTGTTTTGAACCTGGAACTTTACGGGACAGTAGTGATTTTTAGTATTCTCACTTACAGTGTACATTATCTTTCTCTGTTCCATAACATAAATTTGGCGACCTCTTATCAGGATATTCAGGATATTATCATAAGGATATTGCTTGATATTTTGCGACTGTGATTTATTCATGATGTCTACTGTTACTACACTTGATGAAGCCAAAGATTTTTTGTCAAATGTGCAAACAGTGTATGATGTAGAAAACAGAACAAAGAATGAACTTAAGCTTGTTGCTCAACAATTGGGAATTGCAGTTCACTCTCATCATTCTAAAGATCAAATTGTTGGCATGATTAATAAAAGCTTGTTTAATGTAACTCCTCCAAATGAGCAAATGCAGATTAAAATAGCTAAGTTACAGCTAGCTCTGCAGGAGGCTCGTGCTAAGGAGGCTGAGTCTCAGGCTAAGGAGGCAGAGTCTCAGGCTCGTATTCAGAAGGCTGAATTTCAGGCAAATGCTCGTATTCAGGAGGCACAGGCACAGGCTCAGGCACAAATTGAACTAGCTAGGATTCAGGCAGACCATGAGTATCGCATGAAACAAAGTGGAACTGGATCATCTAGCTCTGATGATTTTGATATGGCTAAAAATGTTAAACTTGTCCCTCCTTTTAATGAATCTGATTTAACAAAGTATTTTCAGTTGTTTGAGAGGGTAGCTACAGGTTTTAATTCGCTAAAAAAGGATTGGCCAGTACTCCTTCAAACTGTTCTCACCGGTAAAGCTCAAGTAACTTATGCATCTTTGCCTCAGGATCAATCTGATAATTATGATGTAGTTAAGAGCTTGATTCTTAAGGCCTATGAGCTTGTTCCTGAAGCCTATAGAGTAAAATTTAGGATAACTTATAAGCAAGATAAGCAATCCCATGTTGAGTATGCAAAAATCAAAGAAGATCTGTTAGAGCAGTGGTTAAATTCTAAGAATGTGGATTCTGATTTTGACAAATTTAAGCAGATGATTTTGCTGGAGGACTTCAAAAGGTGTATTTATAAAGATGTAAGCCTATATCTTGATGAGAGAAGAATAGATAATTTGTCTGATGCTGCAGTTTTAGCTGATGAATATGTTCTCACTCACAAGAGATATTCAAAAGGAAAAGGGAAAGCTGAGAGTAAGTACGTTGCCTCTACTCAGAGTACAGGTAACAGAAAAGAGAATAAAGATGATGTTTCTCAGGAAGTAAATACCAGCTTCACCTCTAGATTTCAGGAAAGTAATTGTACTTATTGTAGTAAGCTCGGTCATACTACGGAGAAATGTTTCAGGAGACAGCGTGATGTGAACAAAAAGGAGTCTTTAAATATTCAGTCAATTGGTCTAGTGTCCACCCTTGAGAGTTCCCAGAATTCTTTAACTGAGTTAACTGAACCTGCTTTGAGGGGTAAATTAAATTCTCATGATGGAGCTCCTCTTTTGAGCAGTAACGTGGGTGACACTCTCAAGAGTTCTTGTGCTAATTTCCTGTCTGAAGGTTTTGTCAGTCCTCTGGACAGTAATGAAAGGAAATCAGTTAAAATATATCGTGATACAGGTGCTTGCCAATCCCTTATGCTGACCAGTGTTCTAGGCTCTAATTTTAATTCCTCTGATGAAACTGTAATCTTACAAGGTGTAGGGAATAATTACTTCTCTGTCCCTCTGTGCAGAGTGAATTTAGAGTCTGGTTTTGTTAATGGTTCCGTTATGGTTGGGTTGGTTGAGACACTCCCAATGTCAGGTGTAACTTTCTTACTTGGAAATGATATTGGTGGAAGTCAAGTGTGTCCAGCTCCTCAGTTGTCTAGTGAGCCAGTGGCTGCGGCCCGGGATTGTGATGTCCCTGATGTGTTCCCTGCATGTACTGTCACTAGGGCTAAGTCTGAAGTTACTGGTGACTTAGAGGTTAATGATGATGATGTTATCCTAGCTGACACTTTTGCTAATTTGGACCACTCACCAGATGAGGCAGTACCCCGTAGTGTTGATAATTTGTCTCGTCAAGAGTTGGTTGAGTTGCAGGTTGCTGACCCTGAGTTGAAAGGTCTAGCTAACTCTGCTTGCAGTGAGGAAGAGTCAGCTGGTGCTTCTACTTGTTATTATATAAAGTCAGGAGTACTTATGAGGAAGTGGAGACCCTCAACAGCATCAGCCGACTGTGAATGGGAGGTTGTACATCAAGTTGTCATCCCTCGTGTTTGTAGGCAGGATATCATTAGAGTGGCTCATGATTCCAGTTTGGCAGGACACCTTGGAGTGAGGAAGACTGTGGCACGCATTTTGAAACACTTCTACTGGCCAGGTATCTTCAGGGATGTTTCCTGGTATTGTAAGTCTTGTCACACCTGTCAAGTTGTGGGGAAGTGTAATCAGACCGAAAAGGTTGCACCTCTAGTTCCCATTCCTCCTTTTGAGGCGCCTTTCACCCGTGTGTTGGTGGATATTGTGGGCCCTCTTCCTAAGACTTCTTCAGGATTTTCTTATGTGTTGACCCTGATTGATATGGCTACTCGTTATCCTGAAGCCATTCCACTTAGAAATATCTCAGCAAAGAACGTGGTTAAGGAAATGCTAGGGTTCTTCACAAAGCTTGGTCTGCCCAAGGAGGTACAGTCAGACCGGGGAAGTAATTTCATGTCAAATGTTTTCAAGCAGTCTCTGAAAGAGTTGGGCATCACCCAGATCACGTCTTCAGCTTACCATCCCCAGACCCAAGGAGCGTTGGAGAGATATCATCAAACACTCAGATCGATGCTCAAGAAATACTGTTTGGAACATCAGAAAGACTGGAATAAAGGTCTTCCATTCGTTGTATTTGCCGCAAGAGAATCTCCAAATGAATCACTGGGCTTCTCACCTTTTGAACTACTGTTTGGCCATGAAGTAAGAGGACCCCTTAAGTTACTCAAGGAATGCTGGCTGTCGGAGGAAGATGACGGCAATCTGCTGGAGTATGTGATGAAGTTCAAAGAACAGCTGTCCACTGCTTTACAGCTGGCGAGAGAGAATTTAGGAGCTGCTCAGGAGAAGATGAAGACTTGGTATGATAAGAAGTCCAGGTTATGCCACTTTCAGCCAGGAGATCAGGTTTTGATTCTGCTACCGGTGCATGGGCAACCTCTTCAAGCCAAGTTTAGTGGTCCTTATTTCGTGGAGAAAAAACTCAGTGATGTCAACTATGTCATCGCCACACCAGATCGTAGAAAGAACAAGCAACTTTGTCACATCAACATGCTAAAGTTATATCACAGGCGGGACGAAAATAACCCAGTCTGCACTGTAGCTGTTCCACCCGAGTCTGCAAGTGAAGTTCTCCCATGCAGCATGAGCCTGAGTGATAGTTTGGGGAAGAATCCTGATATCATGAATGATCTCCAGACTAAGCTTTCTCATCTACCTCCCGAGGAAATGCAGGAGTTTTCGGCATTACTGCAGGAGTACCCACAAGTGTTCCGTGCCACTCCAAGAAGAACCACTGTATTGATGCATGATGTCGATGTTGGAGACGCAAAGCCAATTAAAGTGCCTCCTTACCGTGTGAACCCAGTGAAAGTTCCTGTCATCCAGAAGGAGCTTGGCTACCTGTTGGACCACAAGATGATTGAGCCCTGTCTGAGCGAGTGGAGTTCTCCTGTCACTGTAGTCCCTAAGCCAGGTGGGTCACAGCGGCTTTGCATCGACTACAGACGTGTTAATCAGATAACCAAAACAGACACTTACCCTCTCCCTCGCGTGGAAGATTGCATAGACAAGATCGGAAAGGCTAGGTACATAAGTAAGTTTGATTTGTTAAAGGGATACTGGCAAGTACCTATGACTGAACGTGCTAGGGAGATCTCATGTTTTGTAACACTAGGAAAGACTTTTGCATGTTCTGTAATGCCATATGGTATGAAGAATGCACCAGCCACATTTCAGAAGCTCATGAATGTTGTAACAGAGAGTTTCGCAGGGTGTGTTGTTTATATTGATGATGTATTAATATTCAGTGACAACTGGAAAGATCACCTATGCCATGTCAGTAAATTTCTTGAGCATTTGGTTCAGGCTAATCTTATAGCTAATTTATCAAAGTGTGAGTTTGGTCAGGCTAAAGTTCAGTACCTTGTGGGACGTAATTGGTGATGGACACGTTGTACCACCAGGAGCTAAGGTTCAGGTTATAAGTGATCTTCCCAGACCTAAAAGTAGGAAAGAGCTACAAAGATTTTTGGGAATGGTAGGTTATTACGGGAGATTTGTTCTTAACTTTTCAATTCTTGTATCACCACTTACAGACCTACTGAAAAAGGGAGTTAAATTTGTCTGGACCGATAACTGTGAATCCTCTTTCAGTAAACTTAAAGCTATCCTATTAAGTCAGCCAGTGCTCGCTACTCCAAATTTTGCTAAGCCTTTTAAGATGGCTGTTGACGTAAGTGAAACAGGAGCTGGGGCTGTTTTGCTGCAAGACGATGATCAGGGTATTGAACATCCTGTAACTTATTAGAGTAAGAAGTTCACTCCACCTCAAAAGAACTACTCAACTATTGAGAAAGAGCTTTTGGCCTTGATTTTGGGTTTACAGCATTTTTCATTTTATTTGTGTTCTGGTTTTGTCCCCATAGTCATTTATACCGATCATAACCCACTGAAATTCCTTAGTAAGTTTAAAGATAAAAATCAGAGATTGACAAGATGGAGTCTACTTCTTCAGGAGTATTCATTAGACATACAACATGTCAAGGGGAAAGAAAATGTTATTGCAGATTGCTTATCTAGACTTTAGACAGATTGTTTTAGAGTAATAAGAAATTTCCTTAGTAAATTTCTTTTTCTTTGTGGGGAGGTGTTACATAGCCTATGATTTCATCATCCTTTGTGTAATTCTAACGTACAGTATGCTGCATGTTTGATCACGAGCGTGTTCTACCTCACTTCTCCCCTCCTCCCTTATAGCCTAGTAGAGTAAGTCGTTCTTTCTGTTGTTCAGAGCAGGATTGTCAACTCTTTGTCCCCATGGCTTCATTTGCATGTCCTTCTTACAAGTTGTATCAAGCTCTGCCGGCCCCTATATAATGAGCTCAGTCTCTGCATTATTGCCACTTAGATCTACTCCTCATTTTGTTCACATCTCTATCCTCCCCTGTACAGTTGTTATTATTGTGAGTGCTCAGGAAGTCTCCAACCATCTAGCAGCTGTGTAATTTGAGTATAACTGTTATTGCATTTTTTCTTGTACTGTGTGGCATAGGGTGTTAATTCTTAGGCCTAGTGAGGTTTTTGTGATTCATGTGTTTTGGGTGTCAGCCCTTATTAATAATATTTTGTATCTGTAATAATATATCTTGCATTCACTGAGTATTATCTAGTATTCTCATTTTATCAGGGCTGACTTAGATAAATTTACTCATGCTGATTTCGTGTTAGTAGAGGCTATTGCAGTTAACCATATATTTAACCTGTTTTTTGCCATTACATTATCCTTATGAGTCCTGAATGTTTTGTTGTTAGTTTGAGCATTAAACTTTAACTTGTAATTTTACCTAACTCTTTTGTTTTGAACCTGGAACTTTACGGGACAGTAGTGATTTTTAGTATTCTCTCTTAAAGTGTACATTATCTTTCTCTGTTCCGTAACAATATATAATGCAACAAGGGTGGCTTTAGTGTCAAACGTAAATGAGACGTGGGAGTGGTATTGGTGCCGTCAGTGATGATGCATAGAGTGTTGTTCTGTATGGTATCGATGGTGTTGTAGTGGGTATTCCACAGAGTTTGTGCCCATGTCGGAAGCCATAGGATATCACTGATCTAATTTACTGCTCCCAGATCCAGGAAAGTTTTTTTTTTTTTTTTTTTTTTTTTTTTTGAAATCCATGAAAGGAAGAAGGAACCTAAAGTCAGAAGGCAGCAGACTGTTCCCTCAATAAAATAATAATAGTAATAAATAAATAACACAGGGCCAAATTCTGTGCAAATTTTATCTGTCTATCTATTGCCAGACGCCCCAATCCCGCACGGGGTGGCCACAAACAAATCGCCTCCACGTCGGCGTGTCCCCCGCCATTTCACTGTCCTGCTCCCAACTCATATCCCCTCACTCATATACCTCTTCACCCCATCCCTTCATCTCATCCTCGGCCTGCCCCTCCCTCTCCCCTCCTCCACCTCACTCACATACACTCTCCTCGTCAGTCTCTCACCCTACATCCTCTCCACATGGCCAAACCACCTCAGTGTGTTCCTCCTAACGCTTCCTATCACATCCACATCCACACCACAACGCTCCTTTATATCCTCATTTGTCAGCCTGTCTGTCCATGTGACTCCACAGGATCCTCTTAAATAACGCATTTCCACTGCTCACACTCCTGACTTGTGTCCTTCCAACAACGTCCTCGTCACCCTGTTCCCCGCCATTTCACTGCCTTGCTCCCAACTCATACTCCCCTCACTCATATACAGAACCTCTCCACCCCATCCCTTCATCTCATCCTCGGCCTGCCCCTCCCTCTCCCCCCCTCCACCTCACTCACATACACTCTCCTCGTCAGTCTCTCACCCTACATCCTCTCCACATGGCCAAACTACCTCAGTGTGTTCCTCCTAACGCTTCCTATCACATCCACATCCACACCACAACGCTCCTTTATATCCTCATTTGTCAGCCTGTCTCTCCATGTGACTCCACAGGATCCTCTTAAATAACTCATTTCCACTGCTCACACTCTTAATTTGTATCCTTCCAACAACGTCCAAGCTTCACTTCCATTCGTTAGTGTTGGTATCACAATACTGTCATACAATAACTTTTTCACTTCCATGCTCACATCCCTATTTCTTATCACTGTTTTCAAGGAACCAGTAACCTTTCTTCCTTGTTGTACCCTTTCAAGCACTTCATCCTCCAAACTTCCATCCTTACTCATCACACTACCCAAGTATTTAAATGTACTCACATTTTCCATTTCCTCACCATCCAACCTCACTGTACATTCACTGACTTCACCTCTTTCAAATACCATCACTTTACTCTTCCCTACATTCACCTTTAGATTCCGTTTCTTACACACTCTCCCAGACTCATCCACCAAGCCTTGCAGCTCCCCTTCGTCTTCACTTAACAACACAGTATCATCTCCAAACATCAATACAGAGAGTTTCCAAACCCTACCCTCTCTCACTAAGGCCACTCCAACAGCCACTGCCCTACCTTGTGCCTCTTTTATTACCCCCATCCATATACAGATTGAACAACCATGGAGATATGCCACATCTCTGTTTCAACCCAATCTCCAAAAAGAAAAATTCACTCAGTTCACTCTCCACACACAGCACAACCTTAGCACCATCATTGATACTCTTCACAGCATTCAACAACTTCCCGTCTACTCCATATATTACTAATACTTTCCACAGTCCTTGTCTATCCACCCTGTCATATGCTTTCTCCAAATCCATGAAGGCTGCATACAACTTCTTTCCCTTCTCTAGAAACTTTTCCATTAAAGATCTAAGAATGAATATCTGATCTACACAACCTCTTCCCTTCCTAAAGCCTCCCTGTTCTTCGCCAACTAATTCCTCTGTTATTTCCCTAACTCTGTCAATAAGTGTCCTACCATACACTTCTCCTTTTACACCATGAAGACATATGCCCCTGTGATTACCACACACTTCTTTTTACCTGACTTCCAATCCTCCGGGACTCTACCTTCCTCCAAGGCCAATTTGCACATCTTCCACATTCAGTCTACTACTATCTTTCCCCCATGTTTCAGCATTTCACCACACACTCCATCAGGGGCTTTCCCCAATTTGACTTTCTTCATTGCTTCCACAACTTCTATCCTACTGATTTCTTCCTGTCTTCTCACCTCTCTCCTTCTCCCAGCCATTCCCCAGCCACTTATACTCACATTACTTCCACTGTCTATGTTCAACAATTCCTTAAAGTGTTCTCTCCATCTGCTCACTTTTTCTCCCTTCTCCACTAGTAATCTACCATTTTTTTCTTTCACTCCCCTGCTAACTTCATTGCCACCCTGTCTTACTCTCTTCACCTCTTTCCAGAACATTTTCTTACAGTTCTTCCACTTTACGCTCAAATTCCTTCCAAATTCCTCATCCACTCTCTTCTTACTCTCTCTTACTAATCTTTTCACCTCTCTCTTCCTTTCTACATACAACTCTCTCTTCCGCCTCTCAACTTCTTCCACGCCCCTATTTCTCATCCATTCATTATATGCTTTCCTCTTTTGTGCCACAGCCCGTCTCACCTCTTCATTCCACTGTACTGTTTCTTGCATCCCCTTCCGTTTTCTCTTCACCCTACACACCACATCACATGCTGCACATATTTCTTCTGTGAATATCTTGCACACACTTTCCACGTCTCCCATCTGGTTCAATTCATATTTACCCAATCGTTCCTCCACTTCTGCCTTTTTCTCATCCTCATGTAACCTCTCCACTCTCCTTGCAACTACTCCTTCCTCCCGTCCTTCCCTTCTTCTATTTTTCCATCTTACTTGGATCTTGATTCTGGCCACCACCAAGTGGTGGTCAGAAAGTCCACTCCCCCAACCTCTATAAGCTCTTGCATCCATTACACATCTTCCCATCCTTTCTTCCACACACACATAATCAATCATTGCCTTCCTTTCATTCAGTTCACCACCCACACTTCTCATCACTCGCCATGTATACCTGTGGATCATTTTGTGCCTGAAGAGGGTATTGGCTATCACCAACCCCCTCCCTGCACAAATGTCCACTAACGTACTGCCATTCTCATTTATCTCTGCAGGCACACCCCACTCACCAACTATTCCATCCACCTTCACATTCCCTACTTTACCATTCATATCACCAATCAAAAATACTCTCTCATTCCCTCCCAACTTTTCTATGCATACTTCCACATTTGTCCAGAACTCTTCTCTCACTTTGCTTGCACGATCTTGCTTTGGTGCATACACGCACACAATTGCCCACATTTGTTTTCCAACTTTCAATCTTACCCAGACAATCCTTGAGCCAACTGATCCATACTCTCTTATGTTCTTCTTCCATCTTTTACTCACAACAATACACACTCCTTCTTTTGCCCTCTCATTCTCACCTCCTCCTGCACATATACCCCATCTATACTCCCATTCTCTCATACTCTCTCCTCTCCATTTAGTTTCAGTTACTTCACATACATCCACTTTCGCACTCTCAAGCACCTGGACAATCTCTCTCTTTTTCACCTCATCATTCGCACCCCTTACATACCACATTGCGATCCATACCATGTCCTTTGTCCGGTCCTTGGTCGTCATCTTTTGGTCAGTCCTTGTCCTAGGCTTCTTGTTCACCTTTTTAGTTAGCTGTCTTCCGGGGAGGGTCATTAACCCTCTCCCAACCCTTTTAGTCGCCTCATATGACAAGCAGGGATACTAGGCGAGTATTCTTGAAGAACCCCCCTACCCCGAGGGGGTAAAAATCTATGAGCAAATATCAAGTACCGGTACATAATAACTGGATGAGTGAAACTGTGCCTGCAGAGTGGAAAAAGGCTGTGATTGTAGCCCCTGTACAAGAATAAAAGTGAGCGAAATAAGTGCAAGAATTATCATGGCATAAGTTTATTGAGTGTGGTAGGGATGGTATATGGAAGAATTATTATAGAGAAAGTAAGAGAGATATCAGAAGTCCTAGTGAGTGACGAACAGGGTAGCTTTAGGAGTGGCTGAGGATGTGTGGATCAAGTATTTACAGTAAGACAGATAGCAAGGAAGGGTTGTGAGAAGGACCATAAGGTGTTTATGGCATTCATGGATCTGGAAAAAGCATACAACAAAGTAGACAGAGCGGGATTGTGGAAAGTTTTGCACATGTATGGTGTAGATGGCAGGCTGCTAGGTGCTGTCAAGAGTTTTTATGGTGGTAGCAAAGTATGTGTAAGGGTTAATGTGCATCTAAATGAATGGTTCAAGATCTGTGTGGGCGTGCGACAAGGTTGTGTGATGTCCCCATGGTTGTTCAATATATATATAGATGGGGTGATGGGAGAAATGAAAACACGAGTAATGGAGAGAGGGATGGCATTGGTAATGAATGGTGATGGATGGAAGCTCAAATTTGTTGTATGCTGATGATGCAATACTGCTTGCAAGTACTGGACAGGAACTTGGTAGGCTAGTGCAGAGTTTTGCTGATGTCTGTGAGCGTCATACCTTGAGAGTAAATGTAGAGAAGAGTAAAGTGATGGTTATTGAGAGTGAAGGGGACTCCCAGTGTGATGTCACAGTGAATGGAGAGAGACTGGAACTGGTGAGAGAGTTCAAATACTTGGGTACAGTAATAGAAAAGAGAGAAAAATGTGCAGAAGTTGAAAGTAGTGACACAAGGAAGAAAAGTAGCTGGTGTAATGAAGGCCTTGATAAGTAACAGAGGCTTGAATGTTACAGTTGCACGAGGCTTACACGAGGGAGTGTTAGTGCCAACTCTAACATATGGGTGTGAGACTACGGTGTGGCATGAAAATGAAAAGTCAAGAGTAAGAGCAGTGGAGATGAGACTATTGAGGAATGTATGTGGAGTACAGAGGGTGGATAGGATACGAAATAGTGTGATTCATGAAAGGTGTGGAGTGAGGAAGTCGGTGGACACCAGAAACGAAGAGAGAGTCCTGAGATGGTATGGTCATGTGGAAAGAACTGATAACAATAGAGTGGTGAAAAAGGTATACCTGAGCGAATTTGAAGGAGGGAGGAGGCAAGGTAGGCCAAGGAGAAGGTGGAGAGATATGGTGGATGAGTGTTTGATGAAGAGAGGTTTGGAAGTCGGTGAGGCTGGGGAACTGACAAGAGATCAAGCTGGCTGGATGAATGTTGTGAGGAGAAATGCATGATCAGGGATTTTGGCACCCCTTTTGAGCATGGCAGCATCCGGATTGACTCAATCGGATACATTTGTGTGAAGCTATAGAATGTGGTGAATGTTTTTTGGCGTATCTGTAGAGCCAGGATTCCCAGGGCTTGAATGATGAGTGAATGGAAGTGTGGCCTATTTGGATTGGGCAAGTTTGTGTTGTCTGGACATTGCTACTCCTCACCCTGCCCTTGGGTGGGAAAGGAGGTCCGGATGATGATGATGACATAATAATTAAGTACAAAAATATGAATACATAATATTAGGTTCATCGCAGAAGAGTGCCAAATTCAAGTGAAAAGTTTTTTCAAATGGGTAAATAAGAAACAAATTAGCTACCATTTAGAATGCTGTATCTGGGTAACCTATATTCATATCTAATAATTCAGACCAGCTTTCTGATATGTATTTCCCATTTTCAGCACTTTTGACCAATCAACATGACTAACAAAACACTACTTACAGGCGAAATATTTTTAACAGAAAACTACCACTACTCCAAAATATTCATGAGATACCAGTATTTTTTTTTTAAGTAGAAATTTAAGACCACAAAATAAACAAAGTATTATGGCGTATCGTATGATTGTATTTTCGAGAGTCTCACCATTCTTAACCCTTCTGCGTGTGGATAAGTTAATAAGTTTTCTGGGACGTGACGCACCGGCTTTTCTCCCCTCCACCCTTGGCCGCCGTGTACTCCAAAAATGTGTATTCACGGCTTATTTTCACCACCCAAACATATTTATTTTTCCACAAAACCCAAATATTCCTATTCGTCAATGTTTGTTCTACACCATAAGCAAAAAAAAAAAAAACACTATACGTACATTAGGGCCGTGTGAATAAACATTCAGGAGCATACATCTCCTTTCCCAACATCATAAGTTGAATGTTTACTAATCAATCTCTACATGTTATACATCATTGGAAAGAATATTTTATTAGCTTTCAAATGCCGGAGGTCCCAGTTTGATACGAGGTATGGTGTTTGAGTAATAAGCTAAAAAGTAAAACCCATTTCTGACAGACAACAGTTTTTTATTCGGGGAGCTCTAGCGAAAAACTTTTTTCGCCACTGTTACGTTTTGATTTTATCATCCTATGCAGAAATTCACTGGCTATCATTTGAGCCCACAACAGTGATCCTAGGCCTCATAGTTTTAGAGAAAAATGCAAAAAACTATGGTGTACCCACACCGTGTCGTGACTGTAGGGCGGTTACCTGCCTTCCTTTAAGCTACTGCACGTATTTCAGCAATTCTGTGTACACTAGATATGCACACTATATTCACATGATTCACTGTCAGTATTTTTTATAGCTGAATACTCACGTTTGGTGCAGGGTAGAGGCAGTGTAGTTGATTAGAAACAGTACCACAATTTTTGTTGGGCCAACGGTTGATAACGACCAGGAATGCTTCACAAACACCAAATTTCCTGTTGCAAACATTAAATCTAATCACAGCGGTGCCCCAACACTATATACAAGCACCACTGGTATAGTGAAATATGTTGCAGTGCCAGAATGGGGGCAAGAGTGGAGATTTAAAGGGACAGAACCATGCAGTACCTTCCCCACTCACAGCTCATTAGGTACGGAATAATCTGTCTGTTTTCTTGCTGGTATCAGGACCCATAGTTGCCAACTCATTACTTTTGACGAGGAACAGGGAAGCTATGACACCTCCAAAAATGACGCCGATCGGCGAAAAACTTTCCTCTGTCGAAAGTTATTATGCTTTAATGACGCCAAATGCATCAGTATGTATTGTCGCAGCCAGACCCTAATGACAACAAACGCACCATTGTGTGCAAATGGGTTAAGCTTGATCAGCGCGTATGAACTGATATTGATAAAAATCTATGCTCGAAACTTTGCCAGGTCTCATCACTCTCTTTTGTCTATGGTGAAATAAGGGTTATAAGAGAGTGGTAGGGTGTGTTTATGTGTGAAGGAAGTCATGGGGCGCGAAAGTTGTAGCTGCATAGGAGGCGCTTTGCTTTAGTTATACAGGCCTGTTGATTGATACCCATTTATTATACTTTAATAAACTTTATCTGTTTGTTTGCAAGGTGTAATGTATCCTGATTTCATGGATTCCTCTTCCTATTTCTGGATCCTACCCACTCTAGTTACAAGCGGAAACAAGGACAGTTGTTAAATCAGTCTCTGTCTATCTATCCATCTACCTGTCTATTTATTTATCTATAATAAGACGCCTTAATCCCGCATGGGGGTGGCCACAAACAAATCACCTCCATGTCTCCCTTTCCACTGCCATTTGGCTGCCTTTTCTCCAACTCACTCCATGTCCCTCGTATATCTCTCCCATCCAATCCCTCTATCTAATCCTTGGTCCCCCCTCCCCCTCTCCCCTCCACCTCGCTCTCGTACACTCTTCTAGTCAGTGTTTCATTGACTTGATTTTATAGATCCTTATTAACGATACAGTAATATCAATCGGATGAAACAAACAAAAACAGCCAAAACAAAGCAAAATCCGCTTTTTTTCATAGGTTTATTGCGAGTAGAACCAATGCTGAGTGTGGAGGTGGTGTTGTTATGTGGCTTTGTGGTGATGTGTTGTGGCGAGCTGATGGTGGTGATTGTTGTGGTGGTGGTTCAGAATGAGGGAGACACTAACATAACGGATTAAGAATTTACTGTAAACTTTTCCTTTTAAGTTGGCCTATAATTTCCATTTCTGCGTCTTGAATGCTGGGCTCTAACAATGAACAACATAATTTGATGCTATTGTCCTTTTATGTTAACTTGACCCAGATTTTTTAAATTTCGTTTTGCAACTTTTTTTCACGCTGTTCATGACTAGAATCATATTCTAGCGTTCATCTCTTGTTACGGCTCAGTATTCAAGATAGTAAGATGGTAATTTTTGGCCGTTAGAGTAAAAAAGAGCATAGTCATAAAAATAGAGCTGTAGAAAGGATGAGGACAGGTAGTATTGTTTTATTATGCCACTGAGTTGCGTGAAAAATGCATCAAAGTGGACGAAAATCTGGGCAAAGTTGAAGTAAAAAGAGCATAGTAATGTGTTGGTGTTACAGGTTCACGGTTAAGCTGAGTGAAATAAGTATGAAAGGACGAAACTCTGCGCCACATTAATGTAAAAGAGCACAGTGATTTTTGGCTAGTTTATGGTTGAAAAAAAAATGAAAAAAAAAAAAATCTGGGCCATGGAAATAGTCTAGAGCTGTGACTGTTTTTGGCAGGTACATTGAGAAGCTACGTTTGGAGAGTGGACAAGGAGAAGCGGGACCCGAGGAAACGAACCGCTCCCAGCTGCTTGTGTTACCGGTGACCCATATATTCGGACACAGTATGACGATTATTGGGCTGTTGTGGGGAGGTACCATCTACTTTCTCAATAAGTTCTCGCCCAGGGCCTACTTCCACGCCATAGAGAAGTACAAGGTGAGACAGAGATAGAGACAATGACAGACAGACAGACACTTGAAACATAAAACTACTGTAAAGATGGTTGGGGACAAAATTCGCCTGATATTTAACCTCTTTCGCATCTCACTTTCCTCTGATATCGAATATTCTAAAGCTGAGAGAGGCTTGCCATGTTTCTCTGCCCATGGAGTATTCTATCTATGATGCGTGAAGGAGGATATGCCGTAATTCTGCAGTAGACAGTGCGGAACAGTGAGTTTTTGTAGCTGAATGTACCAAATGAAATGTGTGCCAACAATATTAAAAAATTCAGAGAAACCATAACAACCGAAGACGTGAATTAATCATCCTGGCTCATTCATATAAACACACACACACACACACACACAGAGGGAGTCATCGGAGGTAGACGTTGAATGAGTCAAGCTCTGTACCATGTTAGACTAAATGATTTTCATTATTAAAAGGAAAAGAAATAATAAGTTTAAACAAGACTAGTTCAAACAGAACGAATAACCACGAGGAAAAAAATGCGCTGAGTCAGCTGGGTTTGTTTAGACTACAGCAACACGGGGAAAGTGTACATACTCTGTAAGTACATACGCTGTTCATTTAGTATTACAAAATGGATACATACTTCAGTAAAACAAATTTGGAAAAAAAAAAAAAGGGATAAAAGTAAAAAGCAAAATGACGATTTCTACCAAGAACTCGTTGAAGTGGAGACTCACAATAGACTGGTTGAACGTGTACACAAACTAGAAATGGCTTTCAAAAATGAAATTGATGAAATAAAGAAGCAAATGCACTTGCAAAAGGAAGAGATAGAAAAACTAGGAAGGGAGGCCAATAAGAAAGACACAACCATCAGTGAACTAACAGTGGAATTGAGTACACCTAAGAAGAAAGTGAGTGAAATGGCAAGTACAGTAGTCAATCACGAGAGTGTTATGGAAGAGTTCAAAAATGACACAGAGACAATTAGGCAAGCAAGCAGTCTTATGGACCAGAGCAGTGATATTGAGGAGAAGATAACACAGGCGAAAGAAGCTGTGCAAAGCTACAAAAATGATGTAGAAACCACGTATGCTGAAATGGTGAAAGTAAAGAAAGACTTAGAAACAAGGGTGGAGGAAAAATGCATTAAAAAGGAAGTGAAAAGAATAATCCAAAATAATCCAAAATTAGTCAGAGATTCAGTAGAGATAAACAAGTCAACAGTAATCACTGGTATAGAAGAGGAAGAGGTTAAAAACAAGATCACTAGAGACAAAAAGGAGATGGCAAATGTAATGAGCTTACTGAAAGAAGTATCAGAGGAAATCTGTAGTAAAGACATAGAGGAACACAAAAGGTTAGGGAAATACGAGAAAAGCAAGACAAGACCTCTAAAGGTGACTTTCCAGAGTGTAAACACTGTGGAAGAGATACTAAAAATGCAAAGAATCTTATGGAAAAAGAGGAGTTCAAAAATGTATGGATAAAAAGATGCCTAACACAAGAGGAACTGGAATTACTGAAAGAGAAAAGGGAGGAAGCAAAAACAAAAAATGAGGGAAGATCAGAAGAGGAGAAGAATTTTTTTTTTTACAAAGTAATAGGATTGCAGGTACGAAAGTGGTACACAAACAGGATGGAAGAAAAAGGAGGAAAGTAGTAGTACCATGTCATGACAAGTACATAAACAAGATGATAAAGTTGATGTACTCAAATGTGGATGGAATGGTATCTAAATTACTAGAGATGAATGATTATGTCAGAGAAAATGAACCACAAATAATATGCCTAACTGAGACAAAATTAACACCAAGGATATCCAATGACATACTAAACTTAGAGGAATACAATATATGGAGATGAGACAGAAATTAAAAAAAAAAGAGGAGGAATTATAATATTAACTAAGAAAAATCTAAAAGTCAAGGAATTAAAACTAGATATACCATCACAAGTGGAACTGATTGCAGTAGAGATCGACACATCTGAAAGTAAAGTAATTGTAGCCAATTTGTACATGCCACCCAGATCAAACACATGGGAAAGAGACGAATATGAGGACCTGGCAGAAAGCACAATTCAAAGTATAAGATCATTGCTACATAAAATGGAAGAGAAATCGGAAAGAATTATACCAACTGGGGACTTCAATACAAATATAAATTGGAATACTCTAGATATAATTAGCCAAGAAAGCTGTTGGAACCAAAAGCTCCTGGATCTCGTACAAGAGTTTTTCTTAACGCAACATGTGAGGGAAACCACCAGAAAAAGAGGACTTGATGTACCTTCAGTGCTAGATCTAATATTTACTAGGCAAGAAAATGATATTGACAGTTTAATATATCACCCTCCACTCGGTAAAAGCGATCATGCAGTACTAAATTATAGCTTCAGGATAGCATATGATATAGTGAACAGCAATGACAGTTACAAAAAGAGCCTAAACTATAAAAATGGAAATTATCAAGACCTAAAGAAGTATTTCTTAGAAGATGATTGGGAAAATGAGCTTAGAGGACAAGATTTAAATGCTGTATATAAAAAATTTTGTGAATTTTATGAAACAGGAGCCCAGAAGTACATCCCACAGCACAAAGAAGCAGATAAGAAAATACAGAAATGGTTCAATACAGAATGTAAAAAATCAAAAGAAAGAAGAGATTTGTTGTGGAATAGATACAGAAGACACAATAGTGAAAGGGCGTATAATAATTACAAACAGGCAAGAAACGACTATACAAGAATAAAGAGGGAAGCACAAAAACAGTTTGAGGAGGATACAATAAATAAAAGTAGTGATCAACCAAAGCTGTTTTACAGCTATATCAGAAGCAAAACCAAAGTGAAAGATATAATACAATCCATTACGGACATGGGAATCACTTATACACAAGAGAAAGATAATTGTGAAGCACTAAATAAGAATTTCCAATTAGTTTTTACAGAAGAAAAAAATTTTGAGAGGGACTATGTGGAACACGCATGTCCACACATACTACCAAATAAACAAATAGCAGAAAAAGTAATACAGGAGGAGTTAAGTAGATTAGACAGAGGAAAAGCAAGTGGTCCTGATGAAATTTCATGTTGGGTATTACGAAAATGTGCAAAGGAGTTAAGTAAACCATTATTTTTAATTTTCAAGAAATCCTTGAGTCAAGGAAAACTACCTGATATTTGGAAAAAAGCAATTATTGTCCCCTTATTCAAGAAAGGAAATAAACAAAATCCTCTCAACTACCGACCAGTATCACTGACCAGTGTTGTAAGCAAGGTATTAGAAAAACTTATAAGAAAAGCTTGGGTAAATCATCTAGAAGAACACAGTATGATAGCAGAAAGACAGTTTGGTTTCAGAAAAGGAAAATCATGTATTACTAATCTATTGAGCTACTATGACAGAGTAACAAACACAATACAGGAAAGGGAAGGATGGGTGGACAGTATCTATTTAGATTTCAAGAAAGCTTCTGACACAGTACCACACCAAAGACTTTTATGGAAACTGTACCATCAAGGAGGAATTCGAGGCAAACTGTTTTGTTGGATGCAAGACTTTCTCATAAAAAGAGAAATGAGGACAGTACTAAGAGGAAACTACTCATCATGGAAAGAAGTGACTAGTGGAGTACCACAGGGTTCAGTGCTGGCACCAATCATGTTTTTAGTGTATATAAATGATATAAACAGTAACACTGGAAATGAGAGCTATCTGAATATGTTTGCAGATGATGCAAAAATACAAAGGAGAATTACTAGCACAGACTCTTGTAGGGAGCTACAAGAATTAAATTAACTTCATGAATGGAGTAGTACATGGCAAATGGAATTCAATGTGGACAAGTGTCATGTAATCAAGTTTGGTAAAAGTGAAAAAAGACCTGATTGGGATTATAAGTTAGGAAATAAAACCCTATACACATCAGAAAGAGAGAAAGACCTAGGTGTGATTACCAATAACAGACTAACTCCGGCTGACCACATCAGCGAGAAGGTACGGAACATGTATACACTGCTTGCAAATATGAGAATAGCATTCACATACATAAATGAAGACATGCTAAGAAGGATAATAACATCATTCATTAGACCAACCCTGGAATATGCATCAGTAGTCTGGAGTCCTCATCTCAAAAAGCATATAGAGAAGATTGAAAAAGTTCAAAGGGCCGCTACAAGATGGATAGCAAGCTTAAGGGACCTAAGCTACAAGGAAAGACTAAATAAACTGAATCTACCAACACTACAGGAGAGAAGGAAAAGAGGTGACATGATAATGCTATATAAGTGCATATCAGGAAAGGAGAAAATAGACATAAATGATTACTTAACATATGGAGAAGCATCAGCAAAAGGACACTGCAAAAAACTGCATAAGAAGAGAGGTGATAAAGACGTAAGGAAATTCAGTTTCCCAAACAGAGCAATTGATCAATGGAATGCACTACCGAATGAAATAGTGTGTGCCAAAACAATTCACAAATTTAAGGATATGTACGATAAATATGGTTTAAGACACGGGACAGTACGAGCTTGACTCATTCCTATAATGATACAATTAGGTAAGAACAATTAGGTAAGATAAGAACAGACTCTTCCAGAATGTTTATAAACAGGTAGTCAACCTGTACATTACGTTACTGTTGTTGTTCCAGTAAGCAACGGCCGAAAAACCGGTTTGAGTGTGTGTGTGTGTGTGTGTGTTCTTACCTAATTGTTCTTACCTAATTGTATCTTTACAGGAATGAGTCAAGCTCGTACTGTCCCGTGTCTTAAACCATATTTATCATACATATCCTTAAATTTGTGAATTGTTTTGGCACACACTATTTCATTCGGTAGTGCATTCCATTGATCAATTGCTGTTTGGGAAACTGAATTTCCTTACATCTTTATCACCTCTCTTCTTATGCAGTTTTTTTGCAGTGTCCTCTTGCTGATGTTTCTCCATATGTTAAGTAATCATTTATGTCTATTTTCTCCTTCCCTCATATGCACTTATATAGCATAATCATGTCACCTCTTTTCCTTCTCTCCTGTAATGTTGGTAGATTCAGTTTATTTAGTCTTTCTTCGTAGCTTAGGTCCCTTAAGCTTGGTATCCATCTTGTAGCGGCCCTTTGAACTTTTTCAATCTTGTCTATGTGCTTTTTGAGATGAGGACTCCAGACTACTGATGCATATTCCAGGGTTGGTCTAATGAATGATGTTATTAAACTTCTTAGCATGTCTTCATTTATGTACGTGAATGCTATTCTCATATTTGCAAGCAGTGTATACATGTTCCGTACCTTCTCGCTGATGTGGTCAGCCGGAGTTAGTCTGTTATTGGTAATCACACCTAGGTCTTTCTCTCTTTCTGATGTGTATAGGATTTTATTTCCTAACTTATAATCCCAATCATGTCTTTTTCCACTTTTACAAAACTTCATTACATGACACTTGTCCACATTGAATTCCATTTGCCATGTACTACTCCATTCATGAAGTTTATTTAATTCTTCTTGTAGCTCCCTACAAGAGTCTGTGCTAGTAATTCTCCTTTGTATTTTTGCATCATCTGCAAACATATTCAGATAGCTCTCATTTCCAGTGTTACTGTTTATATCATTTATATACACTAAAAACATGATTGGTGCCAGCACTGAACCCTGTGGTACTCCACTAGTCACTTCTTTCCATGATGAGTAGTTTCCTCTTAGTACTGTTCTCATTTCTCTTTTTATGAGAAAGTCTTGCATCCAACAAAACAGTTTGCCTCGAATTCTTCCTTGATGGTTCAGTTTCCATAAAAGTCTTTGGTGTGGTACTGTGTCAAAAGCTTTCTTGAAATCTAAATAAATACTGTCCACCCATCCTTCCCTTTCCTGTATTGTGTTTGTTACTCTGTCATAGTAGCCCAACAGATTAGTAACACATGATTTTCCTTTTCTGAAACCAAACTGTCTTTCTGTTATCGTAGTGTGTTCTTCTAGATGATTTACCCAAGCTTTTCTTATAAGCTTTTCTAATACCTTGCTCACAACAATGGTCAGTGATACTGGTCGGTAGTTGAGTGGATTTTGTCTATTTCCTTTCTTGAATAAGGGGACAATATTTGCTTTTTTCCAAATATCAGGTAGTTTACCTTGACTCAAGGATTTCTTGAAAATTAAAAATAATGGTTTACTTAACTCCTTTGCACATTCTCGTAGTACCCAACATGAAATTTCATCAGGACCACTTGCTTTTCCTCTGTCTAATCTACTTAACTCCTCCTGTATTACTTTTTCTGCTATTTGTATGTCTGGTAGTACGTGTGGACATGCATGTTCCACATAGTCCCTCTCAAAATTTTTTTCTCCTGTAAAAACTTATTGGAAATTCTTATTTAGTGCTTTCCAAATATCTTTCTCTTGTGTATAAGTGATTCCATCGTCCGTAATGGATTGTATTATATCTTTTACTTTGGTTTTGCTTCTGATATAGCTGTAAAACAGCTTTGGTTGATCACTACTTTTATTTATTATATCCTCCTCAAACTGTTTTTGGGCTTCCCTCCTTATTATTGTATAATCGTTTCTTGCCTGTTTGTAATTATTATACGCCCTTTCACTATTATGTCTTCTGTATCTATTCCACAACAAATCTCTTCTTTCTTTTGATTTTTTACATTCTGTATTGAACCATTTCTGTATTTTCTTATCTGCTTCTTTGTGCAGTGGGATGTACTTCTGGACTCCTGTTTCATAAAATTCACAGAATTTATTATATACAGCATTTAAATCTTGTCCTCTAAGCTCATTTTCCCAATCAACTTCTAAGAAATACTTCTTTAAGTCTTCATAATTTCCCTTTTTCTGGTTTAGACTCTTTTTGTAACTGTCATTGCTGTTTACTATATCATATGCTATCCTG
Source organism: Coenobita brevimanus (assembly GCF_032717465.1). Classification (NCBI taxonomy): domain Eukaryota; kingdom Metazoa; phylum Arthropoda; class Malacostraca; order Decapoda; family Coenobitidae; genus Coenobita; species Coenobita brevimanus. The sequence goes on from NC_137042.1 coordinate 7,370,656, forward strand.
AAGTTAGAATTCAGCACTGCATGATCGCTTTTGCCGAGTGGAGGGTGATATATTAAACTGTCAATATCATTTTCTTGCCTAGTAAATATTAGATCTAGCACTGAAGGTACATCCAGTCCTCTTTTTCTGGTAGTTTCCCTCACATGTTGCGTTAGAAAGAACTCTTGTACGAGATCCAGGAGCTTTTGGTCCCAACAGCTTTCTTGGCTAATTATATCTAGAGTATTCCAATTTATATTTGTATTAAAATCTCCAGTTAGTATAATTCTTTCCGATTTCTCTTCCATTTTATGTAGTAATGATCTTAAACTCTGAATTGTACTCTCTCCTAGGTCCTCATATTCATCTCTTTCCCATGTGTTTGATATGGGTGGCATGTACAAATTGGCTACAATTACTTTACCTTCAGATGTGTTGATCTCTACTGCAACCAGTTCTACTTGTGATGGTATATCTGGTTTTATTTCATTGACTTTTAGATTTTTCTTAGTTAATATTATAATTCCTCCTCTTTTTTTTTTAATTTCTGTCTCTTCTCCATATATTGTATTCCTCTAAGTTTAGTATGTCATTGGATATCCTTGGTGTTAATTTTGTCTCAGTTAGGCATATTATTTGTGGTTCATTTTCTCTGACATAATCATTCATCTCTAGTAATTTAGATACCATTCCATCCACATTTGAGTACATCAACTTTATCATCTTGTTTATATACTTGTCATGACATGGTTCTACTACCTTCCTCCTTTTTATTCCATCCTGTTTGTGTACCACTTTCATACCTGCAATCCTATTACTTTGTAAAAAAATTTCTTCTTCTCCTCTTCTAATCTTCCCTCATTCTTTGTTTTTGCTTCCTCCCTTTTCTCTTTCAGTAATTCCAGTTCCTCTTGTGTTAGGCATCTTTTTATCCATACATTTTTGAACTCCTCTTTTTCCATAAGATTCTTTGCATTTTTTAGTATCTCTTCCACAGTGTTTACACTCTGGAAAGTCACCTTTAGAGGTCTTGTCTTGTTTTTCTCATATTTCCCTAACCTTTTGTGTTCCTCTATGTCTTTACTACAGATTTCCTCTGATACTTCTTTCAGTAAGCTCATTACATTTGCCATCTCCTTTTTGTCTCTTGTGATCTTGTTTTTTATTTCTTCCTCTTCTATACCAGTGATTACTATAGATTTGTTTATATCTACTGAATCTCTGACTAACTTTGGATTGTTTTGGATTATTCTTTTCACTTCCTTTTTAATGCTTTTTTCCTCCACCCATGTTTCTAAGTCTTTCTTTACTTTCATCATTTCAGCATACGTGGTTTCCACATCATTTTTGTAGCTTTGCACAGCTTCATTCATCTGTGTTATCTTCTCCTCAATATCACTGCTCTGCTTTATAAGACTGCTTACTTGCCTAATTGTCTCTGTGTCATTTTTGAACTCTTCCATAACACTCTCGTGATTGACTACTGTACTTGCCATTTCACTCATTTTCTTCCTAAGTGTACTCAATTCCACTGTTAGTTCACTGATGGTTGTGTCTTTCTCGTTGGCCTCCCTTCCTAGTTTTTCTGTTTCTTCCTTTTGCAAGTGCATCTGCTTCTTTTTTTCATCAATTTCATTTTTGAAAGCCATTTCTAGTTTGTTTACACGTTCCACCAGTCTATTGTGAGTCTCCACTTCAACCAGTTCTTGGTAGAAATCATCATTTTGCTTTTTACCTTTATCCCTTTTCTTTTCCAAATTTGCTTTACTAAAGTATTTATCCATTTTGCAATACTAAAAGTGCAGAGTATGTTCTTACAATCCCCGTGTTGTTGTACTCTAAACAAACCTCAGATGACTCAACACATTCTTTCGTCTTGGTTCTTTTAACTTATTATTTTTTTCCTTTTAATAATGAAAAATCATTTAGTCTAACCTGGTACAGAGCTTGACTCATACAAAGATACTAATTTAGGTAATGCCACTGGCCACGTTCGTTCGGTACGGAGCGCCGCTGTCGCTGTTCTTACCTAATTGTTCTTACCTAATTTTATCTTTACAGGAATGAGTCAAGCTCGTACTGTCCTGTGTCTTAAACCATATTTATCGTAAATATCCTTAAATTTGTAAATTGTTTTGGCACACACTATTTTATTCGGTAGTGCATTCCATTGATCAATTGCTCTGTTTGGGAAACTGAATTTCCTTACGTCTTTATCACCTCTCTTCTTATGCAGTTTTTTGCAGTGTCCTCTTGCTGATGCTTCTCAATATGTTAAGTAATCATTTATGTCTATTTTCTCCTTTCCTGATATGCACTTATATAGCATTATCGTGTCACCTCTTTTCCTTCTCTCCTGTAGTGTTGGTAGATTCAGTTTATTTAGTCTTTCTTCGTAGCTTAGGTCCCTTAAGCTTAGAATCCATCTTGTAGCGGCCCTTTGAACTTTTTCAATCTTCTCTATATGCTTTTTCAGATGAGGACTCCAGACTATTGATGTATATTCCAGGGTTGGTCTAATGAATGATGTTATTATCCTTCTTAGCATGTCTTCATTTATGTATGTGAATGCTATTCTCATATTTGCAAGCAGTGTATACATGTTCCATACCTTCTCGCTGATGTGGTCAGCCGGAGTTAGTCTGTTATTGGTAATCACACCTAGGTCTTTCTCTCTCTGTGATGTGTATAGGGTTTTATTTCCAAATTATAATCCCAATCAGGTCTTTTTCCACTTTTACCAAACTTGATTACATGACACTTGTCCACATTGAATTCCATTTGCCATGTACTACTCCATTCATGAAGTTTATTTAATACTTCTTGTAGCTCCCTACAAGAGTCTGTGCTAGTAATTCTCCTTTGTATTTTTGCATCATCTGCAAACATATTCAGATAGCTCTCATTTCCAGTGTAACTGTTTATATCATTTATGTACACTAAAAACATGATTGGTGCCAGCACCGAACCCTGTGGTACTCCACTAGTCACTTCTTTCCATGATGAGTAGTTTCCTCTTAGTACTGTCCTCATTTCTCTTTTTATGAGAAAGTCTTGCATCCAACAAAACAGTTTGCCTCGAATTCCTCCTTGATGGTACAGCTTCCATAAAAGTCTTTGGTGTGGTACTGTGTCAAAAGCTTTCTTGAAATCTAAATAGATACTGTCTACCCATCCTTCCTTTTCCTGTATTGTGTTTGTTACTCTGTCATACTAGCTCAACAAATTAGTAACACATGATTTTCCTTTTCTGAAACCAAACTGTCTTTCTGTTATCATACTGTGTTCTTCTAGATGATTTACCCAAGCTTTTCTTATAAGTTTTTCTAATACCTTGCTTACAACACTGGTCAGTGATACTGGTCGGTAGTTGAGAGGATTTTGTTTATTTCCTTTCTTGAATAAGGGGACTATATTTGCTTTTTTCCAAATATCAGGTAGTTTCCCTTGACTCAAGGATTTCTTGAAAATTAAAAATAATGGTTTACTTAACTCCTTTGCACATTCTTGTAACACCCAACATGAAATTTCATCAGGACCACTTGCTTTTCCTCTGTCTAATCTACTTAACTCCTCCTGTATTACTTTTTATGCTATTTGTATATCTGGTAGTATGTGTGGACATGCGTGTTCCACATAGTCCCTCTCAAAATTTTTTTCTTCTGTAAAAACTAATTGGAAATTCTTATTTAGTGCTTCACAAATATCTTTCTCTTGTGTATAAGTGATTCCCTCGTCCGTAATGGATTGTATTATATCTTTTACTTTGGTTTTGCTTCTGATATAGCTGTAAAACAGCTTTGGTTGATCACTACATTTATTTATTATATCCTCCTCAAACTGTTTTGGGCTTCCCTCCTTATTCTTGTATAGTCGTTTCTTGCCTGTTTGTAATTATTATACGCCCTTTCACTATTGTGTCTTCTGTATCTATTCCACAACAAATCTCTTCTTTCTTTTGATTTTTTACATTCTGTATTGAACCATATCTGTATTTTCTTATCTGCTTCTTTGTGTTGTAGGATGTACTTCTGGACTCCTATTTCATAAAATTCGCAAAATTTTTTATATACAGCATTTAAATCTTGTCCTCTAAGCTCATTTTCCCAATCAACTTCTAAGAAATACTTCTTTAGGTCTTGATAATTTCCCTTTTTATAGTTTAGGCTCATTTTGTAACTGTCATTGCTGTTTACTATGTCATATGCTATCCTGAAGTTATAATTTAGTACTGCATGATCGCTTTTGCCGAGTGGAGGGTGATATATTAAACTGTCAATGTCATTTTCTTGCCTAGTAAATATTAGATCTAGCACTGAAGGTACATCAAGTCCTCGTTTTCTAGTGGTTTCCCTCACATGTTGCGTTAAGAAAAACTCTTGTACGAGATCCAGGAGCTTTTGGTCCCAACAGCTTTCTTGGCTATTTATATCTAGAGTATTCCAATTTATATTTGTATTGAAGTCCCCAGTTAGCATAATTCTTTCCGATTTCTCTTCCATTTTATGTAGCAAGGATCTTATACTCTGAATTGTACTCTCTGCCAGGTCCTCATATTCGTCTCTTTCCCATGTGTTTGATCTGGGTGGCATGTACAAATTGGCTACAATTACTTTACCTTCAGATGTGTCGATCTCTACTGCAATCAGTTCTACTTGTGATGGTATATCTAGGTTTATTTCCTTGACTTTTAGATTTTTCTTAGTTAATATTATAATTCCTCTTCCTTTTTTTAAATTTCTGTCTCTTCTCCATATATTGTATTCCTCTAAATTTAGTATGTCATTGGATATCCTTGGTGTTAATTTTGTCTCAGTTAGGCATATTATTTGTTGTTCATTTTCTCTGACACAATCATTCATCTCTAGTAATTTAGATACCATTCCATCCACATTTGAGTACATCAACATTATCATGTTGTTTATATACTTGCCATGACATGGTTCTACTAACTTCCTCCTTTTTCTTCCATCCTGTTTGTGTACCACTTTCGTACCTGCAATCCTACTACTTTGTAAAAAAAATTTCTTCTTCTCCTCTTCTGATCTTCCCTCATTTTTTGTTTTTGCTTCCTCCCTTTTCTCTTTCAGTAATTCCAGTCCTCTTGTGTTAGGCATCTGGTGTGTGTGTGTGTGTGTGTGTGTGTGTGGGTGTGTGTGTGTGTGTGCACTTTTCATCTTGTTTAATTGTGGTAGGCACTTGTGCCTTTCAGAATAAGCCGATTCCGACCAAGCCTGGACACACTGATCAGCCTAAAACCTAGTTGTATCCGCAAGGTTTTGGTTGCTACGCAACTACTCATTGCCTGGTAGCGGCCGAAAACCCGCTTTTCGTACTTTTCACGTTTTGAGCTATATAAGCATTACTAATGGGAACAGAAGGGTCTGACTTCTTAAGGCATAATATTGAGGTCATTCCCTATCGGACATATGCCACCCATTTTTCCCCTCTCTCCTCTAGTTTTCGCGTGGCAACCCTGCAAAGACTAGCCTCAGCGTCCCTAGTAGTAGTCTTGTTTAATTGTGGCAGGTACTTCTACCTTTCAGAATTAACAAGGACACAATGACCAGCCTACGGCCTAGTTGCATCTGCAATGTTTTGGTTGCTAGGCAAACTCGTTGCCCAACAACGGCCTGCTTAGCCCCTCCATGGCAGTGGGTCCAGAAATCGTCCGGACCCAGTGGCCGGCACCAGTTTTTCTAATTTCAAAAATTGATTTTTTTTTCCTTACCAAATTTAAGAGTAGTGTCTGGCAAACGTGGCAATGCAATTTTTAGTTTCCTAAACCCATTTTACATCCCAAGATGACTGCATACAAGTTGGCGAAAACTAAGGAGAGTAGTGAGAAAATATTGCATTAAGAAATATCCATATTTTCAACCCCCCCCCCAAAAAAAAAAAATGGTGCTGAAATTGTTTGAAATAACTAGACATGTGTAGTGCAAACAAATTCTGTACTGTGTGGAAGCTTTAATAAAAAGATTATTTTTAATTTCTTCACAGTTTTTGATGTTTATCAAACGTGTTTATGCAAGTATCAAGTTTTTTCTGTTGTCTGGGTGGTTGTGTTTGTGTCCAATGAGAGGCGAAAAATGGTATTTTTAGACTATTACCAGATAAGGGTCCTCCTTTGTGCGTACAGGCTGAACCGCAACGGCCCACTTAGAGCTGGCTATCATCACCTACCAGTTTGTAGTTTCTTCTATCTATCTATCTATAGCCTGACGCCCTAATCTCGCAAAGGGTGGCCGCAGACAAAACGCCTCCAAGTCGCTCTGTCACCCACCAATTGACTACCCTCCCCCCAACTCACCCCCCCCCTCATATACCTCTCAACTCCATTCCTCCACCTCATCCTCGGTCTACCTCTCCCTCTCCCTCCCTCCACCTCACCTACATACACCCTCTTAGTCTTTCATTCTCCATTCTCTTCACATGTCTAAACCACCTCAGTGTATTTCTCCTAATCTTCTCAACCACATCCACATCCACCCCACAGCATTCCTTCACTTCTTCATTCGTCAACCTGTCCCTCCACGTCATTCCATATGCTCCTCTCAAGTAACTCATTTCCACTGCTCTCACTCTTGACTTGTTCACCTCTTGCAAGGTCCATGCCTCGCTTCCATACGTCAGGGTAGGGATTACAATACTATCATGCAGTGTCTTCTTAACTTCCATACTCACCTCCCTATTTCTCATCACTGCTTTCAGTGTACCAACAACCTTCCTTCCCTGCTGTACCCTTTCACGCACTTCATCTCCCAAAGTTCCATCCTTACTCATCACACTACCCAAGTACTTGAATGCACTCACATTCTCCATATCCTCACCATCCAACCTTACTGCACACTCTGTGACTTCATTCATCTCAAACACCATAACTTTACTTTTGTTTACATTAACTTTCAGATTCTTCCTCCTACACACTGTCCCAAATTCATTCACCAAACCTTGCAACTCCCATTCATCTTCACTCAACAGTACTGTATCATCAGCAAAGAGCAACACCGGAAGCTTCCAAATCTCACCCTCATTCATTAGAGTCACCCCCTCATCCACTGCCCTACCCTGCACCTCCTTTACAACCCCATCCATGTATATATTAAACAGCCATGGAGACATCACATAACCCTGTTTCAGTCCCACACTGAGATCAAAGAACTCACTCAGCTCACCATCCACTCGCACCGTAGCCCTAGCTCCCTCGTACATACTCTTCACAGCATTCAACACTTTCCCCTCCTCCATATATTCTTAATACCTTCCACATACCTTGCCTATCTATTCTGTCATAAGCTTTCTCCAAGTCCATGAAGGCAGCATACACTTTCTTCTCTAGATACTTCTCCACTAAACATCTTAGAACAAATATCTGATCTACACACCCTTTTCCTTTCCTAATCCCCCTTGTTCTTCTCCAACTAGCTCCTCTGTCATATGCCTAACCCTATCAATGAGTATTCTACCATATATTTTACCAGTCACACTAAGTAGGCAAATACCCCTATGGTTACCACATACTTCTCTCTCCCTTTTTCCTTTGTATAAAGGAACAATTATACCTGATTTCCAGTCCTCTGGAACCCTTCCCTCTTCCCAAGCCAATCTACACAACTTCCATATCCACTCCACAACAATCTCACCCCCATACCTAAGCATTTCATCACACACTCCATCAATTCCTGGGGCCTTTCCCAACTTAATCTTCTTCATCGTTTCCACTACTTCCACCCTACTGATCTCTTCCTCACTCCTCTCATCTCTTCTTCTCCCAGCCATTTCCCAACCACTTATACTCGCACTGCTCTCACTCTTTACATTCAACAAATCCTCAAAGTGCTCCTTCCATCTCCTCAGTTTCTCTCTCTTCTCCACCAGCAATCTATTATTCCTATCTTTCACTCCCCTACTATTTCTCCTTTCACACTGCCTTACTTTCTTTACCTCTTTCCAAAACAATTTCTTCCTCTCCCTCCATTTCACACTCAGATTCCTCCCAAACTCTTCATCCACTTTCTTTTTACTCTCCTTCACCAGTCTCTTAACCTCCCTTCTCCTGCTCACATATACCTCTCTCTTCTCTCTCTCATCTTATTAAAATAGGTATAAACTTTATCGGAAGCCTGTATTTGTCATCGGATACTACAATACTCATTACCTCACTACAGTAAGTAAATGCTTGCGTACTGTATATATGGTTGGTTAAACAAAATGGGAAGGCAGTCAGAAGGGGTATCGACAAAGGATGTCAACCAACATACTGGGTAAACAAGTGTCCATAGTTTTGTTTTACTAATATTGCCACTTTGACAGTCACAATCTTTTGGTAGTGAAGCATTTGATTGCACCGTGAGTGAAGACAAATCCATAAACAAACCATCTTGAAAAAAAAAATAATAATTATGAGAGTTTGTAAATGCTGCCCCAGTTGTACAATACCTTGTAAGCAAAACATGTGCTCCTTCTGCAGGTAACACTATTGGCCCTGGTACCGCACCTGGCCAAGTTCATTAGTGAGACGCCACTATGGGACGAGTACGACACATCCTCCCTCATGGTTTTCACCTCAGGAGGTGCAATGCTCCCACCAGCAACAGCCAAGGGCATCAACAAGAAGGTCTGACATCCTTGACTTCCCCTTCAGTTTATCTATTTATCTTTGTTCGTGAAGAAAGCTTTGACAATCTCTTTATTACAGTTTCGAATAATATTTTCCTATTTTTAAAAGTTATACTTATCATAACTCTCCCAACACCGCCATACCCATTACATAAAACAAAAGGTTCAAATTCTTGTCTTTAAACTATTTTAATAACCCTCGTGGAGTCAACAGGGAAAAATCTCAGTTTCTTTCTTCTTTCTTCTTCTTCTCTCTTTCCTCCTGCTCCTCCTCCCTCTTCTTCTTCATTTTCTTCTCGTGACGACGTCTTTCTTTCTTTTTATTCTTATAATTCAGTCTGCTCCTTTCCATCACCATCACTGTTTAAGAATATATATAGTATCCAACTGTCGTCTTTCTCTTAACTATTTTAAAAACTCTAGCTATTGTTTTTGGATAAAGTTTTGATATCACATCTTCATTATGACAACCTCTCTCTCTCTCTCTCTCTCTCTCTCTCTCTCTCTCTCTCTCTCTCTCTCTCTCTCTCTCTTCCATGTTCTTGCCACGACACCCTCCCGTCACTGCCACAGCCTCAAGAAGGTCACACGTCCTTGCCTTGCTCTTGTACCCTTTCTTTTTTTGATGTTGCTCTAACTATAGCCGCGGCACACGACTCTGAGGTTGTCATTATCGTACCCTGGCAACCAACCATTCAAAAGTGCGTTCGATTTCGTATCATATTATAGACGAATCATATTATTATGCATGAATATGTTATACACGAATATTATTATACACGAACATATTATACACGAATCACAAGCATCTCATATACACGAACTCAGACGCACTTTTGAATGGTAAGTTGCCAGAGCACGATAATAACAACCTCAGACTCGCGCACCGTGACTTTAGTGAATCATAAGGGCTTCCATAAGGAAAAATACCAAAGAGAAATACGTGAAGACAGTTTTCTTGTGAGGTGCTGCCAGGACTCCCAGACTTGAATCATGAATGAGTGATACAGTGATTCATTTTACTGTGATGATGATGGTCTTCGTGAAATCTCCGGTAAAAACGAACACTCTCTTTATAAAACCAACACACAAAGCCCACATCCAACGGTATATTTAAAGGGTGAACTACAGTACTCCCATTTTGCTCCACTACCCTCCACCACAACAGCCCGTTCTGATCAATCTTGCTCCACCCTTCATGTGCATTCCCTCCATTTCTAATTTATCTAAATTATGAATTCCTCGCACCAGGTATCAAAGGCCATATGACACTAATTCACGACCAAGATATATGACTAGCCACGGTACAGAAAATGGGAAGTTGTAGCTGTAGTCTTGGCGATGAAGCAGTCTTGGCGTTGAACAAGTCTTGGCATTGAACCGGTCTCAGCATTGAAGTGGCTTGGCGTTGAAGCAGCTTGGCGTTGAGGGGTACTGACATGGCGGCTTGGCATTGAGGCAGTTTGGGGTTGAGACAGCTTGGCGCTGATGAGGCTTGGAGTTACAAAGGAATACAAAGGACAGCAAACAGCAACAGTCATTATGGTCATTTCAAGGCTGTTTATTACAGAGTAGACTATGAATATGAGATCTAATTTTACATGCTGAAGCATAAGAAGAGTGAAGCAAAAAGGCTTCCCCCCCTCCCTCTCCAAACCCTCCAGGAGAAAGTGAGGTGGACCATCATGCAGCATGGAAAAACTGACTTGGAAATTTCATAGGACAGACTGAAAAGGTAGAGTTACATTATATAATAATTTATCTACAAGTTAACAGTTTAAATAACCTGAAAAAGAAAGTAATAAAGTAAAACTAATGATCAAATAAATAACTACGGCATGACATTATGTACAGGTAACTTGTGTTAATGGGGCATCTGTAAACACAGCGTGAAAATTGCACAGTGCACAGTGTGAATGTTCAGGGGTTGTGTGGCAGCCTTGTCTGGCACTTTTAAGGTAGGCAGCAGTCAATCAGGCCTCAGCTCCATTCACTGCACTGAGACAAGAAACTTTCCCATGCAGGACAAGTACACAAGTTATCTCCTGAAGCAGTGACCCATGGTACATTAAAAAAATCCAGATGGTGGTCACCTAACAAAAAAGGACCCTTAGTGATCCACACCCCATCACAGATCGAAAGTAAGAGTAGTGACAATTAACTCAGGGCTACCTGTGCAGATCTTAGTCTGTGCTTTTATTACTTTATTTGCATTTAATGAATTGATAAATCTATAATGACGAGATGCAACACTATGTACGGGTACGTTAAGCTGACAGGGTGTATTGTAGGCAGGAGGGGAATGAACTGCATAGCTGGTAAAAGTAAGTTATTTGGACAGAAACAGAGCTAGCTGAGGATTCTCGCGCAAATACTTGTCTGTTTTCATTGAAATATCTTAAATGATGCACTGTTCACGGCATCCGAGGATAATCTGCTCCAGATATTTACGACTCTGTTGAAGAAGAAGTATTTTGATTCAAGGGAATGAAGCAGCGTTGAGGCGGACTGACACTGAAGCTGCTTGGCACTGAAGCAATTTGGCGCTGAGGCGGCTTGGCACTGAAGCAGCGTAGCGCTGAAGCAGTTTGGAGTTGAAGTGGCCTGGCATTAAAATGGCTTGGCACTGAAGCAACTTGGCGCTGCAGAAGCTTCGTGTTGAAGTGGCTTATTGTTGAATTGGCTTGGCACTGAAGCAGCTTGGCGTTGAAAAGGCTTGGCAGTGAAGTAACTTGGTGTAGAAAAGGTTTGGTAGTGAAGCAGCTTGGTGCAAAGAGGCTTGGCATTGAAGCAGCTTGGCATTGAAGAAGCTTGGCAGTGAAGCAGTTTGGCATTGAAAAGGCTTGGCAGTGAAGCAACTTGGCTCAGAAAGGGCTTGGTAGTGAAGCAGCTTGGTGTGAAGAGGCTTGGCATTGAAGCAGCTTGGTGTTGAAGAAGCTTGGCAATGAAGCAGCTTGGCGCTGAAGAAGCTTGGCTATGAAGCAGCTTGGCGTTGAGGAGGCTTGGCAATGAAGAAGCATGGCCTTGAATAGGCATGGCATTGAAGTGGCTTGGCATTGAAGTGGCTTGGCGCTGGATGGGCTTAGAGGTAAACAAGCTTGGCAATGAAGCAGCTTGGCGTAGAAAAGGCTTGATGTTGAAGTGGCATGGTGCTGAAGCGGCTTGGTGCTGAAGCAAACTGTCATTAAAATGGCTTGTCGTTGAAGTGGCTTGGCATTGAAGCAGCTTGGCATTGAAAGAACTTGACAGTGAAACAGCTTGACCTAGATGAGGCTTGGTGCTGAAGTGGTTTGACGTTGAAGCAAACCGTAATTGAAGTGGCTTGGTGTTGAAGTGGCTTGGCATTGATGCGGCTTGTCGATTAAACAGCTTGGCACAGATGAGGCTTGACACTGACGCGGCTTAGCCTTGATGCGGCTTGGTGATTATCCCCCACTTCTACATCCCACGTCACGTTGCCTTCCTGTCACACCAGACTGCTCTATAGTTGTTTTCAGCCACCTTCTCACTGTTCATTCCTCATACAGCCTTTCATAATGTAAATCTTTCACTGCGGTGGGCCTCTAAGCCGAATAAAATAAATCTGGTGATGGAGGAAAAATAATATGAAAGAAAAAAAAACGCTGCCGTCTTTAACAAACATGCTATTGTAAAAATAAGATCCTCAACCCCACACAGCTCAGTTAATAACCTAGTGCAGTCAGGCAGAAGGATGGATTTGACTAGTAACCAGGGAAACTATTTCATGCACCAAATTTCAAGCAGTTATGCTTTAGTATCCAAATTATAAGTGGCCTCCTTCTGTCAGGTGAAAACAAAGACTATAACACTCACTTTGATGGGTGTCTCTTGAGGTGAATAAAATCTGGGTGCAAGAAATGATTAAAAGAATGACCGTAAAGTGAAGGGGTTTAGAGAGGCTTCCAACACCTTTTATCAGCCTCCAGAATATATAAGACGTCATTATAGTTAAGTGGTTAATGGCCCTCGTGCAGTTGATAGGAGAAAATGTAAGTCCCCTTTAGTATGCTATTAGACAGGTATATATTAATTCTTGTTCTTGCCCTTCTTGTTCCTCTTGGTCTTGGTCTTGCTCTCTTGATCTTGTCTTTGTTCCTCCTCCTTATCATCATCATCATCATCATCATCATCATCTTCTTCTTCTTCTTCTTTTCTTCTTCAGACAGGTCATGGTATAACCAGCACCTACGGTATGACTGAATCAGGTGCCACGGTCACAACTCATACCCCCCAGTCTCAGCTGGAACACCCTACTTCAGCAGGATACATCTTACCATACATGAAGGTTAAGGTAAGTAAGGAATGTGTGTGTGTGTGTGTGTGTGTGTGTGTGTGTGTGTGTGTGTGTGTGTGTGTGTGTGTGTGTGTGTGTGTGTGTGTGTGTGTGTGTGTGTGTGTGTCCTCCTGGCGGTCACAGAGGTGGATGTGCAATTTTGTGCCATTCTGATGTCCCCTTTATTTCCTTTGAGATACAGTCCCCTTTCAAGTTCTAGCAGTACAGATGCACGTTGGGAGGTGCTATACCATCTGTTGTCTGTACCTTCCACCTTCCATCCCTGTTAGGCGTGCTGATCTGGAAACCCTTATCAGCCAACTTTCACCCCCTTTTCTTCTCCTTGGTGACCTTAATGGCCGCCATCCTTTGTGGGGTGACTCACTTTCAAATCCCCAGGGTGATCTTCTTGCCTCATTGGTTGGGGGTTTAGATTTGGTTTCCTAAATGATGGGAGCTCGACCCATTTCCATGTTCAGACTGGCACGTACTCTCATTGACCTCACCATCTCCTCCTCTGATTGTGCCTTTGATTTTTCTTGGGAAGTTTTGGATGATCTGCATGGTAGTGACCATTATCCCGTGTTGGTCCACACTACTTGCTCTGTTCCTGCAGCCTGTATACCACGCTGGTGTCTGGATAGGGCTGATTGGTCTCTCTTTGAGGAACTATGTGTATTTGCCTACAGGGTTACTGATTTTTCAACTATCGACGATGCTGAATGTTCTTTTACTAAGACCATTTTCTTGGGAGGGGTTCATTCCATCCCACGGACTTCTGGTGTTTTTTCCCAGAGACCTGTGCCATGGTGGAATGATGACTGCTCTATAGCAAAGGGAGCTTACAAAGTGGCTGCCCGTCAGTATTTTGCCAATCATGATGTTGTTTTCCTAAAAATCCAGTTTCGCAAAGCACGTACTCACTACAGATGGGTAATGAAGAATGCTCCCCGAAACTCGTGGAGGTCGTATGTTTCTACAGTTACATCCTCTACTCCAATGCCTAGTGTGTGGAAAAAGGTACGCAAGATTTCTGGTAGGTTCACACCCCCCTCTCCACCGGTGTTGCGACTTCACGGAAACCTAGTGTCTGCACCTGATGCAGTAGCCTCTGCTTTTGGAGATCAGTTTTGCACTGTCTCAAAAAAGGATCCTTCTAGGCCATATGCTAGCTTTCGTAGGAATCAGGAAAGGCTTGGTCTTGACTTTAGCTCTCGTGGCGGAGAGCCGTATAATTTAGACTTTCGTCTCCAAGAGCTGTGTGCTGCCCTCTCGGAGTGTGGTGACACTGCTCCTTGACCTGACGACATTCCATACGCTATGCTACGTCATCTGCCAACTGATTCAGTTCAACTCTTACTGGACCTTTTTAACAGGGCTTGGAGTGAGAGCTCTATTCCCAAGAGTTGGAAGTTGGCTGTTGTCCTTCCCATTCCAAAGCCTGGTAAGGACCATTCCCATATCTCCAACTATCGCCCTATTAGTTTGACATCATGCGTGTGCAAACTGTTTGAAAAGATTGTCAATGTCAGGCTTATGTGGTTTCTGGAGAAGGGAAGTTTTCTCTCTCCTTCGCAGAGTGACTTCCGGAAATTGTGGTGCACTACCGACAATCTTATCAGACTTGAGGCATCAATCTGTGAAGCTTTTGCCTCTAAGCAACATCTTGTGGCTGTGTCCTTTGACCTTGAGAGGCTTATGACACTGCCTGGCAACATGGCATCCTCCAACAACTTCATGCCTTTGGTTTACATGGTCGTCTGCCTGTGTTGCGTAGAGACTTCTTGACTGATCGTGTGTTTCAGGTCCGTGTGGGTTCTACCCTCTCTGCGCCATTGTGCCAGGAGAAAGGTGTCTCACAGGTGAGTGTCTTAAGTGTTTCCCTATTTGCGGTGGCCATCAATGATATTCTCGACACTGTGTCTACCAGGGTATCCTCATCCCTTTATGTGGATGACTTACCTATATGGTTTTCGGGCTCCCGTATGTCTGCTATTGAGAGGCGTATGCAACTTGCCTTGGACAAGATCTCTGCCTGGGCCACTTCCAAAGGTTTTTGGTTTTCCCCTTCTAAGACTGTGGCTATGCACTTCTGTGGGATGAGAGGGGTACACCCAGACCCTGACTCCAGCTTTGTGGCAGTAGACTCCATTGTGTGGAAGAGATGAAATTCTTGGGCCTGACGTTTGACTGTCGTTTGACTTGGGTCTCACACTTGGCAAGTCTTAAAGCATCATGTATGAAGGCTCACAATCTTTTGAAGGTTCTGTCCCATACCTCTTGGGGTGCTGATCAGAGGACACTCTTGCATTTGTTTCAGGTTTTTGTAGCCTCCAAGCTGTCATATGGCTGTGAGATCTACTCGTCTGCCACGGAGGCCAGACTAAAAACCCTAGATGCTGTCTATCATGCTGGTCTTCGCCTTGCAACTGGGGCTTTTCGGTCATCTCAAATTCCCAGCTTGTTGGTGGAAGCTGGTGTGCCTCCCTTAGATCTACTGCATCAATCTGTTGCAGCACGGTGCTGGCTCCGAATTTGTCACCTTCCAGACTCACTTGTCTGTGAGTGTGTGATGCAACAGTCTTTTCTTGTATTATGGTAGACATCTTCGCATGCCTCGTCCGTTTGGCTATAGGGTTCGGGATATCATGGAGGAGTTTGGTTTGTTGACAGTACCTGTCAGTCCTGTTCGGATCCCAAGGGTTGCTCCATGGATCTTGCCCAAGGTGACCTACTGCAGGTTTTTTGCAGACTCCAAGGATTCTGTCGCTCCTCAGTGTCTTTTACAGTTATTTTTAGAACATTCTTCTAGTCATGGTGGATCTGTGTCTGTGTATACTGATGGCTCTAAATCTGCCTCTGGTGTAGGTTTTGGAGTGGTATTTTCCAATTTTAGCCGTGGAGGTAGTCTTCCTTTGGCTGCCTCAGTTTTTACTGCAGATTTATCAGCTATCGTTTTAGCCCTGAAGTTAGTATTTGTTCACAATGGCAATCATTTTACTATTTTTAGCGACTCTCAAGGGACACTTTTGGCCCTGGACTCTTTCATCTCTTCCCATCCTATAGTTTTAGCTATTTTGGAGTGGCTGTTCCTCATTCGTCGTCAAGGGAAGAGAATGGATTTCTGCTGGGTTCCGGCACATGTTGGTGTCAAAGGTAATGAAAGGGTAGATGCACTTGCTAAGGCTGCGGCTTTACAACCTGTACGTGCTCCTTGCCCTTTACCTGCTACTGATTTATGCACGTCAGTATTGTCTGCTGTTCATGCTTGTTGGCAGTTACGGTGGGATAGCGTTCCTGTCAGCAAGCTAAAGGAAGTCACCAAGTTCGTCTCTCAGAGTTTGTTTTACAATGCCTCGTAGGTTAGAAACTGTTCTGGCTCGCCTTCGCATTGGACATACCAAGCTCACACATGAGTTCCCCATGTGTGGAGGCATGCAGCCATTCTGTGATGTCTGTTTGGTTCCCCTTACTGTCAGGCATTTGCTGGTTGTGTGTCCCAGTTTGGGTGACTTATGACGAAGGCTGCTATTGAGGCACCAAGGGGAGGGTGGTGCTTACTATCTCTCTTCGATCCTTGGGGGAGAGCATCGTATCCCTGGGGACGATTTGTTTTTATTTCTGAGGGAGGCTGGCCTCTTTCACCTTTTATGATTCCACTGTTTTTATTTTGATGTCTAGTTTTTAATATGGAGTTTTACTTTTTAATGTTTAGTTTTTAATATGGAGTTTTACTTTTTAATGTTCTTTATATATCTACTGCTTATATTTTTGCTTATACGGCGGTGCCATGCGTTCTATCAATCAATCAATTTGTGTGTGTGTGTGTGTGTATGTGTGAGAGAGAGAGAGAGACTACACAACCAGTGGAACCAGCGTGAAAAAGTTTAAGCATGTATGAAAACCCATAAGTCGAGGCAAACTGTAATTCTAATATGGAATAACCACAGATTCCATCCTGACAGCCAGTAGAGTACCAACGGTATCTATATATCCATATTTGAGTTATAGCCTCGTTGAAATAAGAGACTTTGTATTGCCTTTTCCTTAGCGATGGGTAGGTGTGGGGTGTCGATGTGTTATTCTTTAATTCGGACTGAACAATAGTTAAAGGTGATGGAGACAGAGTGAAGGAACGTGGGACGGTGTGGAACAGTAGAGTCGTAGCCAAGTATAATTCAGATGACAGATGACAGAGGTAGAGTGAGAGAGCATGGGAGACGTGTAGACTGTACTTAGGTCCCAAGCGTCATCTTAACTTAGATGGGCAATAAGTGGTGAATGTTGAGAGCGGTGTTGTGATGGAGACGAATTCGAGGTTGAGACCGTGTAATACAGGAATTGGTTTGTGTAGGCGGTGAGCATTGACAGTATTGTGATGGTGGTGTACTAAGGGTATTTTACAATTAATTAGGAGTTATTCTGTGTAGGTGGTGGATGTGGCGAGCGGTGTGACGTTGGGAGAGGGACGCGAAGGTGAGGTGTGTGTCAAGGGCCCCTCCGTCATGCTGGGCTATGCAAACAACCCCACCGCCACTGCCGCCACTATCGACTCTGACGGGTGGCTACACACTGGCGACGTCGGCTACTACGACAATCAGGGACTCCTCTACATCACAGACAGGATCAAGGACCTCATCAAAGTCAAGGGGCATCAGGTGATTAGTAGCAGTAGTAGTAGCAATGGCAGTAGTAGCAGTAGTAGTAGTAATAGAGGTAGCAGTAGCAGCAGTAGTAGTAGTAGTAGTAGTAGTAGCAATAGCAATAGTAGTAGCAGTATTAGTAGTAGCAGTAGTAGTAGTAGTAAAAGTAGTATAGTAGTAGTAGTAGTAAAACTAGTAGTAGTAGTAGTACTAGTAGCAATAGTAGTAGCAGTAGTAGTAGCAATGGTAATAATAGTAGCAGTAGTAGTAGTAGTAGTAGTAAAAGTAGTAGTAGTAGTAGTAGTAGTCTTTCGTGGCTGCACACAAAAGGAATGAACAAGAAAAAACAGAAACTATCAAGAACGGATCCAGCAAGTGGACTATGGTCGACTCACTCCCCTTATGTTTACAACACCTTTTGGGACGGGTCCAGAGGTGGTGAGAGTCTACTCGAGACTAGCAGAGATTCTTTCTGAGTAGAAGCGTCAACCCCAGAGTTCTGTTATGGAATGGATGATATGTCAACTGTCATTCTCCTTCATGAGGTCTGCACTCCTACGACTATGCCTCCGGGGCAAAAGATTATCAACCCTCAGGCCTGTCTCTCTGGTGGGTATGGATTACAAAGCTGCTGTGGTCGAGAGCCACATAGACCAGCGACTCCAATAGATTAATGTCTTTATAAACACTGTAATGTTAATGAATAAAAATTACGTATTAAACGCACCAGTAGATGGTTGGTAACTACAGCCGTTGGTATGCCTGGGGCCAACAGATTGTAATATGAGGGTTAGTGTTAGCCTTCAAAATACAACTCCAATGGTGAACTGTATTATGAAGGTTGGCGTTGCTCTTCACAATATAATTTTCAACTGGATGGAGGTGATGTAGTATTAGTAGTAGTGGTAGTAGTAGTAGCAACAGTTGTAGTATATAAATAAATATAAATAAATATACCGGATACATAAATAGACTATATACCGTTATAATATATATATATATATATATATATATATATATATATATATATATATATATATATATATATATTACAGTAAGCCCCCGTTTTTGGCGATCCAATTAGTCTGGCGAAACTACCGCCAAATGCGAATTTCGCCAAACGCGAGTTCTTTTTACCATATAAATTGCCTATAAAGTGCCTCAATCAGTCTTTGGTCATTGCCAAAGTCCCCCTTTTGACCCCTAAAACACCATCTTTCGAGCTGAAATAAAATCTTTTGCCTTCACATATTAATACACGTGTAGAAAACAGACCAATAAACAATAAATAAAGCTAATAAGACATGATATAAAGGTTGTAACTAACCGTAAATAGAGTGAAGATAGGCTTGCTTGGCTGGGGACGTCGGAGTGGCAGTGGGGGCAGCTTAGTTGCTACCACCACTTTCCTCATCACTCTCCCCCTCCTCCCCCATAACCCCCTTAGCAACCATTTGTCTCGTTGATCATCCACTTCATCGAAGCCAGAAAAGTCAGCATCCAGCTTAAAGAGGGCAGCAAAGCTTGGCTGGGGAGGTTGGGATGGCTGGGGAGGTTGTGGCTGTTCTTGTGGCTGCTTTTGGGGCTGTTCTTGTGGCACATCGAGTGGGGGGGACCGCCAGGGGACCGCCAAGTTTGAATTCAAATCGCCAAGCGCGCATTCGGTGGTCCGTGGCCACCCTACCGCCAACACTGAGTTTCGCCAAGTTGAAATTCGCCAAACGCGGGGGCTTACTGTATATATCTATATATATATATATATATATATATATATATATATATATATATATATATATATATATATATATATATATATATATATATAATTTATATATATATATATATATATATATATATATATATAATTTATATATATATATATATATATATATATATATATATATAATTTATATCTATATATATATATATATATATATATATATATATATATATATCATATATATTACAAGTGCACTGCTGAACAAATACCTTCCCCAACCCTCTCCACGAATTCCTTGACTGAGCCAATCCTTTCCACGTTATCCCTGCTAATTTCCATATCTCATCTCTCCACCTCCTGTCTGGCCTTTTTCTGCTAAGTTTGCAATCTATATATCTATATATATCTATCTATCTATCTATATATATATATATATATATATATGTATATATATATATATATATATATATATATATATATATATATTGTTATGCTAGGGGTTTTTAGGCGGCTTCCCGTCCTAGCAAACCTAGAGTATAGTTGGGTTCCCTTTCTAGACCGGAGTCAAGACACAGTGTGAGAGGAACAGGGCATAAAATATACACAGGGCAACAACCATATACGTATATTACCAAATTATGAATATAGTTTTGAATGGAGAGTTGCTTGAGGAGGTAGAGTGTTTTAAATATCTAGGGTCACATGTTGCTGTGGATGGAAGAATAGATGCAGAAGTGAAATTTAGAATAAATGAAATAGGAAAGGTGCTGGGAGGAATGAAAAAAGTGTTTAGATGTCGTTCGCTTAGAATGGATGTAAAGAGAAGGCTGTATGAGGGTGTTGTGGTACCGACTGCATTATATGGGGCTGAAACATGGAATATGGGTGAAGCAGAGAGGAAAAGTTTGAATGTAATGGAGATGAGGTGTCTGAGGAGTATGTGTGGAGTGACGCATATGGATCGAGTGCGAAATGAAGTGCGAAGGAGAACTGGAGTTGTTCGGGAGATGGCTGGTAGAGTTGAGCAGAGGGTGTTGCGATGGTTTGGGTATATGGAGAGAATGGATAATGAGCGATTGGTGAAAAAGATAACTAGATCTGATGTGAGAGGTGTAAGGCTGAGAGGAAGACCACGAATAGGATGGATGGACAGTGTGAAGAGAGCGCTGGATGCGAGAGGGATGTCTGTTGTGCAAGGAAGAATGGCTGTGCGTGACAGAAATAAATGGAGAGAAATTGTGAATGAATAAGTGATGACGCAGCCCTGGGGGGATATTCTCCTGCATTTGGTCTGATCAGCTAGTCAGGTCAGGTGCGGGTAAGGGGATGAGTCTGTTATGATGTGGCAGGAGTAAACCAGCTCTGCTGTCGGGCCCTGCTGCGGATGTCACTGATTGCATTGCGCAGTTGACCCTTATGCAGTGTGGTGTGGTGAGGATCTGTCCGTTCTCCCCTTTGGGGCTAAGATGCGAATGAATGTGTTTGAATGGATGAGTAAATGGGGAGTGTGTCGTCCTGTCTCGGCTACCTCCCTTTCCTTGGGGGAAGCAGCCTAGGTATATAGATAGATGAATACAGGACAGCTAGATGTTCCACAAGACTTTATACAATGGCAAAGCTCAGACTGGCAGAGATATTGTAGGAATCACGCAGGATAATGGCCGTCTCGAGACTAAGCAGACAGACACTGCACTTAAGTGAAGCTGGGAGTACACTTAATTACTGGGCTACATATACTTTGTAATGATTATACACATGTCCCGTGTTCACTGAGTGAAGCGAGATAGCAGCATATTATTACTGTCTCGGCGTACACTTGGTGGAGTTGGATTAGTTCACCTCTGTCACTCTGCTCCGACTGTCACTTTCACTTTCACCTCACGGGCATGAAAGTCACAGTCACGGCCGGGATGTGGGGCAAGGGAGTGGCAGCTCACAGGTGTCAGCCCAGGGTTGGATGAGTCCCATCACATGCCTTTTTGTCTAGGGAGCATGGGATTACTAGTAGGGGCATCATCCTCCAGAGTGGGCTTCGATCAGGTGTGGTGAAGGGCCCCGCACTGGAGGGGCTGGGGATAGGAGTTCAGCCCTCGGGACTAAGGCCAAAAAGCTCTTGTAGGTGCTCCAGCATGCCCGGTGCGGAGAGGGCATTGCTCCTCGTCAGGACTGGAGAGGTCGTGCCCCAGGTACTAGGGGGAGCATGGAGAGCCTGTCTGCTGCAGTCTCACTCCTGCTACTTCGCCGTCAGGGTAGGGCTGCAGTGTTGCTGGCGACAGGAGTCCGACAGTTGTTGGTTGCCCACTGGTGCTGGCTGGATGGAGTGCAGCCCCGGGGTCAATACAGGCCCTCTCCAGCAGTTCGTGAATGGGAGGTCCTCCTCTTGGAGGCTGCCTCGGGCTGGGAGGTAGGGGTGGGGCCAGCCTTACCAGTAATAGGGCAGCTCGAGCAGGGTTCTCTGGTGTGGAGTCACAGGGAGCAAGGGACTTTTTGGGCATCCCTCCCTGGCGCAGCTATCAGCCATCGCCACAGTCACCACGGTCCCTTAGGCAATAGGAGTTGGGCGGCCACCGGCTGTTACCGGGGCCTGACTCCCTGATGGGACCGCAGATGAAGGGTGACTGCGGGTGCGGCTACAGATCATTGCCGATGTCCCGTATGAGGGGTGATGTGTAGACGAGAGGCGGCTACAGGCTGTCCCCTGTCTACTAGCGTGGCTACGGGCCGTCACCGGTGTCATGCCCCTCAAGGCAACTACAAAAGGAGAGAGGGCGTGCCTTTCTCTCCCCACATGCAGCAACCTGCCATCACGGGTTCTGCAGGGGGGGTGGACAGCTTTGTGAGCAGCTATTGACCGACTCAGATGCGCGGCTACTGGACGTCGCAATTGCACAGCTGCAGGCCACTGCTGGCAAATGGCTACCGGCCGTTGCTAAGGCATGACTGCAGGCCACTGCTTGTTCACAATGAGTGGCTGCTGCTTATGGATGGCTGTGGGCTGCTGCTTGTGCATGGCTACAGGCCATTGCTTTTGTACAGCTATATGACACTGGTTGTGCACAGCTACAGGCTGTTGCTTGTGCACGGCTATGGGCCGCTGCTTGTGCATGGCTACAGGCTGTTGCTTGTGCACGGCTATGGGCCGCTGCTTGTGCATGGCTACAGGCTGTTGCTTGTGCACGGCTATGGGCCGCTGCTTGTGCATGGCTACAGGCCATTGCTGGGGTGCTGTCTGGAGCTGGTTTATTAGCTCCACCCCAATCCTGGCGAGGGTTGGATCGGTTGGAGGGTAATGCACCCAGACTGATATGTTCACTCCAGGTGTAGTCCAAGGAATAAGGGCACATGGCCGTGAGGGACATATGTCCATATCGCATGGACGTCACGCTTGCTTTACCTATCCCTTTGTTGTCGCCTCCTGTGGGTGTCGTAATGCCCTCCGTTGTCACGGCTGCTATTTCACGATCGTCGTGGTGCGAAAAGTCACGTCCCCTTGACTGGAGGTAGTAGGTCTTGGTGGTACCAGTGATGTGGGTTGGGGTCAGATGTTGGAGGAGGGTAATCCACTGTGTAGTTGCTTGGTTTTCGGCGTGGCGAAGGTTGCAGTATAGGTAGAGGGTGGAGCTTTGAGAAGAGGTGTGGAGGGTCTGGAGGAGGTGATGAGGCTCGCCGATTTGGCATTTCCTACAGCGGGGTTGGTGCCCAGGTGGCAGGCCTGATTCTCATGACTGTCAGTGGTTGTTTCTCCAGTGATCTCAGCCGAATGCTGGCATTGGAGGCGAGGGTGGCGGTTTTATGCCGGGGAGAAACGCAGGTGTTTTCCCCGGGGACTGGGGTGGATGGAGATTTCAGCTGGGCTTGGTGTATTCGGAGGGTGATGGAGGCAGTGTTGGGGGTGTGGGGGCTGGGGCTGGTTGAGTCTGGTGGGGGAGGCAAGGCAGGGGGTGGGGGAGGGGGATAGTGGTGTATCTGGTAGGAGGGCGTGAGAGGCAGCTGGATCGGGCGAAGGTGGTTTTTAGGGTGGGTGTGGGTGGTGAGGTAGGAGTGTTGCTGCGTGGTGGTCTGGCTATGTGTGGTGTGGTGCTGTGATGGGCGGTGTTGGGTGGTGGAGTTTGGGGTGGAGGTTCGAGGGCGGCGGAGGGAGAGGAAGTGATGCGGGTGGAGGTGACGGGGCAGTAGAGGGTGGTGTGCGGGCTTGTGGGTGGGTGTCAGTTGGGGATGGTCTTGACGTGATCGGGCGGCATGGTGTTGGTGAGGTGGTAGGTGTGGTGGTGTGAGGTGCGGAGGTCTGGAGAGGTGGTGGTGAGGGGGTGGGGGGTTTGCTGGGGGAAGGGATTTGTGGCGGCGATGAGGCGGGGGGTTCCCTGGGGGAAGGGATTTGTGGCGGCGATGAGGCAGGGGGTGAGGTGTCATGGGGGGTAGGAGGTGAGGGAGCCAGTGGTGAGGTAGTGGTTGACAAGGGAAGGGAGGAGGAGGGAGTGATGTAGCAATCGTAGGAGTCAGAAGAGGGGTCTGGGGTGGTGAGTGGAGGTGAGGTGGTGCAAGAGGTGGTGCAGAAGGTGGGCAGGGTGGGTCGGTGAGAGGTGATGGTGTGGAATGGGCGCATGTGGTGATTCCTGTACGTCCTTGGAGTGACTTGGTAGAGATTAGGGATATCTGACAGTGTAGGGGCCCATAAAGCAGGGGAAGAGTTTATGGGTAATCGGTAGTTTTGCAACCATCATGGAATCACCTGGTTTGTAAGGGTTTGAGGGGGCAGTGGCGAGTTGGAGGTCCAGGCCGTTTTGTAGGTGGTGAAGACGCCTCTTGAGGTGGTGGAGAGGGTCGGACATGGGGGATGTGGTGGGAGGTTGTAGGTGTTCAAGGAGTGACAGGAGTAAAGGGGCTTCCCCACAAATGCACTCGTGAGGGGATATGCTGTCCTCCCAGGGGCAGGAGTTGATTCCCCACTGGACAATTTTTACGTGGACTGGCCAGTCTTCATTTTTCGTTTTCTCGATTCTAGTGCGCACCTGGTTCATGAGAGTGCGGTGGCTCCTCTCACAATTCCATTCTCCTGTGGCCAGTAAGGAGAGGAGTGGAAGATGTGGTAGCCAAATATGTAGACTAGTTCCCACCAGATGTTGCTAGTGAACTCATGGACGTTGTCCAAGTGTAGGGCCTGAGGTATTCCAAAATAAGGGAAGATGTGGTGGACTAGGGCATCGGCCACAACAACGGCGTGATGTTCTTTGGCCAGACACACGATGAGGAACTTGGAATACGTATCCATGAAGGTAATGATGTAACGGTATCCAGCCTTAGGTGGTAGGGGCCCCACTACATCTACTGATGGCAACTGCCAAGGCTAGTAGGCAGTTATGCTCCCTGATGGGCCAGCGGTGCAGGTGATATCCTTGACTAAGGCACAGGCTTGGCAGGACTGGGTGATTTGCCTGGCCAGGTTGCTGGCGTTGGGTGTCCGATAGGTATCGCTGAACATGTGAAGGAGCTTCTTAATACCTAAGTGGATTCTGTTATCGGCTCAGAGATGCCTCATGGTGTCTAAGGCAGTATCTGGGTCGAGGAGAATGTGGCCCAATGGGGTGAATAAATTGTTGCCCTTCTGGTGGAGTTTGGCAAATAAGTGGGGTGGAATCCAGGGGGGGCGGTCCTTGCCACGCCACTGTTGGAGGTGCACCAGCTCATATAATATCGCGCAGAGGGGTAGGCGCGAGAATGCATCGGCATTAGTATGGAGCTTATCGGGGTGGTAGGAGATCTCGTAATTAAATTCCTCCCACGTCTCCCTCTTTCTGATGAGTTGGGCATTGTGCGTGTTGGACTGTCATAGCCATTGGAGCAACTGGTGGTTTGTGATGATGGTGACATTTGTTCCAGAAAGGTAGGCCAGGAAATGCTCCAAGGCCCATATGATGTCCAGGACTCTCGATTGCTGGTGGTGTAATTCTTTTCAGCCTGGTCAAGGGTGCGACTGGCGCAGACGATGATATGTTCTCATCCCTCATGGACTTGGGCAAGGATGGCGCCGATTGTGATCAGGGAGACGTCGGTGTATAATCAGAAGGGTAGGGTGTAATTGGGGAAGGCGATGACAGTGGCAGTTATGAGTTTCAGTACCTGAAAGGCAGCCCGTCCTTCACTGGTCCAGGCGAAGGGTTCTCCCTTCGGGGTCAGGTCATGGAGAGGCTTGGCGATATTGGCGAATCTCTTCACGAACCAACAATAGTATGAGGTCGGCCCCTGGAAGACTCGGACCTCGTGGAAGTCTCATGGGGGAGCTCCGCAATGGCACACAGCTTGTCGGGGTCGGGTGAAATTCCATCTTTCGAGATTATATGCCCCAGGAAAGCAACAGTTCTCATGGCCAGGACACACTTGGAAGGCCAGAGCTTGAGGGCTGCCTGGTAGATACGTTGAAAAACATTCCTGAGGCAATGAAGGTGATCGGCCTATGCCTTGCTAAAAATGATAACATCATCCAGGTACGCCAGACATATTTCCCAGGTGAGGCCACTCAGGACGGACTCCATCAACCGGGAGAAGGTGGCAGGTGCGTTGCAGAGTCCAAATGGCAAGACATTAAATTCATAATGCTTTCCATTACCAGTGGAAAACGCGGTCTTCCCTCTATCCTCGCAGTGTACGCGGACCTGCCAATACCCAGATTGAAGGTCTAGGGTAGAGAACCACGAGGCACCGTGCTGCGGGTTGAGGGAATCATCAATTCTAGGCAATGGGGTGACATCCTTGAGGCAGCAGTAACCCACACAGAATCGCATAGTGCTGTCTTTCTTCTTGACGAGGATGACAGGAGAGGACCAGTGGCTGGTGGAAGATGAAACAATGCTGGCATCAAGCATTTCCTGGACCTGCTGGTCTTCCTCTGCTCATTGTTTTAGGTTTTTCCATCGGGATGGTTGGTGGATAGGCAGTCCTGTGGCGTGTATCTTGTGCGCCAGGTAGGTAGTGTGGCCGATATCGGTAGGTCCTGATGCAACAAGGTCCTGAAAGTCCAGGAGTAGATGGCGGATAGTGTTGGCTTGGTGGGGTTAGAGATGCTCAGGTATGGAGGGTAGTGGGGCAGGGGAGGAGGGGGTGGAGGTGCATGGTTCTGCCTCTTCCATTTCTCCTACCACCAGCCCCTTGGGTAGTGTGAGGGGGTGGTGGTGGTGTTGGCAATTTGGATCGCCACGATGTGCTGCGTGATGAGGGGGAATGGTGATGGTGGAGGTGGTGGTAGCAGGAAAGGTGGTGTGGCCAGGAGGCTGGAGAGGGGGCTAGGGGAGGGGAGGCAAGTGGGTGGGGTGCGGTGCTGAGGGGGGGCAGGAGATGGTTTGCAGGTGCACAGGGCTTGTGAGGGATTGGGGGAGGAGACTGGTGGTTTCTTAAACTGAAGTTGCTGCTTGTGGCAGTTGATGGTTGTTCGCAGTTTCTGAAGGAGGTCCAGTCCCAAATGTCCATCATAGGTGTGACAGACTGAGTTGAAAACGATGAGTTTGTGTTGAGTTTGGATGTTCTGATGAGTATTGGTGCGTATGGCCCGGGTTTCCCCATGGATGGGTAGGGGGCCATTCCCTGCGTCCATGAGATGAGTCGACATAGGGAAAAGCGGGTCAAAAGCCAATTATGATGGGAGTAAAAGTGACTATAAAGGCACGATCTGGCCGCCCCTGTATCAACCAAAAGCCTCGCTTGAACCCCGTTCACCCTCATCTTATCTTAGACTGGGGGGGCGATATTTCTGAGAAGTGGCCCCCACCACCGTGGGGAGGTGCTGGGGCAGGCCTAAAATTCCAGCTGGTGGGGGCTTTCGTCTTCCTCCAGCTTCGTTTCCCCTGGATCGGTATCTCTGGTTGGTGCGGTGTCATCCTCGCGGTCCTTGTTCTCTAATGATGATACCTTGCATCGGCCTGGAGAGTTTGATTTGTTCCGGGCTGCTTTGAGCTGATCCTGGATGTCGTGGAGTGGACACCGGTGGCTACAAGCAGGGATTGATCGTAATTGGGTTCTGGTTCTCCTTGTACACAAGGCGCTTGTTGGTGGGGTGAGCCCTACGTGGGGTTGGCGTAGTTGTGGGCTGGTAGTGGCCAACGCTTGCTGGATGGGGCTGGTTTGTTTGTAGGGAATTTGCTCACTATGTTGATTTGTTGAGGGATGGAGCGGGAGGTCAGGAGTCACCGTATTGGCTGGACGTCCATGTTCAAGTCTCCCATAGGGTCGTGTATGGTAAAGTGTTCCATGACAATACCAAGGAGAACTCTGAAGAGGGTATTAAAAGTATGCTGCTCCCAGGTTTCTGCATCAGCTTCCGGGTATGCAGCAGTGATGAGCTGCCTGGCCTAGATGACAGTGTCATCCAGGCTTCCGCCGCAAGTTAGGCTGTCCAATTGGGACAGTGCCACCACTCTTCCTAGAGAGGGTGTCATTGCTTCCACCACTATTTTGGTGAAATTCGTCCATGTTAGTTCGGGGATGACTTTGGACACAATACTGACTGCTGGTTTGCCCGGATAATTGTGGTTCTACTTACGTTACTTTATATATATATATATATGTATATCAGCAGCAGCAGCAGTTTGAGTGTCCACTGCAGGACCGGCCTATCCTGACCAAAGTGGGGACAAAACAGCCTATGTATCTCGACCATGTGGCTTAGGCTGTCTGGTGGCAATTGTGTTCTTACCTACCTTACCTAATTGTATCTTTACAGGAATGAGTCAAGCTCGTACTGTCCCGTGTCTTAAACCATATATATCGTACATATCCTTAAATTTGTGAATTGTTTTGGCACACACTATTTCATTCGGTAGTGCATTCCATTGATCAATTGCTCTGTTTGGGAAACTGAATTTCCTTACGTCTTTATCACCTCTCTTCTTATGCAGTTTTATGCAGTGTCCTCTTGCTGATGCTTCTCCATATGTTAAGTAATCATTTATGTCTATTTTCTCCTTTCCTGATATGCTCTTATATAGCATTATCATGTCACCTCTTTTCCTTCTGTCCTGTAGTGTTGGTAGATTAAGATTATTTAGTCTTTCTTTGTAGCTTAGGTCCCTTAAGCTTGGTATCCATCTTGTAGCGGCCCTTTGAACTTTTTCAATCTTGTCTATATGCTTTTTGAGATGAGGACTCCAGACTACTGATGCATATTCCAGGGTTGGTCTAATGAATGATGTTATTATCCTTCTTAGCATGTCTTCATTTATGTATGTGAATGCTATTCTCATATTTGCAAGCAGTGTATACATGTTCCGTACCTTCTCGCTGATGTGGTCAGCCGGAGATAGTCTGTTATTGATAATCACACCTAGGTCTTTCTCTCTTTCTGATGTGTATAGGGCTTTATTTCCTAACTTATAATCCCAATCAGGTCTTTTTCCACATTTACCAAACTTGATTACATGACACTTGTCCACATTGAATTCCATTTGCCATGTACTACTCCATTCATGAAGTTTATTTAATTCTTCATGTAGCTCCCTACAAGAGTCTGTGCTAGTAATTCTCTTTGTATTTTTGCATCATCTGCAAACATATTCAGATAGCTCTCATTTCCAGTGTTACTGTTTATATCATTTATATACACTAAAAACATGATTGGTGCCAGCACCGAACCCTGTGGTACTCCACTAGTCACTTCTTTCCATGATGAGTAGTTTCCTCTTTGTACTGTCCTCATTTCTCTTTTTATGAGAAAGTCTTGCATCCAACAAAACAGTTTGCCTCGAATTCCTCCTTGATGGTACAGTTTCCATAAAAGTCTTTAGTGTGGTACTGTGTCAAAAGCTTTCTTGAAATCTAAATAGATACTGTCCACCCATCCTTCCCTTTCCTGTATTGTGTTTGTTACTCTGTCATAGTAGCTCAACAGATTAGTAACACATGATTTTCCTTTTCTGAAACCAAACTGTCTTTCTGTTATCATACTGTGTTCTTCTAGATGATTTACCCAAGCTTTTCTTATAAGTTTTTCTAATACCTTGCTTACAACACTGGTCAGTGATACTGGTCGGTAGTTGAGAGGATTTTGTCTATTTCCTTTCTTGAATAAGGGGACTATATTTGCTTTTTTCCAAATATCAGGTAGTTTCCATTCACTCAAGGATTTCTTAAAAATTAAAAATAATGGTTTACTTAACTCCTTTGCACATTCTCGTAATACCCAACATGAAATTTCATCAGGACCACTTGCTTTTCCTCTGTCTAATCTACTTAACTCCTCCTGTATTACTTTTTCTGCTATTTGTATATCTGGTAGTATGTGTGGACATGCGTGTTCCACATAGTCCCTCTCAAAATTTTTTTCTTCTGTAAAAACTAATTGGAAATTCTTATTTAGTGCTTCACAAATATCTTTCTCTTGTGTATAAGTGATTCCCTCATCCGTAATGGATTGTATTATATCTTTTACTTTGGTTTTGCTTCTGATATAGCTGTAAAACAGCTTTGGTTGATCACTACTTTTATTTATTATATCCTCCTCAAACTGTTTTTGGGCTTTCCTCCTTATTCTTGTATAGTCGTTTCTTGCCTGTTTGTAATTATTATACGCCCTTTCACTATTGTGTCTTCCGTATCTATTCCACAACAAATCTCTTCTTTCTTTTGATTTTTTACATTCTGTATTGAACCATTTCTGTATTTTCTTATCTGCTTCTTTGTGCTGTGCGATGTACTTCTGGACTCCTATTTCACAAAATTCACAAAAATTTTTTATATACTGCATTTAAATCTTGTCCTCTAAGCTCATTTTCCCGATCAACTTCTAAGAAATACTTCTTTAGGTCTTGATAATTTCCCTTTTTATAGTTTAGGCTCTTTTTGTAACTGTCATTGCTGTTTACTATGTCATATGCTATCCTGAAGTTATAATTTAGTACTGCATGATCGCTTTTCCCGAGTGGAGGGTGATATATTAAACTGTCAATGTCATTTTCTTGCCTAGTAAATATTAGATCTAGCACTGAAGGTACATCAAGTCCTCTTTTTCTAGTGGTTTCCCTCACATGTTGCGTTAAGAAAAACTCTTGTACGAGATCCAGGAGCTTTTGGTCCCAACAGCTTTCTTGGCTATTTATATCTAGAGTATTCCAATTTATATTTGTATTGAAGTCCCCAGTTAGTATAATTCTTTCCGATTTCTCTTCCATTTTATGTAGCAAGGATCTTATACTCTGAATTGTACTCTCTGCCAGGTCCTCATATTCGTCTCTTTCCCATGTGTTTGATCTGGGTGGCATGTACAAATTGGCTACAATTACTTTATCTTCAGATGTGTCGATCTCTACTACAATCAGTTCTACTTGTGATGGTATATCTAGGTTTATTTCCTTGACTTTTAGATTTTTCTTAGTTAATATTGTAATTCCTCCTCCTTTTTTTAAATTTCTGTCTCTTTTCCATATAGTGTATTCCTCTAAGTTTAGTATGTCATTGGATATCCTTGGTGTTAATTTTGTCTCAGTTAGGCATATTATTTGTGGTTCATTTTCTCTGACATAATCATTCATCTCTAGTAATTTAGATACCATTCCATCCACATTTGAGTACATCAACTTTATCATCTTGTTTATGTACTTGTCATGACATGGTTCTACTACCTTCCTCCTTTTTTTTCCATCCTGTTTGTGTACCACTTTCGTACCTGCAATCCTATTACTTTGTAAAAAAAAAATCTTCTCCTCTTCTGATCTTCCCTCATTTTTTGTTTTTGCTTCCTCCCTTTTCTCTTTCAGTAATTCCAGTTCCTCTTGTGTTAGGCATCTTTTTATCCATACATTTTTGAACTCCTCTTTTTCCATAAGATTCTTTGCATTTTTTAGTATCTCTTCCACAGTGTTTACACTCTGGAAAGTCACCTTTAGAGGTCTTGTCTTGCTTTTCTCGTATTTCCCTAACCTTTTGTGTTCCTCTATGTCTTTACTACAGATTTCCTCTGATACTTCTTTCAGTAAGCTCATTACATTTGCCATCTCCTTTTTGTCTCTAGTGATCTTGTTTTTAACCTCTTCCTCTTCTATACCAGTGATTACTATTGATTTATTTATCTCTACTGAATCTTTGACTAATTTTGGATTGTTTTGGATTATTCTTTTCACTTCCTTTTTAATGCATTTTTCCTCCACCCTTGTTTCTAAGTCTTTCTTTACTTTCACCATTTCAGCATACGTGGTTTCTACATCATTTTTGTAGCTTTGCACAGCTTCTTTCGCCTGTGTTATCTTCTCCTCAATATCACTGCTCAGGTCCATAAGACTGCTTGCTTGCCTAATTTTCTCTGTGTTATTTTTGAACTCTTCCATAACACTCTCGTGATCGACTACTGTACTTGCCATTTCACTCACTTTCTTCTTAGGTGTATTCAATTCCACTGTTAGTTCACTGATGGTTGTGTCTTTCTTATTGGCCTCCCTTCCTAGTTTTTCTATCTCTTCCTTTTGCAAGTGCATTTGCTTCTTTATTTCATCAATTTCATTTTTGAAAGCCATTTCTAGTTTGTGTACACGTTCAACCAGTCTATTGTGAGTCTCCACTTCAACCAGTTCTTGGTAGAAATCATCATTTTGCTTTTTACTTTTATCCCTTTTCTTTTCCAAATTTGTTTTACTGAAGTATGTATCCATTTTGTAATACTAAATGAACAGAGTATGTACTTACAGAGTATGTACACTTTCCCCGTGTTGCTGTAGTCTAAACAAACCCAGCTGACTCAGCACATCGTGGTTCTTTGTTCAGTTTGAACCGGTCTTATTTAAACTTATTATTTCTTTTCCTTTTAATAATGAAAAATCATTTAGTCTAACCTGGTACAGAGCTTGACTCATTCAAAGATACTAATTTAGGTAATGCCACTGGCCATGTTGGCCTGGTACGGAGCGCCGATGACGAACGTCTACCTCCGATGACTCCCTGTGTGTAGGGTAAGAAGTGCTTGTAAGTGTAATTGTAGTGTTGGACTGGCTCTGGATGTGTGTGTAGTCTGTGAACCAAGTGTAATCAGCCCGGGCAAGCCAACTGGGTGCAAGCATACTTTACAGTATATTATACAACACTGGTTCAACCACAGCACCCCTTATGTCCGCCAAAGCAGTACATGGCCAGAAGAACGCTCCCAAAGTTTATTACCCTGGCCGGGAACGAACCCTCATTCTTCAGTGTACGAAAACGCCCACTTTACCACTGTACCCCTGTGGTAAAGTGTGTGCGTGTGTGTGTGTGTGTGTGTGTGTGTGTGTGTGTCTGTGTGTGTGTGTGTGTGTGTGTGTTCTTACCTTACCTAATTGTTCTTACCTAATTGTATCTTTACAGGAATGAGTCAAGCTCGTACTGTCCCGTGTCTTAGACCATATTTATCGTACCTATCCTTAAATTTGTGAATTGTTTTGGCACACACTATTTCATTCGGTAGTGCATTCCATTGATCAATTGCTCTGTCTGGGAAACTGAATTTCCTTACGTCTTTATCACCTCTCCTTATGCAGTTTTTTGCAGTGTCCTCTTCCTGATGCTTCTCCATATGTTAAGTAATCATTTATGTCTATTTTCTCCTTTCCTGATATGCACTTATATAGCATTATCATGTCACCTCTTTTCCTTCTCTCCTGTAGTGTTGGTAGATTCAGTTTATTTAGTCTTTCTTCGTAGCTTAGGTCCCTTAAGCTTGGTATCCATCTTGTAGCGGCCCTTTGAACTTTTTCAATCTTGTGTATATGCTTTTTGAGATGAGGACTCCAGACTGTTGATGCATATTCCAGGGTTGGTCTAATGAATGATGTTATTATCCTTCTTAGCATGTCTTCATTTATGTATGTGAATGCTATTCTCATATTTGCAAGCAGTGTATACATGTTCCGTACCTTCTCGCTGATGTGGTCAGCCGGAGATAGTCTGTTATTGATAATCACACCTAGGTCTTTCTCTCTTTCTGATGTGTATAGGGTTTTATTTCCTAACTTATAATCCCAATCAGGTCTTTTTCCACTTTTACCAAACTTGATTACATGACACTTGTCCACATTGAATTCCATTTGCCATGTACTACTCCATTCATGAAGTTTATTTAATTCTTCTTGTAGCTCCCTACAAGAGTCTGTGCTAGTAATTCTCCTTTGTATTTTTGCATCATCTGCAAACATATTCAGATAGCTCTCATTTCCAGTGTTACCGTTTATATCATTTATGTACACTAAAAACATGATTGGTGCCAGCACCGAACCCTGTGGTACTCCACTAGTCACATCTTTCCATGATGAGTAGTTTCCTCTTAGTACTGTCCTCATTTCTCTTTTTATGAGAAAGTCTTGCATCCAACAAAACAGTTTGCCTCGAATTCCTCCTTGATGTTACAGCTTCCATAAAAGTCTTTGGTGTGGTACTGTGTCAAAAGCTTTCTTGAAATCTAAATAGATACTGTCCACCCATCCTTCCCTTTCCTGTATTGTGTTTGTTACTCTGTCATAGTAGCTCAACAGATTAGTAGCACATGATTTTCCTTTTCTGAAACCAAACTGTCTTTCTGTTATCATACTGTGTTCTTCTAGATGATTTACCCAAGCTTTTCTTATAAGTTTTTCTAATACCTTGCTTACAACACTGGTCAGTGATACTGGTCGGTAGTTGAGAGGATTTTGTCTATTTCCTTTCTTGAATAAGGGGACTATCTTTGCTTTTTTCCAAATATCAGGTAGTTTCCATTGACTCAAGGATTTCTTGAAAATTAAAAATAATGGTTTACTTCTTTGCACATTCTCGTAACACCCAACATGAAATTTCATCAGGACCACTTGCTCTTCCTCTGTCTAATCTACTTAACTCCTCCTGTATTACTTTTTCTGCTATTTGTATATCTGGTAGTATGTGTGGACATGCGTGTTCCACATAGTCCCTCTCAAAATTTTTTCTTCTGTAAAAACTAATTGGAAATTCTTATTTAGTCCTTCACCAATATCTTCCTCTTGTGTATAAGTGATTCCCTCGTCCGTAATGGATTGTATTATATCTTTTACTTTGGTTTTGCTTCTGATATAGCTGTAAAACAGCTTTGGTTGATCACTACATTTATTTATTATATCCTCCTCAAACTGTTTTTGGGCTTCCCTCCTTATTCTTGTATAGTCGTTTCTTGCCTGTTTGTAATTATTATACGCCCTTTCACTATTGTGTCTTCCGTATCTATTCCACAACAAATCTCTTCTTTCTTTTGATTTTTTACATTCTGTATTGAACCATTTCTGTATTTTCTTATCTGCTTCTTTGTGCTGTGCGATGTACTTCTGGACTCCTATTTCACAAAATTCACAAAAATTTTTTATATACTGCATTTAAATCTTGTCCTCTAAGCTCATTTTCCCGATCAACTTCTAAGAAATACTTCTTTAGGTCTTGATAATTTCCCTTTTTATAGTTTAGGCTCTTTTTGTAACTGTCATTGCTGTTTACTATGTCATATGCTATCCTGAAGTTATAATTTAGTACTGCATGATCGCTTTTGCCGAGTGGAGGGTGATATATTAAACTGTCAATGTCATTTTCTTGCCTAGTAAATATTAGATCTAGCACTGAAGGTACATCAAGTCCTCTTTTTCTAGTGGTTTCCCTCACATGTTGCGTTAAGAAAAACTCTTGTACGAGATCCAGGAGCTTTTGGTCCCAACAGCTTTCTTGGCTATTTATATCTAGAGTATTCCAATTTATATTTGTATTGAAGTCCCCAGTTAGTATAATTCTTTCCGATTTCTCTTCCATTTTATGTAGCAAGGATCTTATACTCTGAATTGTACTCTCTGCCAGGTCCTCATATTCGTCTCTTTCCCATGTGTTTGATCTGGGTGGCATGTACAAATTGGCTACAATTACTTTACCTTCAGATGTGTCGATCTCTACTGCAATCAGTTCTACTTGTGATGGTATATCTAGGTTTATTTCCTTGACTTTTAGATTTTTCTTAGTTAATATTATAATTCCTCCTCCTTTTTTTAAATTTCTGTCTCTTTTCCATATAGTGTATTCCTCTAAGTTTAGTATGTCATTGGATATCCTTGGTGTTAATTTTGTCTCAGTTAGGCATATTATTTGTGGTTCATTTTCTCTGACATAATCATTCATCTCTAGTAATTTAGATACCATTCCATCCACATTTGAGTACATCAACTTTATCATCTTGTTTATGTACTTGTCATGACATGGTTCTACTACCTTCCTCCTTTTTCTTCCATCCTGTTTGTGTACCACTTTCGTACCTGCAATCCTATTACTTTGTAAAAAAAAAAAAATCTTCTCCTCTTCTGATCTTCCCTCATTTTTTGTTTTTGCTTCCTCCCTTTTCTCTTTCAGTAATTCCAGTTCCTCTTGTGTTAGGCATCTTTTTATCCATACATTTTTGAACTCCTCTTTTTCCATAAGATTCTTTGCATTTTTTAGTATCTCTTCCACAGTGTTTACACTCTGGAAAGTCACCTTTAGAGGTCTTGTCTTGCTTTTCTCGTATTTCCCTAACCTTTTGTGTTCCTCTATGTCTTTACTACAGATTTCCTCTGATAATTCTTTCAGTAAGCTCATTACATTTGCCATCTCCTTTTTGTCTCTAGTGATCTTGTTTTTAACCTCTTCCTCTTCTATACCAGTGATTACTATTGATTTATTTATCTCTACTGAATCTTTGACTAACTTTGGATTGTTTTGGATTATTCTTTTCACTTCCTTTTTAATGCATTTTTCCTCCACCCTTGTTTCTAAGTCTTTCTTTACTTTCACCATTTCAGCATACGTGGTTTCTACATCATTTTTGTAGCTTTGCACAGCTTCTTTCGCCTGTGTTATCTTCTCAGTATCACTGCTCAGGTCCATAAGACTGCTTGCTTGCCTAATTTTCTCTGTGTTATTTTTGAACTCTTCCATAACACTCTCGTGATTGACTACTGTACTTGCCATTTCACTCACTTTCTTCCTAAGCGTACTCAGTTCCACTGTTAGTTCACTGATGGTTGTGTCTTTCTTATTGGCCTCCCTTCCTAGTTTTTCGATCTCTTCCTTTTCCAAGTGCATTTGCTTCTTTATTTCATCAATTTC
The DNA here is from genome assembly GCF_032717465.1 of Coenobita brevimanus. Lineage (NCBI taxonomy): Eukaryota > Metazoa > Arthropoda > Malacostraca > Decapoda > Coenobitidae > Coenobita > Coenobita brevimanus. The sequence continues at coordinate 7,406,984 of NC_137042.1, forward strand.
ATTTTTGAAAGCCATTTCTAGTTTGTGTACACGTTCAACCAGTCTATTGTGAGTCTCCACTTCAACCAGTTCTTGGTAGAAATCATCATTTTGCATTTTACTTTTATCCCTTTTCTTTTCCAAATTTGTTTTACTGAAGTATGTATCCATTTTGTAATACTAAATGAACAGCGTATGTACTTACAGAGTATGTACACTTTCCCCGTGTTGCTGTAGTCTAAACAAACCCAGCTGCCTCAGCACATCGTGGTTCTTTGTTCAGTTTGAACCGGTCTTATTTAAACTTATTATTTCTTTTCCTTTTAATAATGAAAAATCATTTAGTCTAACCTGGTACAGAGCTTGACTCATTCAAAGATACTAATTTAGGTAATGCCACTGGCCATGTTGGCCTGGTACGGAGCGCCGATGACGAACGTCTACCTCCGATGACTCCCTGTGTGTAGGGTAAGAAGTGCTTGTAAGTGTAATTGTAGTGTTGGACTGGCTCTGGATGTGTGTGTAGTCTGTGAACCAAGTGTAATCAGCCCGGGCAAGCCAATTGGGTGCAAGCATACTTTACAGTATATTATACAACACTGGTTCAACCACAGCACCCCTTATGTCCGCCAAAGCAGTACATGGCCAGAAGAACGCTCCCAAAGTTTATTACCCTGGCCGGGAACGAACCCTCATTCTTCAGTGTACGAAAACGCCCACTTTACCACTGTACCACTGTGGTAAAGTGTGTGTGTGTGTGTGTGTGTGTGTGTGTGTGTGTGTGTGTGTGTGTGTGTGTGTTCTTACCTTACCTAATTGTTCTTACCTAATTGTATCTTTACAGGAATGAGTCAAGCTCGTACTGTCCCGTGTCTTAGACCATATTTATCGTACCTATCCTTAAATTTGTGAATTGTTTTGGCACACACTATTTCATTCGGTAGTGCATTCCATTGATCAATTGCTCTGTCTGGGAAACTGAATTTCCTTACGTCTTTATCACCTCTCCTTATGCAGTTTTTTGCAGTGTCCTCTTGCTGATGCTTCTCCATATGTTAAGTAATCATTTATGTCTATTTTCTCCTTTCCTGATATGCACTTATATAGCATTATCATGTCACCTCTTTTCCTTCTCTCCTGTAGTGTTGGTAGATTCAGTTTATTTAGTCTTTCTTCGTAGCTTAGGTCCCTTAAGCTTGGTATCCATCTTGTAGCGGCCCTTTGAACTTTTTCAATCTTGTCTATATGCTTTTTGAGATGAGGACTCCAGACTGTTGATGCATATTCCAGGGTTGGTCTAATGAATGATGTTATTATCCTTCTTAGCATGTCTTCATTTATGTATGTGAATGCTATTCTCATATTTGCAAGCAGTGTATACATGTTCCGTACCTTCTCGCTGATGTGGTCAGCCGGAGATAGTCTGTTATTGATAATCACACCTAGGTCTTTCTCTCTTTCTGATGTGTATAGGGTTTTATTTCCTAATTTATAATCCCAATCAGGTCTTTTTCCACTTTTACCAAACTTGATTACATGACACTTGTCCACATTGAATTCCATTTGCCATGTACTACTCCATTCATGAAGTTTATTTAATTCTTCTTGTAGCTCCCTACAAGAGTCTGTGCTAGTAATTCTCCTTTGTATTTTTGCATCATCTGCAAACATATTCAGATAGCTCTCATTTCCAGTGTTACCGTTTATATCATTTATGTACACTAAAAACATGACTGGTGCCAGCACCTAACCCTGTGGTACTCCACTAGTCACTTCTTTCCATGATGAGTAGTTTCCTCTTAGTACTGTCCTCATTTCTCTTTTTATGAGAAAGTCTTGCATCCAACAAAACAGTTTGCCTCGAATTCCTCCTTGATGTTACAGCTTCCATAAAAGTCTTTGGTGTGGTACTGTGTCAAAAGCTTTCTTGAAATCTAAATAGATACTGTCCACCCATCCTTCCCTTTCCTGTATTGTGTTTGTTACTCTGTCATAGTAGCTCAGCAGATTAGTAGCACATGATTTTCCTTTTCTGAAACCAAACTGTCTTTCTGTTATTATACTGTGTTCTTCTAGATGATTTACCCAAGCTTTTCTTATAAGTTTTTCTAATACCTTGCTTACAACACTGGTCAGTGATGCTGGTCGGTAGTTGAGAGGATTTTGTCTATTTCCTTTCTTGAATAAGGGGACTATCTTTGCTTTTTTCCAAATATCAGGTAGTTTCCATTGACTCAAGGATTCCTTGAAAATTAAAAATAATGGTTTACTTCTTTGCACATTCTCGTAACAACCAACATGAAATTTCATCAGGACCACTTGCTTTTCCTCTGTCTAATCTACTTAACTCCTCCTGTATTACTTTTTCTGCTATTTGTATATCTGGTAGTATGTGTGGACATGCGTGTTCCACATAGTCCCTCTCAAAATTTTTTCTTCTGTAAAAACTAATTGGAAATTCTTATTTAGTCCTTCACCAATATCTTCCTCTTGTGTATAAGTGATTCCCTCATCCGTAATGGATTGTATTATATCTTTTACTTTGGTTTTGCTTCTGATATAGCTGTAAAACAGCTTTGGTTGATCACTACATTTATTTATTATATCCTCCTCAAACTGTTTTTGGGCTTCCCTCCTTATTCTTGTATAGTCGTTTCTTGCCTGTTTGTAATTATTATACGCCCTTTCACTATTGTGTCTTCTGTATCTATTCCACAACAAATCTCTTCTTTCTTTTGATTTTTTACATTCTGTATTGAACCATTTCTGTATTTTCTTATCTGCTTCTTTGTGCTGTGGGATGTACTTCTGGACTCCTATTTCATAAAATTCACAAATTTTTATATACAGCATTTAAATCTTGTCCTCTAAGCTCATTTTCCCAATCAACTTCTAAGAAATACTTCTTTAGGTCTTGATAATTTCCCTTTTTATAGTGTAGGCTCTTTTTGTAACTGTCATTGCTGTTTACTATGTCATATGCTATCCTGAAGTTATAATTTCGTACTGCATGATCGCTTTTGCCGAGTGGAGGGTGATATATTAAACTGTCAATGTCATTTTCTTGCCTAGTAAATATTAGATCTAGCACTGAAGGTACATCAAGTCCTCTTTTTCTAGTGGTTTCCCTCACATGTTGCGTTAAGAAAAACTCTTGTACGAGATCTAGGAGCTTTTGGTCCCAACAGCTTTCTTGGCTATTTATATCTAGAGTATTCCAATTTATATCTGTATTGAAGTCCCCAGTTAGTATAGTTCTTTCCGATTTCTCTTCCATTTTATGTAGCAAGGATCTTATACTCTGAATTGTACTCTCTGCCAGGTCCTCATATTCGTCTCTTTCCCATGTGTTTGATCTGGGTGGCATATACAAATTGGCTACAATTACTTTACCTTCAGATGTGTCGATCTCTACTGCAATCAGTTCTACTTGTGATGGTATATCATGGTTTATTTCCTTGACTTTTAGATTTTTCTTAGTTAATATTATAATTCCTCCTCCTTTTTTTAAATTTCTGTCTCTTCTCCATATATTGTATTCCTCTAAGTTTAGTATGTCATTGGATATCCTTGGTGTTAATTTTGTCTCAGTTAGGCATATTATTTGTGGTTCATTTTCTCTGACATAATCATTCATCTCTAGTAATTTAGATACCATTCCATCCACATTTGAGTACATCAACTTTGTGTGTGTGTGTGTGTGTGTGTGTGTGTGTGTGTGTGTGTGTGTGTGTGTGTGTGTGTGTGTGTGTGTGTGTGTGTGTGTGTGTGTGTGTGTGTGTGTGTGTGTGTGTGTGTGTGTGTGTGTGTGTGTGTGTGTGTGTGTGTGTGTGTGTGTGTCCGACTTCCGCTGGCTGAATCGGTAGACAGGAGGCCTTTAGTCCTTGTGGACCCAGGTTCGAATCCCGGCTGGGGCAGGGAACAGTTTAAGGATTTGAATTTCATAAAAAGCAGACTTTCCTGATCTACCAGATGACCCGCCGACATGTCGTAAAAATACCCCCGCTAATACCAATACACCAGTCCTGTATAAGACAGCCTTAGCATGTATTCAATATGAACGGTGGGTGTTAGCGCCGAAGTGGTGACATGTGGAGGTGTAGGAGGACTACTGGGCCTTGGGATAGGCCACTGCCCCCGAGATATAGGCCCTGAAGCCTTTGCCCAGTGTCGGACACATTAAAGAAAAAAAAAAAAGAAGCCTGTTCTCTGAGGCCCCGTAGTCCTCCCATGTACCAAACACCTCCACGTGTTACCATTTTGGCACTAACACCGACCGTCCACATTGAATAGACTCAAGAGCTGTCTCATACAGGACATATACATCAGTATTAGGGAGGGTAATTTTTGGTGATTATTCTGGCAGATCAGTAAAGTCTTATTTAAGACAACAGAAATCCTTAAACTTTTCCTTGCCCCAGCCAGGTTTCGAACATGTGTCCATTCGGACTGCAGGCTTCCTCTCTATCGATTCGATCACATTGGTACAACTTTGGCGCACATCCGTGACTATTACCGAACCCTAATTTTAATATTTTAGAACACAACCCTGACCAATAACGAAGGCTGGGCTATATTTTAGGACACAAACCTGACTAATGATGAGCACTACTATAGTATTTTGTCATACATTCCTTACTAAAAATGAACACTGTACTATTTTAGAACACATCCTTCGCTAACAACGAAGACTGTGCAATATTTTCGAATACATGCCTGACTACTAACGGACATTTCCTACAATGTACGGGAATACTCTAATTAATAACGAATACTGCGTATAATACTTTAGAACACTTCCCTGCCTAATAAATTACATGGGTAACATTTTAGAACACAGCTGAGACAGCTGCCTGAGGCAACGGACAGCAAACCCTTTTCTGTATCCTCCTACATTCTCTATACTCATTTCATTGCCAAAGGTGGCTGTTGTGTATACTCGTATATACGCAATGACTTACCTTGCTCTCATGTTCCTGAACTCGATTCTTCTACATTCTCTACACTCTGGCTTTGGCTTTCCTGTCATTCACAGACTAAATATATTTGCACTGTTTACTTATCTGCTAATTCTACTGACTATCAAAAATTCTCCGACTGTCTTACTTCTACGATGGAACACATTCTATCCGTTTCTCCTTTCTCTGAAATCTCCATTCTAGGAGATTTCAATATTCACCATCAACTTTGGTTCTCCTCTCCTTTCACTGATCTACCTGGTGAACAAGCCTACATCTTTTCTATTCTTAATGGCCTAGAGCAGCTTGTACAACACCCTACCCATATCTCTGACCGCCTTGGAGAGAGCCCCAACATACTTGCCCTCTTCTTTACATCTAATCCTTCTGCTTACACTGTTAATCTTTTCTCTCCTTTGGGCTGCTCCCATCACAACCTTATCACCTTAACCTGTCCTATCGCTTCAGTACGGCCTGTGGACCCTCCAAAGAAGCGTTGTCTGTGGCACTTTGGAGCTGCGGATTGGGAGGCCCTCAGGCAGTACTTCTTTCATTTTCCCTGGAATGATTATTGCTTCCATGGCTGGGAGTCTGAGTGTGCCTTGCACATTACAGAGGTTATTCTCTTGGGCATGGAAACATACATTCCTTTCTCATATCCACTGACTAATGCAAGAAAGCCTTGGTTTAATCACGCCTTTTCTAATGCTGTCCGCAACAAGGAGAGGGCATATAAAAGGTACTGGAGCCAACCCACCCCTGAATCACATCTTTTTTATATTTCTGTCAGGAATCGTGCTAAGTCTGTTCTTTGCTCTGCTAAAAATAGCTTCAGCCATACTAAATGCTCTAAACTCTCCAACTCGAATTCTTCCCGCTCCTTCTGGCACCTTGCCAAAAACCTTTCTAACAACTCTACCTCATCATCTTTCCTTCCTCTTACCTCATCATCTTTCCTTCCTCTTTTCTACTCTGATGGTTCTATACCTATTTCCTCTACTGATAAAGCAGATCTCTTCGCTCAGACTTTCTCCTCCAATTCCACCTTAGACGATTCCGGTGCTGTTCCTCCATCAATTTCCCCCTCTGACTGCCTCATGGCTGACATTAAAATTTCTTCAGCTGATGTATTTTCTGCCATCACAGGCCTCAATATTAACAAGGCATATGGGCCTGATGGAGTCCCTCCTGTTGTTCTCAAAAACTGTGTTTCTGTGCTTACACCCTGCCCAGGCAAACTCTTTCGCCTTTGTCTATCATCTTGTACCTTTTCTTCTTGCTGGAAGTTTGCTCTCATTCAGCCAGTCCCAAAGAACGGTGACCATTTCCAACCCTCTAACTATCGTTCAATTGCTTTAACATCCTATATCTCAAAAATTTTCGAGTCAATTCTTAACAGAAAAATTTTAAAGCATCTTTCCTATCACAACCTTCTTTCTGATGGTTGGTATGGGTTCCATCTGGGACGCTCCACTGGCGATCTTCTCACCTACCTTTCAGACTCCTGGTCATCCTTCTTTTGGGACTTTGGCAAAAGCTTTGCCATTGCACTTGACATCTCAAAGGCTTTTGATCGAGTCTGGCATAAATCTTTAATTTCCAAACTGCCCTCTTACGGTCTCTCTATCCTTCTATCTGTGCCTTCATCTATAGCTTCCTTTCTGGTCATTCTATAGCCGCTGTTGTAGACGGCCATCGTTTTTCTCCTAGATCTATCAACAGTGGTGTTCCTCAGGGCTCTGTCCTATCACCAACTCTCTTCCTTTTATTCATCAAAGACCTTCTAAGCAGTACATTTAACCCTATCCACTCATATGCTGATGACTCCACCTTTCACCTTTCCATTCGGTTGTAGCAATGCCCATCTCAGCAGTTACTTCAACAAACAAGGGATGAGGCTATGGCACACCTAATGTCTGACTTGGCTCGTATCTCTGACTGGGGTAAAAATAATCTTGTTGTTTTTAATGCATCAAAGACTCAGTTTTTACACCTATCAACCCAACAAAATCTTCCACAGGTGTATCAAATAATGTTCAATAATATCCAGCTTAATCCTGCATCTTTTTTTTTTTTTTAGATAATGAATGGAAGGAAAAACAAAGGAAAAAATCCATGTGCCTAAAGGAATCCTCCATTCATAAAATATTTATAACAACTGGATTTAAATTGAAGTGGATTAAATGTTTGTGGGAAACAACTCCCAGGAAGTGAATTCCAGTGAGTAGTAGTTCTGGGGATAAGTGAATTTTGATAGGCAGAGGTTCTGCATTGCGGGGAGAGAGTGTGAATTCATGGGCGCGCCCAGCTGCCCGAGTATGTCTAGAGAAAATGTGAGGAGGAGGCACAATTGAAGCCAGTTCGTCAGAGCACTTACGGTAAAAATATCAATAAAATAAAGCTAAAGAAGCAACATCTCTACGTACTGATAATGGAGGAATGTCCTGCGTAATGACAGGATTATTGATTAATCTAATGCCTTTATTTTGAATTTTGTCCAACTGCCTCAATGCAACCGTTCCACATCCACTCCACAGTGGTGAACAGTATTCGATCTGAGAATGCACATGACTTTTGTACAGGTATATTGTGGCCATCTGCTCGTCAGCGAGGAACTCACGAACTCTGTACATAATTCCCAATTTTTTGGAAGCATTTATAGCAAGGGATTTAACATAAGCTGTCCAGCTTAGGTTGGGGTTTAGAGTAACACCTAGGATATCAGTTGTAGTGCATATGGGAATATTGACATCATTTAAATTACGTGAGTGTCTGAGGGATTTTTTCTGTTGGAGGAATTAATGTATTTAGTTTTCTGAGCATTAAATGAGACCAGATTCGATTGCCCCATTGATTAATTTTAGAAAGATCCTGATTCAGAGAAATTGCTGTGTTTATTTGGGAATTTATAATATCAAATTGTGTAAAGGAGGTACTAAATGTGAAAAAAAAAAAAAACTATAAAGGGTCAAGTCATCAGCATATGAGTGTCCTGGATTGTGAGTGACAGATAGGAGGTCATTTATATGAATGAGAAAGAGGGTTGGCGCCAAAACTAAGGTATGCCAGGATGTATGGAAACTGAGAATAAATTCCATCCACAATGGCCCGTATTTTCTATCATGAAGGTAAGAAGAAATCAGAGGTATCAGTGATGCAAGGCCATAGTGTGACATCTTAGACAGCAAGGCTCGGTGCCACACTCTGTCAAATGCTTTTGATATATCAAGTGCTATGGTGTGTGTTTCACCGTATTGGTCTATTGTTTTGTTAATCTGATGGGTAAGAAGGCAAAGAATGTCTACAGTTGAACGTTCCTGTCTAAATCCATACTGCCGATCATTGATTAAGTTACTGATTTCTAGACGCTTGATTATGTGTTTGTTAGTTAGTGTCCCAAAAACTTTACCGAGAATGAAAGTTATTGCAATTGGTCTATAGTTTGATGGATCAGAAGTTGCCCCCTTTTTAGGAACAGGATGGATATTTGCTTCTTTCCAAGAGGATGGAAAACTTGAGGTACGGATGCATAAGCGGAAAAATTTTGCCAATACAGGAGCCAACACTGAGGTGCAATTTTTAAGTACTACCGTATTGAAGGAATTTCATCTGGACCAGTAGCTTAGTCTGCTGAGAGATTCTGTAATACAGCTTGTACATATCTGGTGTGAATCATGAAAGGCGGTATTTGAGGGGAATCAAAATCAAGTACAGAAATACTGTGATTTTATGTATTTAGGGTTGAGTTTGTTGAAAAAATGTCAACAAGAAGTTTGGCTTTTCCACGTGGGTCACTTACTAGATTTCCACTGGGGGACCATAAAGGTGGAATGGAAGATGTGGTAGTGAAGTTAGTTTAGAATGAATTAAGGGTTGACCAGAATATTTTGTTATCATTTGGGTTGTCTAGTAATTTGTAAGCCTGTCTATGTAGAAACTTTGATTTAGAAAGATTGATAATAGTTTTGGCATGGTTTCTAATATTTCTATAATAGTTAAAGGCTTCATTGGTTTTGGTCCTTGTATAAGTGTTACAGGCTATTGTTTTATATTCTGTTACTCTAGCACAATTGTGGTCAAACCATTTAGGAAGAAATCAGTAGGATAGAAGTTGTGGAGGCAATGAAGAAAGTTAAATCAGGGAAAGCCCCAGGAATTGATGGCGTGTGTGGTGAAAAGTTGAAGCATGGGGGAGAGATAGTAGTAGAATGGATGTGGAAGATGTGCAGATTGGCCAGGGAGGAAGGTAGAGTTCCGGAGGATTCGAAGTCAGGTATAATATTATTATTCCCTTGTACAAAGGAAAAGGGGAAAAAGAAGTTCGTGATAATCATAGGGGCATTTGTCTTCTTAGTATAATAGGAAAAGTGTATGGTAGGATACTTATTGACAGAGTTAGGGAAATAACAGAGGAATTAGTTGGAGAAGAACAGGGAGGCTTTAGGAAGGGAAGAGGTTGTGTAGATCAGATATTCATTCTTAGATCTTTAGTGAGAAATTTTCTAGAGAAGGGAAAGAAGTTGAATGCGGCTTTCATGGATTTGGAGAAAGCATATGACAGGGTGGATAGACAAAGATTGTGGAAAGTATTAAGAATATATGGAGTAGATGGGAAGTTGTTGAATGCTGTGAAGAGTATGTATGATGGTGCTAAGGCTGCAGTGCATGTAGATGGTGAGCTGAGTGAATTTTTCTCTTTGAAGGTTGGGTTGAAACAGGGATGTGTCATGTCTCCATGGTTGTTCAATCTGTACATGGATGGGGTAATAAAAGAGGTACAAGGTAGGGTAGTGGATGTTGGAGTGACCCTGGTGAGAGAGGGTAATGTTTGGAAACTCCCTGTACTGTTGTTTGCAGATGATACTGTGTTGTTGAGTGAAGACAAAGGGGAGCTGCAAGGCTTGGTGGATAAGTTTGGGAGAGTGTGTAAGACCGGAATCTAAAGGTGAATGTAGCGAAGAGTAAAGTGATGGTCTTTGAGAGAGGTGAAGTCAGTGAACGTACAGCGAGGTTGGATGGTGAGGAATTGGAAAATGTGAGTACGTTTAAGTACTTGGGTAGTGTGATGAGTAAGGATGGAAGTTTGGAGGATGAAGTGCTTGAAAGGGTACAGCACGGAAGAAAGGTTGCTGGTTCCTTGAAAGCACTGATAAGAAACAGAGAAGTGAGCATGGAAGTGAAAAAGTTATTACATGACAGTATTGTGATACCAACTCTAACGTATGGAAGTGAAGCTTGGACGTTGTTGGAAGGGCACAAGTCAAGAGTGAGAGCAGTGGAAATGAGTTATTTAAGAGGAGCCTGTGGAGTCACATGGTGAGACAGGTTGACAAATGAGGATATAAAGGAGCGTTGTGGTGTGGATGTGGATGTGATAGGAAGCGTTAGGAGGAATACAGTGAGATGGTTTGGCCATATGGAGAGGATGGAAGGTGAAAGACTGACGAAGAGAAGTGTATGTGAGGTGGAGGGGGGGAAAGGGAGGGGGAGGCCGAGGATGAGATGGAGGGACGGGGTGGAGAGGTATATGAGAGAGGGGGGTGTGAGTTGGGAGCAGGGCAGTGAAATGGTGGGGGACAGGGCGACGTGGAGGCGATTTGTTTGTGGCCACCCCGAACGGGATTGAGGCGTCTGGCAATAGATAGACAGACATCTTTTTCTGTAACTATAATGGAGAATGAATGTTTCCATGCGGACTTTAATGAAATCCTGTATGTGGCCCAGTTTGGAATTTTCATCTTGGGAGAAAAAGGAGGTCCAAAGAACATCCATGAAAAAATTATGGAGTCCCTCCCAGTCTGCCCTATCGTAGTGCCATTTAGTCACCATGAGAGGTTCAGAGCAGGTGGGTGTGGTAGGTGTTAAACTGGTGGCTTGAATCAGACAATGATAAGAGGATCCAAGGGGGGACTTCACTTCGACATTATAATTATCTGAATTGGTTGTTAGAAACAAGTCCAGTAGGTGAGGATTTTGATCGGGGTTGTCTGGTACACTGGTGGGTTGACTGACTAACTGGGTGAGATTAAATGAGTCTGCAAATAGCTCACATTCATGACCAGAGTCATCAGTTCTGGCTGAATAAGTGAGCCATTCAGCATTATGGACATTAAAATCACCTAGATGCAGTAATAATGTTGAGGACACTTAGCTGTGAAGACGGAGAGTCAAATAAACTCGGCTCTGGAGGGGCATTAGGGGAACGATAAACACAACAGAAATACTTAACTTTACCCAAAGAATTTAATTTGTATATGGATTAGTAGAAATAAGGACAATTAAATTTAGTAATCTCCTTCAGGGCAATTTCTGATTTAGCAAGGCAACATACGCCTCCTTTGCGTCTGAAATTTTGACTCAAGATATAACCAGGAAAAATAAATCTAGCTAAATCAGAGGTGGAGCTTACTAGTGTCTCTGTCAAAAACAGCAGATCAGAGGATTCAAACTGGAGGAAATTTTGAACAGAGTTGATGTTGGAGTGAAGTCCCGTAATATGGCAAAAGAAAATTTTACTGCACTGACGTGCAGATTTAGGGTGCCACAAAACTGGAGGTGGCACAGTCGCTTGATGACGACCAGGAAGGCCCTGTGCAGATGACCCAGCCCTGCCAGTTTGGTAACCCGAGAGACCACCGCACTATTTCCCAGTAGAGCAGCAGCTTCTTTTTATGGGTGGGAGAGCAGGGATGTGTTGTGGAATGTGTATGATATGTAATGACAAGATCGCTGTTTTATGGAGAGAGGATAGCTGGTTTAAGGCACTGTGATTTAATGTGGATGTGTGTGTTGTGTAAAGAGGGCAGCCTGATGCCTGGGGTTTCGTTCACTCGGGACTTATCTTGGAAAGATCATATTACATCTCTTGTAAAGTCTGCTTCCAAGAGATTAGGTGTGCTAAACCGACTCCGTTCCTTCTTTACCCTTGCACAATTGTTGACTCTATACACGGGTTTTATCCGCCCCCTGTATGGAGTACAACTCTCATGTGTGAGGAGGTTCCCCACATACAGCTCTTCTCAATAGGGTGGAGTCAAAGGCTTTTCGTCTCATTAACTCTCCTCCTCTTACTGGGTCCCTTCAACCTCTGTCTCTTCGCCGCACTGTTGCATCTTTATCTCTTTTCTATCACTACTGCAATGGACACTGCTCCTCTGAACTGTCTGCTTGTATTCCTCCACCTCTACGACGGGTGCGTAGCACCTGTCTAGCAACAAACTCTCATCCTATTTCTGTCCAACTCTCTAATGCAAGAGTTAACCGTTACTCCCAGTCCTTCATTTATGCAAGAGGCCAACTCTGGAACTGTCTCCCTCTGTCTGTATTTCTTGCTTCCTATGATCTCCAGTCTTTCAAACGCAGTGTGCCCAGGCATCTCGAAATGATCGGATCTTGACTTTGGCTCTCTCTTGTCTTTTGTTTTTCTCTTGAAAGGAATAGTTATTGCGGGCTCGTTGCCTTTGGTTCCTTCTTCCTAGCATTGAAAAAAAAAATGGCTGGGTAATATTTTGGCACAAGTATTCCTGATTATATTTTTTTTACTCCAACTTGGCCTAGGAGTGCCATCTCTCCATCTTACACGCTGAGTTGTAACAATAGATGTCTTCTAGAAAATGGTGCTAATCACAAAGTGGTGCTATGGAAACTATGTAAAGCCGTAATATTGTCTTATTCTGCCACTGAGCTACAAGAACGAAGCTATAGAAAAGTGAAAATCTAGCCAAAGATAAAGTGAAAAGAATATAATAACGAGGATAGGCCAAGTTACTAGTAGAGTGAAAGGAATATAGTAACGAGGACAGGCCAAGTTAGAGTGAAAAGAATATAGTAACGAAGACAAGCCAAGTTAGATTGGAGGGAGGACTGTCTATCATCTAAACTTCTCCAGGTGGCGCCAACGGAACTGGAGAACATACTGAAGCAGCATCCCAACGTGGCAGATGCGACCGTTGTCGGAGTGCCGCACCAGAGGACAGACGAGGCCCCCAGAGCGTACGTGGTGCCCCGCCCAGGAGTAAATATCAACCCCCAAACTCTACAGGAGTTTGTTCAAGGTGAGACCACTAGTTGAAAATCTTCCTCTGTGTCTCCCTCTCTCTTCTGTGTGGCTGTGTGTCTGCCTCTCAGTCCGTCCGTCCGTTCATCCGTTTCCCTCTCTCTCTCTCTCTCTCCCTCTCTTTCATTCTCTCTAATCCTCAGTTCCCCCTATATTGGTCCTCTCACGCACATCTCTCCTGTATACATGAACCTCTGGTCCCATACAGTTGACAGGCAAAACTCTAATCCTCCTTCCCATGCTTCACTCTATTTTCACGTTATTAGCTCTACGGATTGTCCCCATCAAAAATTAGTGGAAGTGAACCCAGACTCACCTGGCAAATTTCTTAGCCCCTTAACCAGAGAACTTAACTTCCCACATTCCTGTAGGTAGTTTTATTATTCATGTCAAAATTACTATAATTCTTACTCATTTTAAAACCACGGTATTTCGAATGCTATTTGCCCTAGAGCCTTCAAAGTTGATAAACTTGGTTGGACAGCTGTCCGGTTTTTTTTTTTTTTTTTTTTTTTTTTTTTTTCAAATATAGTGGCCATCCGTCAACCCGATCTCCGGATATTATCCGGTACACAGTAAAATGAGTCGGCCAGTCTCAGAAACTGCATAAGCTAGGAAACTGAAATTTACAACAACATAGCCTTCAGGCGGACGCAATGCAGAAAGGAGCATGGTTCTAATCGGTTGATTATTGTCTGAGGTCACCTGGTGTCAAAAATCGAGACTCTTCCGGATTTTCTTCACGTCACCTGATTTTCCATGAAAAAATATAGATAGAGCCTTCAAACGTTGTCAGGTTAATCGGCCAGCTGGTGGCGTCTTCTGGCCAAATATTATGATAATCCATCTACTGGATCACTGGATATTATTCAGAATATTAAAAAAAAAAAAAAATGGATTCCGGGACGCTATCTCAGAAACCGCTTAAGCTAGCAAGCTGAAATTTTGCTTCAGTATCCCCTTAAGGTGGCGGCATTGCAGAAAGGAGTATGGTTTCAATTGTTTAATTATTCTCTGAGAAAAACTTGGGGCTTTGGGGGATATTCTGGATGCCACCTAATTTTTCACGAAGGATTAAAGTTAGAGGAACCAAAATTGGTGGACTTATAGATTGTGATGACATAAGGTGACATGCACAAGATCAGTGACCATAACTTCAAGGTCTCTTTATGTCTCGGCTTTTAGCAGTCAATGGTTGTGAGAAATTTTTCTTTATTAAAATTGCCCAGGACAGTTTTATGGTGCTCTAGTTAATATTACTTTCTCTGACGCCACATAATTTGATTCAGTCTGGGGGAACCCTCCCCGAAAGAAACGGAACTGACTGTACGAGTAGATCTGACTCGCCAGTTTGGAAAATCTATGGTAAAAATAAATAATCTTAGGTAGCAATTATAAACAACAAAGTACCTCATCGGACTGACTGAAGGGGTCACTGTCATCGATATATGTCCATAGTAAAATATTTCAAACTTTACATAGCCAAACTAAAAGAGATATCATATGACTGATGCTGTCCTTCCATCCCCCACAGAGCGGACGGTGAAGTTCAAGCGACTGACGGGCGGGGTGGTGGTGGTGGGGGCCATCCCGAGAAGTCCGACAGGCAAGGTGCTGAGGAAGAAACTGCTGACCGGCCACACAACACCCGCGGCCAGACTGTGAACACTGCTGCTGTAGAACGGAAGAAGAGGGCGGATAGATGAGCAAGAGAATGGGGCAGGTAGAACAGGAAAACAGGGCAGTTAGAACAACAGAGTAAGGTAGTTAGAGGGACAGGAGAACGGGGTAGTTAAAATTGTGAGCACCGTAGTTACCGTAGAAGAACAAGGGAATAGGGCAATTATAAGAACAAGAAAATGGGGCAGTTAGATGAACAAGAGAACAGGAAAGTTAAAAGAACAAGAGAACAATGCAGTTAGAAGTGCAGAACAGGGTAGTTCCATGAAGAAGAGAACAGGGCAGGTAGATGAACATGAGAACAAGGCAGTGAGAGATGCAAGAGAACAGTGCAGTTAGAAGAACAAGAGAACAGAACAGTTAGAAGAACAAGAGAACACGGCAGTTAGAAGACCAAGGGAACACGACAGTTAGAACAGGAAAACAAGGCAGTTAAAGAAGCAAGAGAAGACTGCAATTAGAAAAGCTTAGCCAGTATGCTCCTCAGTTAACCACTTGACCCAAGTGACGAATATATATAGGCTACATATATATATATATATATATATATATATATATATATATATATATATATATATATATATATATATATATATAGATAGATAGATAGATAGATAGACAGACAGAATTCTGTATACATAATATACATATCTGTATATCTCTATATAAATTTATATACCCGGTACATACATATCTATATCCATCTACCTATCTATATATCCCATTGGAGCCCAGTGTCCACAGTATTGGACAGAACTGGGAATTTTCAAACCTTAATAAAGTAGGCAACCCCCGGGTAGGGACCTATGAGCTTTGCGACTATGAGCCGATAGGCGGAGGGTGGTACGCTTTGGACCTTCCCGGAACAGTGCCTCGCCCAGCAGCTCTGGGATCCACTAGGATATGTACTGCACGGCATGTATATTTACTGTTAGTACTTCCAGACGATACTATGAAATTATGGAGAGACCATCAGTAATGACGAGGTTAGAAACAGTTTTTATTAACCCCCTCACAACCTGATATCTCTCCCTAAGCTGTATAAAATCGTCTTGAGATAGCAAGAATAAGCCCCAGAAAAAGTACAGTCATGTTCAAAAGTTCGCTGACTTACCTACCGGCGGTGGTGATGGAAAGTGTTACGTGAAATAATACGTGACAACAATATAAAACACACAGCGGAAGAGTATGAGAAGGAAGAGCAACTCTCTGACGTTCGGGGAGTATTGAGAACTACGAACTTAGGGCACTATGCTGATAGAGAATTATCGGCCACCTTTAGTTCCTGACTGCACCTTCTCCTAAACAGGTTATATCTGTATCTGGCACCAACGTTAATATTTTCTTGCACGTAATGAGTACAATCACTGTTGACATATAAATATATATGAAACGTTCAGGAAAATACTGAGTTTCAATCGATACAAGAGATCATCATGCAAGAGGAAAAGTCTCATCAAAAAGTATCCAAACACCTGGACCCGATGGATGTGAAAATGAGCAGAACTTAGCGTGTCATCTTGGAATGGTTGGCATGCCTGATTTTGGAATGACGTACTCTGAAGCCATTGCACTGAGGTATTTTGCACTAGGGTATGATGTAGTGGCTATTACTGACAGAGGTACACATGAGGGAAGCTGTTTTCAGATTCTCCAATCATGTATTTCAAAATGCATGGTATTTACAGCGTTCGGATACTTTATGATGTGACCATACCATAGAGCATCATAAGCTGAGGAGAAAACAGTCAAAGAGAACAGAACATTTACTGCATAGGTCGCAGAAGTACCAGAACAACAGAACAGGCAGGGTAAGGAACAGAAGACACCAGGATTTAAAATGTAGCACAGAACAGTCCATACTGAAAGTCACATTTATTACAGGCAGTTCTAGTTTAAAATAATTTTACAGGGCTCAACCATTGGCATATCTGACTCTATGATCATAGCTATCAAACCAAATACAGTAAGGAATAAATTTAAAAGTAAAAACGAAGTTATTTTTTTTCAACCATTTTGATGCAAATCTGCAATGAGTTTACACGACTGTTAAGTTATAAACTTCAAGAACATTCACTTCCCCGTCAAAAACTATCTCAGAAATGGTAACACATGAAAACTAACACTGTAACTTGTAACCTAAGATCAAAGGGCGAAAATCCCTTTAATTCAAAGATGTCTATTTACTACCTGCGTCGTCCTATACCATTTATGATACATGGGAGGGGCTTTGACCATAATTTAAACCTTTACCTTGCGAATACCACCACCATACCTTCAATGTTCATTTTCATTGGGCATACTCTCTCTGTCCTGTCTTATCCCACCACCCATCACTATCTCAGACCATGTAACCTAGTATC
The DNA here is from genome assembly GCF_032717465.1 of Coenobita brevimanus. Taxonomy (NCBI): domain Eukaryota; kingdom Metazoa; phylum Arthropoda; class Malacostraca; order Decapoda; family Coenobitidae; genus Coenobita; species Coenobita brevimanus. The sequence goes on from NC_137042.1 coordinate 7,424,020, forward strand.
TCCCCATCCCAGCCTCTTGCAACATCCATCACTCTCTCTTTCACACCGAGCTTCGAAGAGGTATTTCTTTCCCATCCATCTTCTTTCAGCATTCTTCACCCTCTCTTTCACACTGAGCTACCTCCTTCCCATCCCCCAAGCAGTCTCTCATATAACATCCATCATCAGCATGCCCGACCAATAACACTACCGGTCCTGTTGTCTATGCCCTGCCCATCTCGCCCATTTTTCTTTCACCTGTAAACATTCAATTTTTTTAGTAAACAAGGAACCAATCAAACAGCTAATTTATACATATTACCAGAATCTTCCTACCCTTACATGATAATTTATATGCTTCATCAATATTGCCTGATTACCCTGGTAGACATATTGGATTACAGATCTACTTTGTAAACGTTTTAACTCGTTGCCATTGTAATGATAGGGCTGACTAAGAACATATTCCTTCCTGGGAATGACATGCATCGATTAATATTGGTCTACTTAACCTCTCACGGACCTGAAACGACCTGCGAGAGAGAGAGAGAGAGAAAATCCATCTTCCCATTTCACTGGTGCAGGTGAAAGCTGGAAAGCGTGGAAACATTGGTATTTTGTAGGAAGAGGGGGATAATTTTTCTGTTATGTGATCTTTTTAGTCAGTGGAGATCATTTATATTCTGATCTGGCACATGCCCCATGATTTCCATCACCGTAACCCTTCCACGTTCATGACACTCTCTTTATTTTATTTTGGTGCCTCACGAATATTGTATTCAGCGTAGTTGAGCCTTTTAGAAATGGGGGAGTTTGATATAGCGTTTGATATAGCTTTCCTTAACTCATTCAAAAAGACAGCCCTTTCCAGAACTGAACAAAATTGTTCCGAGGTACCAAGCATACAGTGAAAATGCTAAACACGACTGAAGGGACTTCTTTGATTGGGTTGATGATGAGCTGGGGAGGAAGGGGAGGGTAAAATTCGGTGAGGAGGGTGGATGGAGGAAATGGTGAAAGGCGTCAAGGTATTTATTTTTTAGTCGGATTAGGGGTATATTATTTTATTTGGCCCAGAAAACCTCTCTCAATAAAGGAATTAAGAACAATCTGCACTGAAACTCCACTATGGCATTGCAAATAATGAAAACACAGCATTATTTAAGGTAATATGTGACGAAGAAAACATCGATCATATTGCAAAGAATGACATATGATGTATTGCCTCTCTGTCTGCTGTCACGGGGTTTTTAAGATTATATGCAATATTAAAGGATAATTTTTCAATAATACTGAGAACAGGACAATGAATTGTCTTGCAAAAAATCAAGCAAAAAATCAAGCAATGATTACTTTATTCTGGCTTGCTTCGCCGATTCTCTCAGGACGAGAATTTATAAACTTTCTCAACAGTACACAGCAGAGACTAATTCCTCACAATTGCTGTTTATTAGTACTGTTAGCCTCTGGAGAAAGTGACTTCACCCCTGACAATCAATAACTGATGCTATTAATGATATCAGGTTCTTGCTGATGCATTAACTCCTAGATGACACAACGGATTTTAAGCTTAATACGAAAGGACTGGCCTAAATACCAGTTATGAATAGCAAAGCGTTTGCAAGCTAGGAGCTGCAACTAGAATATGCTTAGTATGGAAAATAAAACACAAGTTTACATTACATTAATCTCGAGAAAAAGAACTGTTAAATTTACTGATTACAAAGGAATAAATTTACGTTACATTTCAAAGTGAATTCAAAGTAAGGAGATCGCACTCACTCGCTCACTCAAAAGCTAACTCTTAAACCTAGAAAAATTCGAAAAGAAAATACTGGTCAGAAAAGTGGACAAAGTGGATGACTGGGCATCGTTACTGGAAGGACACTACACTCGCTGTCTCTCGCCGATTCACCGTCTAGGTGGAAGTTCAGGAACTGGACAACAGGAATACGCTCTGGGCCCAACCTGCTTTCACAGCACTCAAACCTTGACTGACTAAATCGTGGGAAAGAGGAAAGTGTTGTGGCCGCATTACCAACAGCTACAATGAGCGAAACACGCCCACAACAAATCGCTTAGTGGAAGTGCTAATGTCTCGCACAAAGACGATCACTTATGACAGTGAAAAATTGTTTTGAAAGCACTTCCGACCGGGTGAGCGGTTAACTGAATGATAATACTGGGATTCTACTAGAGTTCGTGGTTTCTCACTAAATTTAATATCACGAGTTTATTCAAAACTTAATTGCGCCGACTCATGACATTATGCCCCATCAAAAGTTGAAATTTTTTCCCAGGGAAAAAATTTCAATATACATTAACATAAATCCTAACTCAGTCACACAAGATTCACACTTTGGTGTGTGTGTGCTATCCTGCTACAGGAGAAAGTCACAGTCGCCAGTGAGCGAAAAAAACCTCGTATGTACGTTAATAGAAGCAAGCTTGAGGGAAAAAATCCATGACGACGGTGAAAAATCCTGTATTCAGGTCAAACTGAGCAAAAAGTTCGCTACATTTACATTAACAACTAATTGTTATGTAGTGTAATGTATGTAATACATGGTGTAGGTGTGACAGTTGTGGTGTAACTGTACCTATGTGCATAATCATGTAATACAAATTTATAGTAAATAATGACGACGAGGCAGAAAAGAAGGGGCGGCACGATGCAACAGGGACGACCAGCTGATCTGCACAGCAATACTGCACCCACCAGCTGCACCTGCAAGAGGAATTAAGGTGGAGCATCAAAACTGTTATTTCTCTCTCTCTCTGCCTAGCAATCAGTACTTATGTCATTATTAACCAGGAAACGTAATTCTTGAATTCACAAATTGCTTAGAACCCTTATAGTTTACTGGTTAATGCTTACTAACTGGGAAACGTGCCAGTTCTTGAACTGCTCAAATCTCTTAGAACGGGCAGTTTACTAGTTAACCTAACATTATTAACCAACCAGGAAACGTGCCAGTTCTTGAACTGCTCAAATCTCTTAGAACGGGCAGTTTACTGGTTAGCCTAACTCTACACTTACAACTAATATACAGGAAGCTGAGAATCGCTACGCAATCTCGGGCAGGTCACATTTTAACATCCATCGTAGGTGTGAACACTCGTGTGGATATTGAGCATTCTCCGGGAATCCTCAGAGAGGCCCACAGCACGAGACGTTCCACAAGGTAATTCATACACAGCCTCGGACTGTCTCCACAAGGTTCTCAAACTTCCCACTTAACTTATGGTATACATGTATATACAGGCCCTGGACATACTGTGTCCTGTAGGACCAACGGGCGAGACGTCAAGTCTTACTGGTACACTTTTAACTGGGAACCAGGCTGGTCCTTGGATTACTCAAATCTCTGAGGACGCCCATCTTACGGAACCCAGCATACAAAAGTTGCCCGTGTTAGTCAGCAGATAGCAGGCAAGACATCAGGTCTGCACCTACGTTATCACTTACCTTGATGTATCTCACAACAAGGTTAAACTGCCGTAAATACAGTGTCCAGCATGTCAGTCTTGCATTAGCCGTCTTGGTTATCCTAAGACTAGTGAGTGGCATGTGATCAGTTTCCAGAGTGAATGGTGCCCCAAATAAATAATAATAATATTTTTTAACACCATCACCCACGGCCAAGAGTTCCTTCTCAACAGTACTGTAATTCCTCTCGGCGGGTTTTAGCCTATGGCTATGGTATGCCACTGGGAAGATTCCACCTCCCGATTCCTGCATCAATACGGCACCTACTCCATCTTGTGAAGCATCAGTGCGCAGTATGAAAGGTTTGTTGGAATCAGGCAACTGCAAGATAGGCTCCTGGCACAACATGTTCTTAAGAGCGATAAAAGATCTCTCTTGCGCTTCTCCCCATTCATTTGTGTTTGAAGCATATTTCCATAACACCTCGTACAACGGTTGGGCAATGAGGGCAAAGTTGGGGATAAAACTCCTATAATACCCCACTAGGCCAAGGAATGCCCTAACCTGTTTCTTGGTCACGGGTCTCGGGGCTTCTCTAACCTTCCTGATCTTGTCACCCTGACACCTGCAGTGATTGCTGCCAACAATATGTCCGAGGAACTCCACCTCACTGTGAGCAATCTTACATTTGCTAGGCTTCACAGTCATGTTGAAACTCTGGAGTCTACTGAAGACAATTTCCAAGAGTCTGAGGTGCTCCTCCAATGTGGCAGAATGAACAAGGACATCATCGACAAACATCTCTACTCCTATGATACCATGGAGCACTTGTCTCATGGCACGACTGAATACTGCTGGGGAATTGGTAAGTCCAAATGGGAGGACTTTATACTGATAAAACCCCCTAGGAGTAGCAAAGGCAGTGAACTGACGGCTGTCGGGGTGAAGGGGAATCTGGAAGAATCCCTTCGCCAAATCGAGCTTCGTGAAATAACGTGACCCTGCCAGCTTGGAGAAGATGGCAATGTGGTCACCTATCGGCTCAGCATCCACTTTGGTGATTGCACTGAGCCTCCTATAGTCGCCACAAATCCTGACTCCACCATCTATCTTGCGAACTACTATCATTGGACTGCAGTAAGGAGATGAGGACTTCTCAATAATACCTGCAATCTCCATGTCAGCAATTTCGTTGTCTACTGCGCCCAGTAGTCGCATGGGAATCGGATATGGCTTAACCTTTACGGGAGTATCGCTGGTCAACTCAATCTTGTGACAATCAACCTTTGCAAGTTTAGGTTGGTCAAAGAAGACATCAGCATACTGACAGAGCAGTGAACTTATGGCATTCTGATCACCTAATGCTAAGTCAGCGTTAAGTAAAACATCTCCGACAGTCTCTTCCTGACGGGACTGAGCGGTTAAGGGCTCGTCATCATGGTCATCAGCTGGGATCACCGCGGCTGCCCCGGTTTCTTCCAGTGGCTGGTCACTATCATCAGCTATTTGTAGGCCAGTCTCCTAGGGGTCTGACTCATGATAAGCTTTCAACAAGTTAATGTGGAACCTTTTGCAAAGATTCACCATTTGAATTATGTGGTTGAGGTCTGTACATGGATGGGGTAATAAAAGAGGTACAAGGTAGGGTAGTGGATGTTGGAGTGGCCCTAGTGAGAGAGGATAGTGTTTGGAAACTCCCTGTACTGTTGTTTGCAGATGATACTGTGTTGTTGAGTGAAGACGAAGGGGAGCTGCAAGGCTTGGTGGATGAGTTTGAGAGAGTGTGTAAGAAACGGAATCTAAAGGTGAATGTAGGGAAGGGTAAAGTGATGGTCTTTGAGAGAGGTGAAGTTAGTGAATGTACAGTGAGGTTGGATGGTGAGGAATTGGAAAATGTGAGTACATTTAAGTACTTGGGTAGTGTGATGAGTAAGGATGGAGGTTTGGAGGGTGAAGTGCTTGAACGGATACAGCAGGGAAGAAAGGTTGCTGGTTCTTTGAAAGCAGTGATAAGAAACAGGGAAGTGAGCATGGAAGTGAAAAGGTTACTACATGACAGTATTGTGATACCAACTCTAACGTACGGAAGTGAAGCTCGGACATTGTTGGAAGGACACAAGTCAAGAGTGAGAGCAGTGGAAATGAGTTATTTAAGAGGAGCCTGTGGAGTCACATGGAGAGACAGGCTGACGAATGAGGATATAAAGGAGCGTTGTGGTGTTGATGTGGATGTGATAGGAAGCGTTATGAGGAACACACTGAGGTGGTTTGGCCATGTGGAGAGGATGGAGGGTGAAAGACTGACGAAGAGAGTGTATGTGAGTGAGGTGGAGGGGGGAAGAGGGAGGGGGAGGCCAAGGATGAGATGGAGGGATGGGGTGGAGAGGTATATGAGAGAGGGGGGTGTGAGTTGGGAGCAGGGCCGTGAAATGGCGGGGGACAGGGCGACTTGGAGGCGATTTGTTTGTGGCCACCCCAAACGGGATTGAGGCGTCTGGCAATAGATAGATAGATAGGTCTGAAATGCACTCTACTACATCAAATGGACCCTTCCACTGTGCCAACAACTTGTTCTGGGCAGTGGGGAGTAACACCAGGCACTTATCGCCTGGACTAAACTTCTGAAGTTTTGCCTTCTTATCATAATAGGCTTTCTGAACTTCACACGCCTTGATCAGTTCTTCCTTAGCTAACTTGCACGTCGACTGGAGGTGGTCAGCTAGATCAAGAACGTAGGTGTAGCTCGTCTTGACTTCAGGGTCGGGTTCTTCATCGTCCCATAACTCGCGAAGGACTTAAAGTAGTCCACGGACCGACCTTCCATACACAAGTTCAAAGGGTGAGAACTTCAAGGAGTGCTGTGGGGCTTCTCGATAAGCAAACAGAAGAGGAGCAATGAACCGCGGCCATTCCTTTGGCTGTTCAGCGGCCATGCGCTGAGAGGCTATGTGAGAGGTTCCCATTGAACCTCTCACATAGCCCGTTACACATGGGATGATAAGGCGTAGTTCGCAGGCCTCGGATGGACAACCTGAATGCTTCGTTCATCATTGCAGAGGTGAACTGCGAACCCTGGTCACTTAAGACCTCTTTGGGGATACCTACACGACAAAACACTTCGATCAATGCCTCAGCAACAGTGACGGCCTCTATATTCTTAAGGGCCACGGCTTCAGGCCACCGTGTGCTGAAATCAACAATAGTGAGGATATACCTTGATCCATCACTTGCCCTAGGAGAGATTGGCCCAACAATGTCAACTGCTACTCTCTCAAACGGTTCAGAGATTACAGGCATTGGTTTCAATGGCACTGGACGGACACGTCCCCGGTCAGTGGTATGCTGACACACATCGCAGGAACGCACAAGCCTTTTTATTTCCTGTCCCATTCCTGGCCAGAAAAAGTCAGCCCATGTGACCTCCCAAGACTGAACAATGACCCAATTCGAACACTGCCGAGCGATACTTTGCAGGCACGACGAACTGCAGTCGAACCTCGTCCTGGGGTGTTCGTGACTCACGGTACAGCCGTCCTCGCTTGCGAAGGAACCTGGCTTGACCTCCCCGTGAATACTTAATCACTTTACCCTCCAGCTTCTTATGCACTGAGGCAAGTGTCGGGTCAGACTGTTGTTCTTGGACAATGTCTTGATTACGAATCAAATCTTGTGGCATTGCGACGGTCAACGGGGTGACACGATTCGGAGCCTTGGCCATGGCTCGTGTTACTGCAACAGCCGAAGTCTGAGTAGCAACATCTACGGCGGAACTGTTTTTGACGCCTGGTATGTTGCTGATAATGAGGTCAAACAAAGGTTCTGGCATGACAACAGCAGCTGTCAAGCCAGTGTAGAAAGGAGATGCCACCTGGATACGTGCCTCAGGGAACAATCTCACTGACCCATCAATAAGTCTAACTTGGATCTGCCTACCTGTGTACTCGTCGGGCCGAACTAAACTTTGCTTGACAGAGCAACCTGAGGAACCATTATCTCTCAGGACATTTACAGAAACACCTCCCACAAACCCTGGCTGAACAAGAAAGGCAGTTTTACTGGTGGAAGGGTCTGAGGAGGTAGCAGCCAGTCATTGGTGAGACTGCGGAACAAACGATGCAGCAAATGTGGTGCCCTGAGAACTTGATACCTGTGGGGTCGTGCTCACCATCTGAGGAGCTGGAGCATTGACCACCTGTGGAGGAGGGTTCACTGTCGCTGGGGAACTAGTGAACTGTGGGGAAGTACCTGTACTGGTGGGGTTGGCACCACTGTATGCTTGTTGTGGCATAAGGGCTGCATTTGCATCCTGCCTCCGATACACTAAAGTCGATTGTCCTGACTGAGGGTTACGTGGTTTATCCTTGCCCTGCTGCTGCTTGAAATACCAGTACGGTACTGCTGCTGGTTAGGATTCTGCTTATCGTACTGCTTCCACTCAGGTTTCTGAGTGTTTTGCCCCTGGTCCTTCTGTGGTTTTGGACCTTGGCCATTATTCTGAGAACGGCCTTGTTGCTGGGGTTCATTCTGAGATGGTTTCCCAGATTTATCAGGTTTCCTGTTCCAGGTATGCTGCTTGCGAGTTTGATACCTGTATGCAGTAAAGAATGCGTCAACCTTCTTCACCATTTGGCTAGCATCTCCTACCTGGCAGATCTTAAGCTGAGCCATAAGTTCAGTAGGCCACGACTTTTCCAGCTACGTGCACAGCATAAGGTCAATTATCCCCTCATGCGTGGAAGGAGTTTCATCTTTCTCCATCCACTCATCTAAGTAAGCAGTAAGCCAGTCAAGAAACTGAACAGCAGTCTCTTTATCCTGTAAATGCGCCCTCATGAACTGACTCTTTGTGTCGTCAACTGTGAGACCGTACGCTTTGACGAGTGCGGCCTTCATCATCTCATACGTGAAATTGTCTCCACGAATTCTGTGGAGAATATCGAGGGCAGGGCCCTCAAACAGGCTAAGAAACTGAAGCCGCTTAGCTGCATCATCCAGTTGGTAAAGTTGAGCCATGTCTTCAAAACGAGCTATGTATGGCTCGATTCGCTCGCCTTCTTTGTATGGGGGAAGCTTGATGTGTGGGGTCGCCATAACATGTGCAGGGAGAACGCTTGTAGAGCTTGGGCCAACAGCACCCAGTGTGTCTGAAGCCAATGAATCTCGCTTGAGCTTCAGCACTTCAAGTTCATGTTTTTCGCGTGCTTCTCACTCGGAACGTTTGTGTTCTCGTTGTTCTCGCTCATGTTCTCATTGTTCTCGCTCGTATTCACGTTCTCTCTCGTTCTTCACGCTGTTCTCGCTCATGTTCTAACTCGAGTTCGCGCTGTTTCTGCTCGTGTTCTAACTCGAGTTCACGCTGTTTTCTCTCATGTTCGCGCTGTTCTCTCTCATGTTCGCGTTGGATTCTACGCTCTGCACGAGCATCTTTCTCACGTTCTTGCTCGTAATCAAACCGTGAGAGGACGTAACTTTGGATTTTTTCTGGGTCAGTAAGGCCCATATCTATAGCTTATTGTACACAGACATTGGCTGCCATGATGCTAACTCAGTCTAAATAACTAGCGACTCGGTACTGACTGCAATTTTTCCAGAGAAAGATGTCAATAATCAAGAATAAAGAATATAGGCACAGGTTAGTGGTGACCAGTTTTTATCTAATTAAACTGGTAAAGAAAGAAAATTAAACAAACAACTGACTGTGAAAACTATTCTGTAAATTAATAAAAATGAATCAATAATCACCAGTAAAGTAGTGCCTATAGACTTTAATGATAAATACCTAAATATGAACGAGTAAGTATTATCTCGTGAATAGCTTTAGAGCTAGGAATTAATATCCTGGAATGAGGTCACCAATTGTCACGGGGTTTTTAAGATTATACGCAATATTAAAGGATAATTTTTCAATAATACTGAGAACAGGACAATGAATTGTCTTGCAAAAAATCAAGCAATGGTTACTTTATTCTGGCTTGCTTCGCCGATTCTCTCAGGACGAGAATTTATAAACTTTCTCAACAGTACACAGCAGAGACTAATTCCTCACAACTGCTGTTTATTAGTACTGTTAGCCTCTGGAGAAAGTGACTTCACCCCTGACAATCAATAACTGATGCTATTAATGATCTCAGGTTCTTGCTGATGCATTAACTCCTACATGGCATTTTAAGCTTAATACGAAAGGACTGGCCTAAATACCAGATATGAATAGCAAAGCGTTTATGCAAGCTAGGAGCTGCAACAAGAATAAGCTTAGCATGGAAAATAAAACACGGGTTTACATTACATTAAGCTCAAGAAAAAGAACTGTTAAATTTATTGATTACAAAGGAATAAATTTACGTTACATTTCAAAGTGAATTCAAAGTAAGGAGATCGCACTCACTCACTCACTCAAAAGCTAACTCTTAAACCTAGGAAAATACGAAAAGAAAATACTGGTCAGAAAAGTGGACAAAGCGGATGACTGGGCGTCGTTACTGGAACGACACTGCACTCACTGTCTCTCGCCGATTCACCGTCTAGGTGGAAGTTCAGGAACTGGACAACAGGAATACACTCCGGGCCCAACCTCCTTTCACGGCGCTCAAACCTTGACTGACTAAATCGTGGGAAAGAGGGAAGTGTTGTGGCCACATTACCAACGGCTAGAATAAGCAAAACACGCCTACAACAAATCGCTCAGCGGAAGCACTAATGTCTCGCACAAAGACAATCACTTATGACAGTGAAAAATTGTTTTGAAAACACTCCCGACCGGGTAAGCGGTTAACTGAACGATAACACTGGGATTCTACTAGAGTTCGCGGTTTCCCACTAAATTTAATATCACGAGTTTATTCAAAACTTAATCGCGCTGACTCGTGACATCCGCAATGGACTTACTTTAGGTATTAGCCTTTGCAAAGGTTAACACAAGGCGATGTTGTTAAGTGAATGAATGACCCTGTGGTACGGAGATTAGAAAATTTATTTTAACCATTTCACCTCACTGAACACACTTGCTATATTATTCAGGCTACCCACAAACGCTTTAGTTTCACTGAGAAAGACTGTCAAAGACGGGAGCAGAGCATCATCGATATCCAATGAAAATTAACATAATCGTCCAGAGAAGTAATTATATTTCTGCTGCTTTCACGAGAGTTTATTTTGCTTAGGAGACACTTTTTTAGCTAGAGGAATTAAACAGCCTTCATTAACCACTTCGCTGCAAGACATCTCCCATCGTCTCGTAGTGGCCTGATTAAATGATAAGTGGCTCAACAGATTTAAGGGGTTAAGGGTGATGCCTAGGAAACCACTAACAGATCCAGAGGAAGGGAGAGGAGGGGGGGAGTCCAGGGAGTCCGGACCCAGCCCTTTTTCGTCTGACATTTTTCTCCTGCAAGAGGCTGTTATGCGGGGAAAAAAAAAAAAAAAAAAAAAGCCTGGAAGCCAGCAAAAAACTAGTTCCACCGAGGCAAAAAATCAATGAAGAGGAACTCGAATAACGATCCCTTCATTTCGTGATGCCTGGATTAAGAGCTGCCAGTTTATCAGGCTTACAGCAAGAATGGGACATTTATTTCTGCATCTTTGGCGTGTTCACAAGTAATGGCAATATTCTAGCAGCTTTAGCATATTTCCTCTCAATTTTCCGCAGACTCTTGTGACTACCGGTTTTTTAACACCTTATGATAGCAAGTTTATAGACCTTTCTGAATTTGTTTTTGGCAACTCTGCGATCAAATATCACGTTAAAAATACCGGACGTCTTAGCTTGAGGGAAATACAAACTGTGAAAGACAGTTCAGAGGTGTTCAGCTGTATACATGATAATTATCAGTTAATTTTTGCAATAAGTATGTTGGTCGGAATAGGAAGGGGAGGGAGGAGGGCGTTGCTAGAAGATGCTACACGCCCGCAGTGACCACTGAGATAACTATAGTAGAGGGAGAGGTATGCAGTGATACGAAGTGAGAGACGTTGAAGGTAGTGAGTGAGAGAAGGGGAGATGATGGAACCAAAGTGAATGAAAAACAGAAAGATTGAAAATTTCTATGAATATGAACTGATCTGTGAAGTTTTGAAGTTTATGGCTGTAAAATCAGATGTGATAATGCATATTTTTCATTACTACAATTTTTTAAATGCATGACTATCGCCAAATGTTACAATCATGAAAAAAGCTCCACTCTCTCACCCCCGTTTTGGATAAAAGCCTGGGGACATAAATTTATTACAAGTATATGCATTCTTCATTTTTCTCCTGAAGTCTCTCTTTTGCTTCCTTCTAACTGAACGTAAAGGCATGTACTAATACTCTGGCCGATTACTCCAATTAGCAAAATTTTTGAAGTCTTCCTATAGAATCATTATACAGTACTCATATCCTTTTTTTTTTTTTAAATCCTGAAGGAGCCCTTTCGTAAATAATTACAGTATTTAGCTTTTTATGACGATGTCCTTTCAGTTTTAGCATTACTACCAGCAGATTCTTTGCTTCGCTACGGAAAGTCTTTCAGTACGAGAGATCTTATTTAGGTTGAATAAAACTGTGTAAAAGCTGCAGGAATCAAACTGTCTAGAGGTTGAATGAATAAAACGAATAAAAACGCCTTTGTAGGTAAACGGGTTTAAAAAAAAAAAAAAATGAAAACGGTCACTTGCGTGGTGATGCAACTCACAGGGGGAATTATACTTAAGAACATAAGAAGAGAGGATAACTGCAGTAGGCCGGTTGGCCCATGCTAGGCAGCTCCTAGAAGAGTAACTGAACTACTAGAATGAGATAAGGATACCAAAGAAGAAGGCTCTCCCCCGCCCTCCAAACCCTCCAGCCGAAGCCGGCAGGAAAAAGTCAGAAAGAACACCACGCCGTATAGAAAAACTGGCGTGGACATTTTACAGGAAAGTGTGAAAGGAGAATAAAGACTATCATAGTGTAACCTGAAAAGGAAAAATTATGAATTAGTATTGGTTATAAGATTTTCTTTTTTCTATATCCACCCCTTATTAGTCATATGCTTATCTAGCCTATGCTTGAAACTCTCAATGGAAGAGGCAGCAACTACTTTTCTAGGTAGCTTATTCCATTCGTCTACTACTCTATTACCAAACCAATTTCTACCTATTTCCTTACTGAAACGGAATTTTTCTAGTTTGAAACCATTATTTCTAGTTCTATCCTGTATGCTCACTTTAAGTACCTTGCTAATATCTCCCTTATTTATACCCTTCATCCACTTAAACACCTCAATAAAGTCTCCCCTTACTCTACGTCTCTCTAGCGAATGCAGACTTAGTCTTTTCAGTCTGTCTTCATATGACAGGTTCCGGACGTCATGTATCATTTTCGTCATTCTTCTCTGTACATTTTCTAACGAATTAATATCCATTCTATAGTAAGGACACCAAAATTGTACTGCGTAGTCTAAATGTGGCCTTACTAATGCTAGATAAAGTTTCAGTATTACTTTAGATGATCTATTGCTCACGCTTCTCGAAATAAATCCTAGGACCCTATTTGCTTTATTTCTCGCATTAATACACTGTTGCCTTGGTTTAAGGTCGTTACTAATCATAACTCCTAGATCTCTCTCGCATTCCGATTTGCTAATTTCTTCGTTATCTAAGCTGTATTTAGTATCTCCAATGGTCTTGCCTACGTTAAGTACTTTACATTTTTCAACGTTAAATTCCATTTGCCAAGTTTTAGACCATTTGGACATGTATCGAGGTCTTTTTGTAAGTTATGGCAATCGTCAGTCGAGTTAATGATACGCCCTATTTTTGTATCGTCGGCAAATTTGTTGATGCTGCTATTGACTCCTAAATCTAGATCATTTATATATATGATAAATAATAAGGGACCGAGTACTAAACCCTGTGGTACACCGCTAGTTACTAATCCCCAGTCCGACTTAGTTCCATTTATTAATACTCTCTGCTTTCGTCCTTTCAGCCAGGATTCTATCCATTTTAAGATATCGCCGTCTATACCGTGTGCTCGAACCTTTCTAACTAACCTTTCGTGTGGGACCCTATCAAAAGCTTTACTAAAGTCCAGATAAATAACATCGTAAGCTTTATCGCAATCTACTGCCTCATAGACCTCCGAGTAGAATGACAAGTTTGTGGGGCAGGATCGTCCTTGCCTGAATCCGTGCTGACTTTCGTTTATAAGATTAAATCTTTCTAAGTGTTCTCTAATCTTATTTGCCAAAATTGACTCCAACATTTTTCCTACTATTGACGTTACACTTATCGGACGATAATTCGACGCAGCTGATTTATCACCCTTTTTAAAGATGGGTCTCCACGCCTCGGGAACTTCTCCTGAACTTAAAGAGTCATTAAATAATGTTAAAAGTGGCTGACATAATTCTTCTTTGGTTTCTTTTATAATTTTTGCATATATATCGTCCGGACCTGGCGATTTTTGAGGTTTTAACTTATTAATTTCTTTCAATACTTCCTCCTTACTAATAGTTATTTTACTAAGAATATTTTCCGTATTCTCATCGTAAATATTTGCTGCTTGAGGGACCAGGTCTAGATTTTCCTTGGTGAATACTGATATGAAATAATTATTTAGGATGGAGCACATTTCTTTATCTTCACTGGTAATGTCACCTGATTCTGTTCTGAGTGGTCCTATCCTATCTCTATTTTTCGTACGGTACATTTGATAAAAACCCTTGGGGTTTTCTTTTGATTCGCTAGCAACCTTATTTTCATAACTTCTCTTTGCTTTTCTTATCTCCCTCTTTACTTCTCTATTTAAAATTGTGTACCGGTTACGTAAGTGTTCCTCTCCACGTTTTATTTTTCTATATATTCCTTTCCTTTGGCCTATGAGAGATTTTAATCTGTTGTTTAACCATCTTGGTTCTGAATTATTCGTTCTAAACGGTTTTGAAGGGATATATCTATCTTGGCCTCCGTGTATTATATTTATTAACTCGTTATACTTCTCACTGGTCGAACGTCTGTTTGGTACTGGAGGAGTTAATTCCCGTCACCTGGACTATATTCCTATCTACCACCTCCCCCCTCACAGACACCTGACGGACATTCCCACGTGTTTCCTGCACACCTATGACCTGGGGTTCCTCAATGACCTGGCATTCCCTCAAATAGCGAATCTCCCTGTGGAATACCGTTCGAAAATAAGCTGTTAAGCCATCGAAATCTCCTAGACGAAAATTAGGAACGGTGGAGGTATATTCAGTGGAACAGACATCCCAAATAAATTTGAACTTAATTTCTTCATGATCGCTATTACCAAGTCGTCCACCAACCTCTATATTACTAATGATATTTTCTTTATCAGCTAAAACCAAATCTAGTATATCATTACCTCTGGTGGGCTCCCTGATATACTGATAAAGAAAATTATCCTGTACCACCTCTAGAAATTCCTCTGACTCTGCATCCCCTGTCTGATTTCTCCAATCTATCCTTGGTAGATTAAGGTCCCCTACAATTATTACTAAGCTGGACTGTGATGCTTTCCTAATTTCCTCCCAAAGGTATTTACTATCAGCTCTACTTAATTTAGGAGATATGTAAATTGCTCCTAGAGCAATTTACAGATCTCAACCTCGAAAAAATCCCTCCAACTCCCTATCTATCATTCCAGCTAAAACAGTAACTCCCTGCTTGCTAAGATGAGTCCCATCCCAACTATACAAGGCACTCCGTCCATAAAACCGGTCCCAGCTGTCTATGAAATGTATTTCATTATCTTTGCAATACCTTTCAAGGCGGCAATTAAACCCTATTGCCCTGCTCAACCACCCTCTTCCAACCCGCCACCTGGGTAAAATGCCAAGCACTACAGGGGTTCCTCCCCTCTCCCTAACCTTTTCTAACATCAACTTGTACCTTTGCCACAGTACCTCACTCTTACGGCTACTAATTTCATTGCCTCCTACACTGAGGCACACAGTGGGTTTGTCACCACTATCCTTTACGATATTTGATATTTTTTCTGTCACATTAGCCACCCTGGCCCCTGGAAGACACACATGTTTAGCGAGTGGAGTATACATGGCCCTGTTCAGATATCTCACCTCGGAGTCTCCAACAACAGCAACATTTTTCTTACTTTTCTTGTTCTGTTTATACTTACCTGTACTGGAAGTTCTCTCACCTTCCTTCTCCTCTGCTTCCCTCTCTGCCTTCCCTTCACATTCGTCCCGTAGTGCGTCGAAGGCATTGGTGGTCTTAACTTCCATTTGCTTCTTAAGAGTGAACTTCGTTGCACCCTTGTTAACTAGTGTCCAACCTTCAGCCTTTTTCTCTTTCTTCTCCAACAATTCCCTCATTTGTGCCTTCTCCTGCCTGAGAATTTGTACCTCCCGCTTCAGTTCGAGAAGTTCCTCCTTTAATTCAAGGTAGTCCTTTTCAATACCTGCAGTGGGGACACAGCTCTCTGCCGAGGAAGCCATTACGCACTAGTTCACACAAGGTAGCACACACTATCACGGGTCACTATGGGTCACCACAACACACTAGCACAACACTTTCACGGATTGCTAGCACAGCACTATCGCTGATCACTACAACACACTAACACAGATCACTAAAACACACTAGCACAACACTACCACAGGTCTCTGGCACGTCTGAGCAGACTGACCTCACGAGAGCGACTGAATAATGTAGACACAGTAATGTAGTACGGTGTTCCAGCGAAATCTGATGGTCAAACTACCTTTTACTTTCACCAGGCTTGCTTTACAGTTTCGCTGTGGTCTCAAATAAGTTTTTAAAAATCTTTGTGTAAAGCCAGAAGCTTGAAAATCACAAGAGTTAAAAAGATATTATACACAATAAACTATTAGGAACATCGATTAGACGCCATTAGATTTATTTACAAAAAAGCTCAAACCAAGTCAAAACTGTTGTCAAGATCATGGTCAAGATACTTGGAGCTACACTGATTATGAGCCAAGACTACTTTCATCTTTATGTGGTTGCTAAAACGGAAATTTTCGTTATGGAGTCAAAATCAGTCTCACGAAAACACGTCTTGGGTAAAGCAAAACATGAAGAGAGGGGAAAAACATGCGAGAACTTGTACAGTAGGATACGGTGAGTATAATATTAAAGAGAAAATACAGTGACTTTCATACTAATGAGAAAATGCTCCTTGTGTTAAAGAACCATTAAAATGAGGGAGGAAAAGAATGCCAGATCTAATACATATGAACGAGTACAGTAATCATAATATAAAACGCAGGCACAGAAATCTATAATCCACACACACCACAAATCCAGCCAGAAGACAGGACGTGTGTGCTGGGCAATCCCCAGGTCCTGTCTTCCCCTTTACTATTTTTTAAGTCAGCCTACACCCCACTGACCGGGCTAATATATGGCCCGGCCTGCACTATAAGTGCAGGAAATCTTTAAACGAGCGAACGAACCTATCATCACTATAAGTAATATGTAACTGAAAAGGCGTTTGCTTGTCAGCACTTCATCACTTTCCGGATATTTACCGGTATCTGTAAATGCATACTCACAGTCAAAGAAATAACCTGTACTACGTCACTCATTTAACACGCAACACTAAGTCACCATCATTAGGCTGTCTCTACATTGTTCAAAAAAAAAAATAAAATCGGCAGTGCTGCATTATCATGATTCTATGAGCACAGTGTTAAATGTAAAATTGTGAAGTTAAGTCTGTATTATCGCTGGGGATGATGTGATGGATTTATTTCTCACATTTACTTATTCATTTATCTATTTACTGTCTGGTGAGTTAGTGCTCGTGGTTAAAGTAACTTTCGTTTACAGTAGTCACTCAAAAATAATTATAGCATTCAGTGATAATACTGGCCAAGTGCATATTGATTATTTTCCTACATAATTCTCTACCACAACTCTGAATGTATCGCATCAACTACAGTGGCGGATCCAGAGGGAAGGACGAGTCAAGGCAGTCCGAGCCTCCCCCCCCACCCTTTAATGAGTCATTTTAATTTCTCTGCAACAAATATACAATATTACTGAATGAAAAACAGCAGTACATATTACTTTGATAATCTCCTTACTGTATGGGTCTGATTATATTTCTTTAGTAGTCTACTCTAGTTTATGGCTGCAAAACTGATAATTTTCAGATATTACTATAAATCTTAAACGCATTATTGTCGTCAGTGGATCATAATAATAATCATAATAATAATAATAATAATTTGTTTTAGCCTGCTTTAAGCAGCAGAAAGACCTTACCAATTCAGTTCCTGTTCCTTTTTTTCTGTATTTTTCTATTTTCATGGTGGTAAACAGTTGCTTTCTGCTTACTTCACTCTCCCTCCTCCCCTTGTTGTTATTATGTTCCCTTTGCCTCACTGACGTTTGTTCTTCGTATAAAAAAAAAAATCAAACCTACTCAATTCTACCCAAATTCACTTACTGTGTGTGTGTGTGTGTGTGTGTGTGTGTGTGTGTGTGTGTGTGTGTGTGTGTTTCTTTTTTCTAAGCTTTTTTTTAACTAAATTTTATGGGCATAATGATGTTTACTGTTGACTGTGTTTCTGCCGGGTTTTTTTTTTTTTTCTGACTTTTATTTCACAGGCGGAATGGCAGACTAACTAAAACTTACTCGAATACTCGTTAAGTTCAGTAAGGTTAGATTAAACTTCTGGGTTGGGTTTGGTCCAACTGCTTGGTTAGGTTAGGTTTAGTCAGGTTAAAATTTTAGGTTAGGAAGAGGAACTAAAAGGCGACCGGGGCCATGCTGTAAGGGTCCATCATTACACTCGAGAAACAGTTGGTGTCGCGGAAGGGACATGGCTAAAAAGCAAATGAGAAAGAAATTTAACGTTAACCCTTTCAGGTCTCCTGGCCACTATAGTGGCTTTCTCGGTAGAGGTCTCCTAGCCACTCCCGTGGCAGCATATTTAGGCATGAATGAAAACTGTTGCGTGAGGCTGGTGAATGAAATAAGGATACGAGTCGCTCCCCAGACTCTTCTGCATCTACCAGGCATGTGCAGATCACAGTATTTTAGTTTATACAGTCTGGAAAGAGCTAATCATAATAGGGGGTTGAGTTGCACGTATTGGTTTTATTATACTGTTGATTTGGCAATATTTTTTACCATTTTGGTATCAGTTCATTTAGCAAAAGAATATTGTTTGCAATATATTTTTATTGCACTGGAGGATACATAGCACATCCCCCAATTGGCCCATGTTTCTCTCACCTCCCTCCTCCCTTTCAACAGGGGCGCACCCAGAGGGGGGGGCGGGCCCGGCCCCCCCCCCCTTTAGCTCTCTGGGTTCTTTAAAAATTTATATGTACCGGTATTTATTTCGATAACAGCAAAACATGAAAAATTGGCAAGCACAAACAAAGTGTAACACATGAGCCCGCAGGTCTGACTCTAAACCAGCATATGACCTCCCAGTAATTATCGGATTACCTGACCTCACCTCTCTACGGCCCCCCCCCCCCCTTTTAGAAAATTCCTGGGTGCGCCCCTGCCTTTCTTCACCCCCCTACCTCCCACCGATCCACCACCCCTCTACCTCCCACCCTCCTACCTCCCACCGATCCCCCACACCTCTACTTCCCACCCTCCACTCTCCCCCCAATCCCCCACCCCCTGCCTCCCGTCTACGCACATATCTGTCTCATCACAAGCAAGCAAGAGATTTCCGCGTTGTATGTCTCCATATTGATTCATTTCCTGGGTGTTCGAGTGTCTGATTGAGGGAAAATAAATACAGCTTTATGATTTTAGGTTTCTAAGGATGTTTCTGTAGCCTTTTACACATGTACCATGCATTTATTTGTTACCAGGCGGACATACGCGTGCAGCGAGTGTTGCCTTTTTCTTTGACAAATGATTGTGTCTCCTTACTTTTTTCTTATATATATTTCATGAGTTTCTCACATTTCTTGGTTATACTTATAACACCGTCAATTTTGAGAAATAATAAATGTTTGATCACTGTCTCAACTGCTGCCTGTAAGTACACAGGATGATATAATTAGCAACAATAAAATATACATATGTACATACAAAAGGCAAGCTCGTAGGCTTACCTTCATGTCCTCACCCCAACAGCCTTGGACAATAGGCTACTAACCAAAATAAGAGCAAAGTAAAATAAATTAGTTGTAACTAGTATGTGATAGTTTTATAAGGATCTTGTAACTGTTTAGTTTGTTGTTTGTCTGAGAAAACATCTCAAGAATCATTCACAAATCACGTGAGATATAATGTACATAGTGCACTGTTTTTTATGGAAAAACATGGAAACAAACAATGCAATCATGTCGCCTAAGCACCAAGAAACACCTACCCACCGAGATGGCAATACTCATACGCTACCACACACCACTTGCTATGCAATTTCCCATCATTTTTGCAACATTTGTATGGTGAGTAGAGCTCTATTATTTTATAGGCAGATGTGCATTACTTCCTTGTGCATGAATATTTTTGTCTTTATTTGTAAACCTTGATTTTTTTTTCTTACAAAATGCGTGTCTAACGTGACCTTGGGATCTATTTGAGACCTGAAAGGGTTCGTTCATTACCACACCAAAAAATGATCAGAAAAATATAAAAGATTCCCATGAAGAACTTATTTGATAAGATGCTTCTGCTGCTTAAAGTAAAAGGTATGTTTACCTAACAATTATTATATTAAATCCTGGATCCGCCACTGAAGTCACGTTCGTATAAAAATGAAAAGCATAACTCACTCACAGTTGTAAGGCATGCAGTAACCATCCTCACCCCTGCGTATGAGTATCCTGGGGAGGCGTCTCAAATGATCGCATTTCTAACATGGGTTCCGAAAACGTCTACACGAACATAGGGTCTCACGCTCGCGTCCCCTCAATGTAAATTAGTGATTTAATTGTATAAACACACACACTTGTCAATCACCCGTAACACAGAAATGCTTGCTTGGATCAGAAATTAGTTCAGCAGTTATCTAAATGAGTACAGGAACCATCTTTAACGTAACGAACAGACTTATCATGAATATGAACTCATCACAACTGCATCACAGAAATGATAGCTCGTGTCCAGGATGAGCTTAAAGTCCACAGTGTACAAGATCCCTCACTCCACTTCTTTCAATGCACACGTCAAATGCCCGTGTCACAGAGATGCTAATTTAGGTCTGAGATTAGTTTAAGGCAGGTCTGCATGTATATCAGATCTGTTTCTAACATCACCAACACAATGAACGGACCCGTCAGTATAAACATGCACTCATCAAACAACCGTGCCAAAGAGATGCTGACTTGGGTTTTGCATGAATTCTATTGTCTACACAATATAAAATCTCTCACTCAGTCACCTTTAACTTAGTACAAACACGGACTAATTAAACATCGAGCCACAAAGATGCTACCTCAGGTCCAGGATGAATAAGGGAACTACACGCGTACAGCATCCCTCGCTGAGCTGCCCTCAAGATATCTAACTACAGTTCCCGTATAAACACTTACTTGTCAAACGTACATGTCACAGATATGGTGGTTTGGTCCGGGGTTAGTTTGAGATGTCTGCACGAGTTAGTCCACCTCTCAACTACACGCTTCTCATACACGCTCCTGTTACGAAGATGCTAACTTGGGTTCGGGGTTAGTTCAAGAAATGTTTGCAAGAGATTCGAGTCCATCTCTCAAGAACCACCAACGCAGCGATTATATTTACCGGTGTAAACAAACACGCTTCTCAGCACTTTCCACCTGCACGCAAACTAACGCTACTCACCAGGGTTGCCAGATGTTTCAGAGCAAAAGGGGACAAATTTTGTCCGAAAAAGAGCCAGATTGCTCAGATTAGGGCCAAAGTTCATTTTCGTATTATAGTGGGAAATAATTTGGGTTAAGAATAGTGTAAATCTTCTTTATTGACCCAGTAAACAGAGTAATTCATGGAAAATTAAGTTCTGTAATTGTATCAAATCAGTATCCACATACTATATTCTAAGAAAAAAATGTTACTGTGCCTTATTGCCAACCAGATGATTATAATGAATGACTTAGCTATACAGTAGCACCATGAAAATTGAAGCCCTATCTTTTTTTAGTAACAAGGCTTTCTTAAATGAATATCCGTACTTACATTACTGAAAAAAAAATAAATAAATGATATATAAAGACTTAAATTACTGTTGTGCGGAGTGTGCTGTGCCCCGACTTCTCCGGTGCAGACGCAGTGCAACCCTGGGTTCTTTATTCCCGACCGGGTCGTTATTAGCAAGGAAGGAAAAACACAAACACCACTGGTCAAAGGCACAGATATATTATCAAAAAGACAAACACACATCGTTCTATGAACAAAGCTAAGGAACTTACAATGACTTAAGGCGCGATTCCACCGAGGCAACATTTTGGCAACATGTGGCATGCTACATTGTCGCATAGGCCAAGCGTGTTCCAACCAGTTCAACAAAAATGGATAGAATCCTGGCTGAAAGGACGAAAGCAGAGAGTATTAATAAATGGAACTAAGTCGGACTGGGGATTAGTAACTAGCGGTGTACCACAGGGTTCAGTTTGTTGTTTTTGTTGAATGATTCCCTGCACATATAGTGCAGGCCGGGCCATACATTAGCCCGGTCAGTGGTGTATGGGCTGATTAAAAGAGAGTAAGTGGGGAGAACAGGACCTGGGGAATGCCCAGCACACACGTCCTGTCTCCTGACTGGCTTTGTGGTGTGTGTAGGGTTCAGTACTCGGTCCCTTATTATTTATCATATGTATAAATGATCTAGATTTAGGAGTCAATAGCAGCATCAGCAAATTTGCCGACGATACAAAAATAGGGCGTATCATTAACTCGACTGACGATTGCCATAACTTACAAAAAGACCTCGATACATTGTCCAAATGGTCTAAAACTTGGCAAATGGAATTTAACGTTGAAAAATGTAAAGTACTTAACGTAGGCAAGACCATTGGAGATACTAAATACAGCTTAGATAACAAAGAAATTAGTAAATCGGAATGCGAGAGAGATCTAGGAGTTATGATTAGTAACGACCTTAACCCGCCCCGTCCCGACGACCTATGGGTACGTCACCACGATTTGCATTTGCCAGTCCCGGCTATGTACCAGTACGTCGTGCAATTGCAAGGTACCTAATTTGCACAATTTTCAATTTTCGCACGTGATTTTTCGTATGTATACACGGGACACCTTCCTCTATTCCTGTACAAGATACCAAGCAGGGACAATGCCTTACACTGCATAACCTCCCCCCTCCCCCCCTCACACCATTGTCTTGGCAAAGGACCTGTTACCAGTGACCTGGCTAGTAAAGTTATTCAGGGCCAGAGTGATTCCCCAATCGATGACAATGTGGAGGACAATGTTTACATAGCATTAGAAGAAGAAACAGCCAGAAATAATGATCAGGTAGTGTGGCAAAAATAGGTCAGGTATGGTGATTAGTTAGTGAGTGAAACAATGCTTATAATGCCTTTATTACTGCTTGAAAACCAATATACTGTCATAGTACATATACATTCGTACCAAGTAAATAAATAAATACCGTTTATGAGTGGATAAAATAGTTACCCTCCCATAGAACTCGTTTTCTTTGATGCCAGCATGTTAGAAAACCCACTCAGGTAAGGAGGAACTCCTACCTGGATTGGGCACTTTAAACCTCAGGTGAGCGATTTCTCTATGAATTTTCGATGTTTCTCACCAAAAGCGAAGGTTTTAGCCAAAAAAAAAAAATTCGAAAATACCTCGGGACTGGGGGATGTCGGAGGTGCGGAAAACCTCGGGACGTGACGGGTTAAACCAAGGCAACAGTGTATTAATGCGAGAAATAAAGCAAATAGGGTCCTAGGATTTATTTCGAGAAGCGTGAGCAATAGATCATCTAAAGTAATACTGAAACTTTATCTAGCATTAGTAAGGCCACATTTAGACTACGCAGTACAATTTTGGTGTCCTTACTATAGAATGGATATTAATTCGTTAGAAAATGTACAGAGAAGAATGACAAAAATGATACATGACGTCCGGAACCTGTCATATGAAGACAGACTGAAAAGACTAAGTCTGCATTCGCTAGAGAGGCGTAGAGTAAGGGGAGACTTTATTGAAGTGTTTAAGTGGATGAAGGGTATAAATAAGGGAGATATTAGCAAGGTACTTAAAGTGAGCATACAGGATAGAACTAGAAATAATGGTTTCAAACTAGAAAAATTCCGTTTCAGTAAGGAAATAGGTAGAAACTGGTTTGGTAATAGAGTAGTAGACGAATGGAATAAGCTACCTAGAAAAGTAGTTGCTGCCTCTTCCATTGAGAGTTTCAAGCATAGGCTAGATAAGCATATGACTAATAAGGGGTGGATATAGAAAATAAGAAAATCTTATAACCAATACTAATTCATAATTTTTCCTTTTCAGGTTACACTATGATAGTCTCTATTCTCCTTTCACACTTTCCTGTAAAATGTCCACGCCAGTTTTTCTATACGGCGTGGTGTTCTTTCTGACTTTTTCCTGCCGGCTTCGGCTGGAGGGTTTGGAGGGCGGGGGAGAGCCTTCTTCTTTGCTATCCTTATCTCATTCTAGTAGTTCAGTTACTCTTCTAGGAGCTGCCCAGCATGGGCCAACCGGCCTACTGCAGTTATCCTCTCTTCTTATGTTCTTATGTTCTTATGTAGCATGCGACTGTGTGGCAACAAGTTGCCAATAGGACGTGACGCATGCGACAAGATTTAGCCTGTTGCCTAGTGTTGCCGGCCTTCCCATCAGTCGCGGGAAGGATTCGATGTTGAAAGCAACAAGATGAACTGGTCTTAAGAAAAAAACGAAGAATTTATAGAAGAATATAGAAAACTTGTTGTTCTATGGGATATACGCTTGGAACAATACAAGAATAACCAGGCTAAACTAGATGCATTGCGGGGATTAGCCAAGAACACACACACACACTCACACACCGCTCGCTAGTGCAGTGGTAACGTTCTCGCTTGCCAATTGGTGGACGGGAGCTCGCGCCTCGCTCAGGTTGCGAAAAGTTTCACTGAAGAAGTGGGTGGTTACTGTCCCCCTGGAGCAAGGGGACGGGTGTGTGCGTGTGTGAAGGTCACAGCCTTGCCCTTAGATCGGACTATATGAGCTCTCAGCTCCCTTCCGGGAGGGTAAAAGCTGACGATCACGACCATCAAGTGATCCTGACCGACCCGGTGAATTACACTCTCTCGACTTTTGTCGCTTCTCTCTTCCCTACTTCTCACCTCTCCGTTCACCCCCCCCTCTCTCTTTCTCTCTCCACCAGTCCTAATACTGTGCCAACACTTGCAAAGCTTTCATCTGTTACACTATTCTCTCTATCCTGTCTCTTGTTAAGCTAAGGTACGGTACTTCATAAAATTTTTGCATTCGTGCCTTCTTGACGGCGGGCACTCAGCACTCGTCTTTCTGTACATTCAAACCTTTTTATAAGTTATTCGGCAGTGTGTGTGTGTGTGTGTGTGTGTGTGTGTGTGTGTGTGTGTGTGTGTGTGTGTGTGTGTGTGTGTGTGTATCTACTTGTATGATTTTTTTAAGCTCTGTCTATCTACATATCTGTCTGTCTGTCTGTTACATGGTGTTGACAACTGGCTCAGTTTTTGTTGAATCGGTGGAAATGGTTTTGTGGCATTCAACATAAACATTTGGCATGTAGCATGCTACATGAAACAATAATGTTGACGTGTCGCAGTCAACATGTCTCCTGGATGAATGCCGCATTCAACATACATGTTGAAAGCCAGGCATGTTGCATGCTACATGTTGCCTGTGTTGCCCCGGTGGAAACCGCCTTTAGAAATACATATACAACAATCACTTTCCACCTAGTTCAGCAAGTTCTGGCTTATACACGGGATTTCACCTTCCTGAATTAAGTGTTTATCCACACAGTGTCACAGGCAATATTACCACAATATGTCAAGTATGTCATATTCCCATATACAGACAGTATAGTACAGCATACCCGTTCCATCAGGCACGTGACATATATGGCGGCATAATTATATTCGTCAAGCCTAGAGATTCGCGTGACATAGACGAGGCCCTAGCTAATACAATAGTTATGTGTCACATAGATGAGGCCCTAACTGACCTTAGACTACGTACGTGTCACATGGGATGAGAGTATATGATGGCTCATGCTTGATGGGGGGGAAAGGAGGAAGGGGGATTAGTGAGTCTAGGGTGGGTTTATTCGTGTGGGGGACGGGGGATGGGGGCCTGGGGGAGGGAGAGGAAGAACACACTGGGGGAAAGGATCACGCTGAGGTATACTGTCCAGTGGGGGGGGAAGCAGCACTGTGGGGAGGGTTGTCACTGTTGGGGAACTGACCCCTGGGAAGGGGTGTCGAACACTCCGCATATGAGATCACAGGTAGAGTTCACTATGACACACTGAGGGGAGGTAATACCGCGGTTGCTGAGAGGAGGGGGAGGTGTATGGGGGGGAGGTGAAACACTGGGGAGGGTTATATAACACTGGGGAGGCACACCACGAGTACGGGGAGGAGTCACAGGGGTTAGTTCACTGAGGGAGGGGTACAATAGCACTGGGGAAGCAGATAGTCACAGTGTCTGGTTCTCATAGTTCGTGCGGAGGGGAGGACATGGCCAACGGGGCAGAGGGGCCTATGCCAAGAGCTCCAGTTGGCGGCCAGGCATGGGAGGTGGGCCGTCCGGCAAGTAGTGTAGGGGATGGTGGTCCGTGTAGCCGCCACTAGCCTGGGAGGAGTGGGCGGGTGGTGTGTTAGACGGTTCCCTAGCCATGATGGCCCAGCTAGAGACAGGGCTTTCTGGGCTGGGACCAAAGAGGGTCAGGAGGCGCGCTGCTCAGTGCTGGCCCTTAGTCGTCATCGGGGTCCTGGAAGAGGACGTGGGGAGACCCGGGCCTAGGGTTGGCCAGGTGGAGGGCGATGTCCTTACTGGGCTGTCGTCTCATCCAGCAGGGGCAGCCGTCAGGGAGGAATTGTGGCCACCTGCACCGGGGGAGGGCCGACCGCCACAGCGAATGTCTGGGGAGACCCGCTGACTCCGGGAGCGGCAGCCTCGGCCGGAGGAGGAGGCCGTCAGGACTGGACTGTGGCCTCTTGTCCTGGCAGGGCCTGTCAACACCTGGGGAAGGCGAGGCTGCAAGGACCAGACACCTGGCCTCGGGGACATCTTGCCCAGTCTGGTCTCATGTGAGGAGCCTGTAGGGGAGCAAATACCCCCTTCTCGGGTAGAGAGGTGGGGAGAGGGGTGCCTTGCTCTGCCGCAGAAGTGGTGGGCAGTGCTAGTGGCGTTCCCCTCTACAGGAGCCTGGGGACTAGTGGAGGGAGGGAGACCAAGGCCCATAGGGCCCCGTCGAAACTCCGGTCTGAGGTATGCGGGGGAGGTCCAAGGGAAGTTCCCTCCATCAGGCAGCCCCGTTGGTCACTGCGTGGGCTCCTAGAGTAGGCAGGAGAGTGGGAGGAGTCGGAGACTCTCCGAGACACCGCCGACCCAGGCAGCTGGGAAATAGTGCCTGTTGGGCTCTCCCGGCCACAGCCACGGATCCAGCAGAGCCTGCATTCCGGCCGTAGGGCCTGGGACTCCTGCCTTTGTGATGGTGGGAGGAAGAGGTCGGACAAACTCTCTCGGCTTTTGCCACAGCTCTGACAGAGAGTGCCCTTCTGCCATAGGGGAATAACAACCCTTAAGGCTTCTCCTGAGTCCTCTATTTAACCCGTTCCATCCCGACGTTTTCTGAGCAGTGGTACGCCCCAGTCTTGACATTTTTAGACCTTTTTTTTTTTTTTTGGCTCAAACATCCGCTTTTGATGAGAAACATCGAAAATTCATAGAGAAATCGCTCACCTGATTTAGGTACGAGTACTTCCTTACTTGACTGGGTTTTCTAACAGGCTGGCACCAAAGAAAATGAGTTCTATGGGAGGGTAACTATTTTATCCACTCATAAACATAATTTATTTATTTACTTCGTACGAATTTATATGTAGTACAAGAGTATATTGGTTTTCAAACAGTAATATAGGCATTATAAGCATTGTTTCACTCACTAACTCATCACCATTCATGACCTTTTTTTTCCCACATTACCTGATCATCATTTCTGATTGTTTCTTCCTCTAATGCTATGTAAACTTTGTCCTCCACATTGTCATTGATTGGGGAATCACTCTGGCCCTGAATGTCTTTATTGGCCAGGTCACTGGTAATAGGTGAGTTGCTGAGACAATGGCGTGCAGGGGGGGGGAGAGGTTATGCTCTGTAAGGCATTGTCCCTGCTTGGCATCTTGTAGAGGAATAGAGGAAGGTGTCCCGTGTATACGTGCCAAAAATCACTAACGAAATCACTTGCGAAAATTGAATTGTGCAAATTAGGGACCTTGCAATGTTGCCGCATTAATTCATGTTGCCGGGATATGAGTGCACATCATGTGCGGACGTTAATTCACGTCACCGGGACAGCGTGGGTTAATAGGAGGCCGATCCAGGGGAATCAGCATTCAAGGGTGTGCTTGGTACTTTGCCACTGCAAGTCCCACCCTGATTTTGGTGAGCATTCCCACTGCTGAAGAGTAGTGTACTTTCCCTGTACACTGCCGGGTGGTCTGGCTGCGGGGAAGAGGGATGCCAGGTCATGAGAGAGACATGATGCTTTAGCCTGGAAGGTGGGCCAGGTAAGCCAGCCTCTACATCGTCCCCCTGTGGGGTGAGTGTCACACCCTCATACTCTCCTCCTGGGCTGGTGGTGTCAGGTTCACCCCGTCACATGGGTATTTCATGTTATGCTAGGTGTTTAAGGGTCAGCTTCCCATCCCTTGAACGCCTGGTGTGCAGCTGGGTTCTCTTTCTAGACCGGGGCTTAGACAAATAAGAGAGAGGCAGGACAGAAAAACTCAAGGCAACAACCTTAAATGTGTATTGACAAATTATGTGTGTCGAACAGGTAGATGTCACGACAACAGGAATCTAGGCAATTATAAGACATATGCAAGGATCATGGGCAGTAGTATCACCCAGGGTACTATTTGGACAATAGTTCAGGGCAATAGGTGAATAGCACAATGAATTGTCTTTAACCCGTCATGTCCCGAGCACTTTCGTACCTCCGACACCCCCCAGTCCCAACCATTTTTGGAAAAAAAAATTTTTTGGCTAAAACCTCCGCTTTTGGTGAGAAACATTGAAAATTCATAGAGAAATTGCTCACCTGAGGTTTAAAATACTCGATACAGGTAGGAGTACCTCCTTACCTTACAGGGTTTTCTATCAGGCTGGCTGCAAAGAAAACGAGTTTTATGGGAGGATAACTATTCCACACCACTCATAAACGGTATTTATTTATTTATTTGGTATGAATTTATATGTAGTATGAGAGTATATTGGTTTTCAAACAGTAATATAGGCATTATAAGCATTGTTTCACTCACTAACTCATCACCATTCCTGACCTTCTTTTGCCACATTACCTGATCATCATTTCTGACTGTTTCTTCCTCTAATGCTATGTAAACTTTGTCCTCCACATTTTCATCGATTGGGGAATCACTCTGGCCCTGAATGTCTTTATTGGCCAGGTCACTGGTAACAGGTGAATTGCTGAGACAATGGGGGGGGGAGGTTATGCGGTGTAAGGCATTGTCCCTGCTTGGCATCTTGTAGAGGAATAGAGGAAGGTGTCCCGTGTATATGTACGAAAAATCAGGCACGAAAATTGAAAATTATGCAAATTAGTGACCTTGCAATTGCACAATGTACCAGTACGTCGTCGGGACTGGCAAATGCAAAATGTTGCAACGTACCCATACCTTTGTACTACTGACCTTTGTTGTTGCCAAGTATCGCGTTTTTCCCCCGTCCCCCCCCCACCACGGCCCGGCCAGCCTGGCTGTGATACGTGGCAGCGCTCTGAATGCTCAGAACTGTAAATCTGCGCTCTCTCTCACAAGCAGTTTATGCTAATAGGAAACGCTTGTTTCCCCAGTTGTAACACTAGCTTTTTTTTTCGCACGGTTTGCCCCTGTTTAGCGTCAGTTTACCGCAGGCTTTCAAAGTGACATTATGGCGAGTTCTAGCTCTTCCGAGTCAGTGCAAGCGACCGACAGGAACGAGAATAAAGTGACGGGCGTAAGGCAGAATAAAAAGCGCGCCGCGCCGATCTTTCGGGAAGTAATATGATTGAAAATAATGTAGTATACATGTTTTTAGCTGTGAAAATGGAAATGTTTGTTGAGTGACGGGAAGACCGCCGCCGCGCTGCATGTCGGCCGTATGCTCCGTGATTTTAGCCTTATTTTCAGTGCTTATTGTACAAATACGGATTCCAAACTACCTTTACGTTGTAGTATAAAGTTTACTGTGACAGAATGAGGCTGTGGTAGAGGGGAATCTGGGTTGCTGGAGGCGTGAAAGTGAAGCTTTGGTTACCCAACTTTGCAAGTCTCCACAAGTCCTTGGGTAGTCCACGAAGGCTCAACACCTGTCTCTGGAGAAAGCTGAATGTAAGTACTATCTGCCATACCAAGTATAATGTTCTAGGGTTAATCTCTGATTTTTGGCTAATATTTTCCTACAGGTACTCAGACCGCGATACAACCCCGCCACTCGGGGGTCGTCGACTGTTCACGGCCGCGTTTAATTAATTTTACCAGACTGTATATCATTTTACTTGCAGAAGGAGGTGTGTAGCAAGATTCGCCACCTTCTTTTGTTGAATAAGTACTCTGTAATTTTCTGAACAATAAATATTATCAATCAATAATTTATTTTGGGTCGTACTCCCCTCATGTAAACAAACGGGTCGCGGGTTCCTCGAGCAGAGGTTGGGGTGTGATATGTTGTCCTAATACACCGATGAAAGGTCACTTTATCTCCAGCAGAGGGGGTCTGCGAGCCAGACTGAACCTAGAACCTGAGTAAACGAAACGGCAGAGCACCATTAGCTCTGTGTAGATGAAAAAAGTGGCCAGTTGCTGGATGGTGTCGAAGGGCAGAAACAGTCCACACGTCTCCTTTTCATTTTACAAACACTGCACTTCAAGCAAGACGGAAATATGCCAGAACCATTTGCTGAGGTAGGTTGGAGTAAATGAGGTGGGAGACAGAATCAAGGAAAACTCGTGGTCAATTTTCGGTAATTCACATCACTCGATTTCGAGACAAAAAATATTTTTTCTGGTCGGTTTTAGTGTGATTTGAATGAATTTCAGCTTTATTTATTTCGGAAGTCACCCATTTTGGAGATTAGGCCCACCCAAGGCATAATTATTCCTATTTTTTGGTAGTTAAGGAAGCAGCCAGGTCGCCTGCAGCATTGTTTGCCGATGGTCTCGGACTAGCCACCTTGTTTACTAACCATTGCTCCGACTGGACGAATCAGTGTATCTCCTGTCAGAGCAGTGGGAAAATTAATGATTTAACCTATTCTAACCTAACCTCACTTGTGTTTGGCAGCCAGCTTTCAAATGTAAAAAATGCACATTAGGAATGCTGAATATGGCTGGCTACTGGCAGACATTGGCGGAGATCCGAGGCAATTAAATATAGGATTTTCACATAAAATATACAGTTCCGAAAACAAGTTTATAGTGAAATAGATTCATAATAACGTGGTCTACATTGTGGTTGTGTCAGATTTCCTGGATCGAGTGATGTGAACTACCGAAAATTGACCAAACTTGCTGGTACTGAAAAGCTTATGACATCAAAAGAGCAGAGGTGGGCAGCACAAACGAAGAAGGACCTTGCGCAAGCGCAATCCACAGTTCACTACCTTGCGCAAGCGCAATCTGACAAATATTTAGCTTGCGCAATGTTGCAAAGCGCAAGCACAAACCATTTACATATATTTTAGGGAATTACTGAAAAATATTGAGATTTAAATAAAACATCATACCTACTTACTTTTATTTATTATTATTATTTTCTATTATTTGCAATTTGCGCAAATGTGCAATCTAATATTTAGCTTGTGCAATGTTGCAAAGCACTAGTGCAAATCATTTGCATATATTTGTGGGAATTACTGTAAAATATATATTGGTATAATTAAATAAATTACTAAATTAGCAACCTGTCCACCACCCGCGGTGACTGAGGTACAGTAGGTCATTGTCCGGGAAAAACAGCCTATATTTACCAAGGCATTGGCAAAGATCACATGATTACTGGATCATCAGCATTTACCACGGCATTGGCACAGATCACGTGATTACTGTATCATCAACTCTCTCTCTCTCTCTGACAGAGGAGGGAGGGAATGGGGAATAAGAGAGAGAGGAGGGAAGGAATGGAGAATAAGAGAGAGAAGAGGGACGAAGTTTATGCCTTATCTCCTCACTCAAAGGGACGCTCCTTTGCCATTCCCGTATTTATTCTCTCTCTCTCTCTCTCTCTCTCTCTCTCTCAGAATAATGCCCTTTATGTCTCTCTCCCTCTTGTTTTGTCAAGACAGTTTATTTAATAATTCAGTATAGATATACAATAGCATATGTAATTCGTTACAAAAAATAAAAAATCATGAAAACAGAGTACTTAAATCAAATATCCACAGCCTAATAAATTATTAGGTTGTGGATATTTGATTTAAATAATATGTTTTAATGGTTTTTGTAAGGAATTGCATATGCTAATCTTAATAAATAATGTATATTTATTATAGGCCGAGGATGAGATGGAGAGATGGGGTGGAGAAGTATATGAGAGAGGGGGGTGTGAGTTGGGAGCAGGGGAGTGAAATGGCGGGGGACAGGGCGACTTGGAGGCGATTTGTTTGTGGCCACCCCAAACGGGATTGAGGCGTCTGGCAATAGATAGATAGATAGAGAGACTAATAATTTAAAAAATATTAAAAATACATTATCTCTGTTGAAGCATATTAAGAAATGCTACTACCCCCTTCCCTCCTGCCTCCCCGCACCAACTCACCCTCGCAACCCGCCCCAGCCTCCCCCGTCCATTGTCCAGCCATGAGAGAAGCTCCCAAGACCATGTGTACCCTGGAAGACCACGTGTCTCATGGATTGCACAGTGCACAATCCACAGGGCAGGTGCGCAAGGCTGGTGCACAAGCGCAAATTTAGTTGTGCAAGCGCAACTAAGTTTGCGATTGCGCACCTGCCTTTTCATGTGCGCAAGCGCAAAATTGCGCATGGTCTCGTGCGGTGCGCAATGCGCAAACAATATCACTGGAGCGCAATTGCCCGGCACTGGAAAAGAGGGTAATGAAGTTTAATTGATGACCCATATTTATGGACGTTATGGTACATTGTCAGCCATATACTGTTTGTAACAAGATCTGGTAATCCATGAGTAGAGACTGGATCACCTTATTTTGAAGTTTACTGTAATTCTGTTTTTTCTTTACCTTCGCTTTTTAGATAATTTTTTTCTTGGTTGTACCCGTGGTTTTGTTTTAATTATTGGTTTTTAACATTTTGTTCGTTTTTTAGACTTAATTTTTTTTGCAAATGACTCCAACCATTGCAAGGGTGTGAAGTCAGATATGGAGTAAAATCCAAATCAATCGATATACGTTGAAAACCTACTCAAATTGGGCCTAACCTGTCCTAACTAACCTATCATAACCATACTTAACCTAACCTTGTCCTAACTGGGGGGGGGGAGTGGGCTTCATCCCCCAGACCCCACCAATTTCATTCGTTTTCGTTTTCGTTTTTAAAGGCTCCAACGTGCTTGCATGTGTCGGCCTTGGTCACCTAATGGCGGCTCTCCACGCTGCACGATCCATGGCAGCCTCCCTGTTCAGTCCCTTAACCCTAAGGTCACACTTAATGACCTCGTCCCATGTCTTTCTCGGTCTACCCCTCATAACCCCACCCCCAATATTAACACTTCTCACCTTCCTCACCCAATTATCATCCCCCATCCTCTCCACATGTCCAAACCAGCTCAATCTACCTCTCCTCATCACAACACCAACACACTCCAGTCCCATCCTACCTCTCAACTCTTCCATTGTAAACCCAGCCCCTCCAGGCCTTGGACGCAGGGACGCACTGCACATCCACCTAATCATTGTCATTTCTGTACGTCTGAGCCGGTGAATATCTTCCTCCTTCACTGCCCAGGTCTCACTGCCATACAGCATTACACTCCTAACACATGCTGCATACAAAGACCCCTTAGCATGTAGGGAGAGCCCTCTCAATGTCAGGAGAGGCAAGAGCTCCCTGAACTTCTTCCAACCACTTCTCACCCTAGCCACAGAGCTAGCTCCAGCCCCACCTCCAGCACATAACATGTCTCCCAAATAACAAAACTCTTCCACACACTCAAGAGATTCACCAGCAAGTTCAATCCTTTCACGTCTGACAATCTCCACCTGCTCACCCCGACACGCCGTACACATAAAATCAGCATTTTCTTGCAGTCTGCCTCTGATACCACTACATCTCTTAAGCACCCATTTATCACACACCGCAGAAGATGGAATTACTTCCCACGCCCTTGTGGCAAACTGCACATGGCCACTCTCCCTTGTCTTTGACAGTACTGCCACATTAACCTGGCCACACTTAACCTAACCATGAAGGCTACTCATAACTTGAAAAATAGCCCATCTGAGGGAGAAAGAGTAGTTTAGGCCTTTTCAGTTGCTTGATGGATCCTCTTCCTACAGTACCTGAAAAGTCACTTCTTTACACCTTTACAGTCATTTTTTTTTTTTTTTTCTTTTTTTTTCTAGAGATGGTTCTAGTTTCCTTGAAGATTACCCAAGACCTAACCTGCCTATGAAAGTACTGGTACTGTAATAGCTACACTTTGATTCTAACCTTGTCTTCCTTTGGCTTTAAGTTAGCCCTAAGCATACTATAGTCGAAAGGGAGGTAAAAACTTAGGGGCATCATCTGAAGGAGCTTACCAGCCATTCCCATCTTTTTACAGACTTTTTTTTAATATCAGTTTGAGTATTTTGTAGTTATGACAATGTTTTGCTAATTTTCATGGAGACAGGACCACATATTATCGAGATTTCATCAATTCTTTCCCGAAACCCTTCATGTGATTCTATAGTATTTTCTGAGTGCATTTTTTTTTTTTTTTTTTTTTTCAAGTTTTTCTTTTAAAAGTGGTGAAAACATTAATTAAGAAAGCAGTCTTTGTTCACAGTTTCCAGTGCAGTTGAATACAGGTGGACATCATCTTGAAGTATGCCAAAAACATACAGATGGCATCCTAGAATGCTTTTTTTTTGACACAAAATTGCCTTTATCAGTGCTGACTGCAAAAACCCAATCCAATTTACCCTAACGTAACGTAACCTAACCTATTTTATGGTAATCTGACCAAATGCATCGAAACCTATACTAACCTATTCATATTATAATCACATTTTCCTTGTTTATTGATGGATCCACTTCAAACTTGAATATGCTCTTCTGTACACCTTTACAAAGTTACTTTACCAGTTCAGAGGTAGGTAAAAAAAAAAAAAAAAAAAAAATGGTGATCCTATGTCTTTTGTCAGAGGCATTGAGTACAGCAGGCCCTCAATTTGCACAGCTAATGTATCCTTGGAATTTACTGTACACATTGAAATGTGCAACTTGAGCCATTGAAACCCATGTTATATGGCAATTGGTATGGTGAAATCCAAAAATTTTCCCCAAATCCCCCTTTCTGGCCTTTTTGAAAATTTTTTGCCCCATCTTGATCATATCTGACATTCATTGTAGTATATATACTGTACAACCTCTAGGAACATCATCAGGCTTAAAAAAAAAAAAAAAAAAAAGTGGCTAATTAGAGTGTGCAAAGTGGTAAATAAGTGATGATTGCTTACCATGATGGGACGGAGCAATGTTTGGGGTGTCAGGGAAGGGGTTATCCAAGGCTGAGGGGCCAAAGGAAGGGGAATGAGACAAGCTAAGCCCCTAACCCCTGTAGGTCTGAGGCTGGACCTGGAACCCCTCAGACTCACTACCCCAACTGTTGTCACTGGCCTGTTGTGGATAATCAGGCACTGTGGAGGAGGTAGGCTGGTTAGGCTGAGATGATGGGGCAGGTGTTTGATTGGGCTGGGGCAAGGTAGGCAGTGATGAGGGTTTGTGATGACACTTTAATTTTCTTCTCAAGCTGCATCCTCTGCTCCCATAAGGTTTGGTCATTTTCACTCTGGGTGTACTGTACCATAGCTTATCTGTGTTGTGCACCACCATAGTTAGGCCATCCTTGAGCTGATTGGCAATTTCCAGCACCTGGCTTAGCTGCTGATGAGTGGGCCCATCAACATGCTGTAGCCCAGCTGCTATTAGTGCCTGTTGTGTGGCTGGAGGTGCCAGGAGCTCATCCTCCTCAACCATAGCATATGAAAGAGCATCAAGATTGTTGTAAGGCATTAGGATTGTGTAGGATTTTAATGCGAGCAGGAAAGCTAGGGGTCAAGGTTGGCTAGTGGAAACAGTGGGGAGAGGAAGGGAGGAGGGTGCAGAATGTGCATGTGTGGCTGCCTTGTTGTTATGTGTCACTGTACTGTGTGCAGGACCTTCGAATGTTGTTGCGGACGAGGACTGACTTTTGGTATTTTCCTACAAAGTCGTTTTATTATTATTATTATTATTATTATTGTTGTTGTTAATATTTTTTAGTTGCAGGGCTGGGTCTGGTTTTATCTTTCCATGTAAAATGGTCCTGTGTAAATTGAGGGTCTGCTGTATTAACTATTCCAAAAGCCAGCAAACCCTAACCCATGCATAATCACATAACTTATTCTGCAAATTTTTGCCATCCAGGCTTGCACAAGTTTGTGGATATTTTTTTTTTTTTTTTTTTTTTTTTTTTTTCTTGTGGAAATGTCTGATTTCAGAATTGATGGAATCACAAAAAAACACAGAACAAAACAAAAAACTTAGGTTCTTAACTGAGGGGATATTCCTCCTTAGACCATCCCTCCCCTGCCTCCTCCATGACATTACCATAACCATTTAGACTTGCACTAAACCCAACCTTGAAAAACCACATAGAGAAAAGGTTCTGGCTTGGGTTCACTGAGTAGATGAGGAGGAAACATCTTCAATCTTGTTATGACACCCCTGTGTTTTTGTGTATATTTTTCAGCAGCTGCATTTCTGTTATTAAAGTGAGACATCCTTCAAGCTAAAAGACTAACTGGGGGGAAAAGGTGGATGATATACCCAATACTGTAGTTTGTTATACAAGATGTCTGATAGGAACCCTCAGTACCAGACCTAGGGTCGATATACACCCATACCCTGATATCCAGCAGTGTTATGTTGTGTACCAGTGGGAGTGTCCGGTCAGCGAGTATGTCGGATATCAAAGTAATTTTTCTCATAAGATACTGAAGAAAAGCCAGAGATTGTTCCAGACCCAAACTCACTCTCATATACCATACTTAAACAATAGAGACTGATGCATAGACATCATAGGAAATATTATCCTCATAAACAATACTATTGCTAAAAAATGGCACATCAGACATCACATGCAGGAGGGTGGAGTGGTGGGAATTGCGGTGTTCAACACCGCTGCAGGGCAACTAAACAGTCAGGCAGGCTGCTGGCAGTGAGGCAAGTGGGGGTAGGGGAGGACGGGTAGATGGGGAGACAAACAGGGGTAGGGAAAGGAGACAAGTGGGGGTGGGGGAGGGTGGAGGCACAGGGAAGGAGGCAAGAAAGCCAAACAGCCCTACAACCTCCCTACCCCTCTAGTCTCATTCTTATTCACTCTCACTCACTCACTCACCACTTTCACTTACTGCTCTCTCTCTCTCTCTCTCTCTCTCTCTCTCTCTCTCTCTCTCTCATGCACACACACACACACACACACACACGGGAGACAAGCGGGGGTGGGGGAGGGAGGGAGGATGGAGAGGGAGACAACCAGGGGTGGGGGAGGGTGAGGGGGATGGAGAGGGAGACAACCAGGGATGAGGGAAGGGAGGGAGAAATGCCTGGCAGTGCTGAGTGTGGTGGGGGATGGAGGTGGGAAGGGGGGGGAGAGGAGAGATGGCAGGGGGAGAAGAGAGGGGATAAGGGAGGACTGGGAGAACCTCATTTCAAACCTAGGGAGAGGCATAGTGTCAGACTGAAAAGGCGGGGTGTTGGACAAGCGAGATGATGGACTTTCAAATTGTTTGGATCGGGGGAATGTTTCCCTATTTCTTATGTTTGGTCTAGTGAAGCTCTGGTTATCGATGCGCCGGATAACAGGGTATGGGTGTACTGTATAAGAAAAATAGTCTGGTAGGTACCTTACATAGCTAGAGCAAGTTTTACGATGTCAGTAAATCGGTATTGGATGTGTTTGGCCTCTGTTCCTTGATGTACAATAGATTAATAACCACAACAGAAATAATGTTGGCCTCATTTCAGTTGGTAATAATGAAAAGAAGAGGAAATACTGGGTCTGGGTTCAGTAGTTATCAGTTTTGTCCAGCAGGTTGCCAGATGTGTTTCCTATCTTGGACCTTGGTTTGGTAGACGAGGTGCTACCTAATACTCAAAAGTTCCAGTAATTTGAACAGAGGGAGCCAACCATTTGCAGTTTTGTCTTTTGCTGCTAGAAAGAGTCAGCAGCACCCTTTGTGCATCAGTGTGGCCCCAGCCATGTCTGTGAGCGGGTGTGTTATTGAACTACTCTTACTATTGTAACGTGGTGTGTAAGTGGTTTGGCAGTTTTGCAATGGTGGACCTCACAGAGCAAAGAACCTGCATCAAGTTCGTTTCAAGATTAACAAGACGGCTGCAGAAAGTCTCCAGTTGCCTCAGCAAGCCTTTGGTGACAAAGCCATGTCCCAAAGCAGAACATTGTTCTGGTACAAGCGGTTCAAGGAAGGCCAAGCATCTGTCGAAGACGATGACCGTTCTGGACAACCGTCAGCGACAACAGCACCAGAAAATGTCAGGAGTGTTCGTCCGGCTATCCTTTCAGATTGTAGACAAACTATCCATGATGTTTATGATAGTGTTGGACTGTCGAACGGGAGCGTGCAACACATTTTGTTGGACGTGTTGGGCATGAGACGCATCGCTGCAAAATTTGACTGCTGAGTGACGAGCTGAAGGCACATTGCATTGCAGTTTGCAGGGAGCTTAAGATTCAGGTCAGAGATGATGCCACCTTCATCTCCAAGGTCATAACTGGTGATGAATCATGGGTTTATGGTTATGACCCGGAGACAAAGCAGCAGTCATCGCAATGGAAGTCTCCCAGTTCACCGAGGCCGAAAAAAGCACGTCAAGTTCGCAGCAATGTCAAGTTGATGTTGATCGTTTTCTTCGATATCCAAGGGATTGTTCATAAGGAATTCATCCCACCCGGTCAATCTGTCAGCGGAAAGTTTTACTTTGGAGTCTTGCAGTGCATGAGGGAGAACATCCACCTCAAACATCTAGAACAATGGAAGAACAAGGACTGGGTCCTGCATCACGAAAATGCCCCTGGCCACACATCAATTGTTGTCCAGCAGTTCCTGGCTTCCAGTAACATGGTAGTCATTGCCCACCCACCCTATTTGCCTTCTGCAACTTTTTCCTGTTTCCCAAGCTGAAATTATGACTGAAAGGACATCGATTTGACCTAATTGAGGAGATTCAGACAGAATCGCAGGAGGTGCTCAAGACCATCATGCCTGAAGCCTTCCAGGGATGCATGGACTCGTGGAAAAAATGCTGGGACCACTATATACATGCCCAAGGGGAGTACTTCAAAGGTGATAGTGAGAACTAGGAGGCAAGGTAACTTATTTTCCTACAATATTCAAATTACTGGAACTTTTGGGTAGCACCTTGTACTGTATAACAAAAGTTGTCCAGTAGGGTTAGGGAGTTTGTTTTATCTGATGAGTGGTATAAACAGGTCCATTAAGGCAAGGTCTCACTGTACTAGTTTCTGAAGTGGTAGGTGGTGGCATCCATCATCCAGCCACGATGTAGTGCTACCTACCTCCTTCTTACATGACTGTACACTGAGTGACAAGCCTAATGATTTCTTGTAGCCCAGGAAATAATATACAACATTGCATTGTAACTACAGTATATAACCGATAATGGGGTGATGTGAAGCCTACTATGCTGCCCTTATTAAGCTGGTGGAGAGATGCATATGGGTGTCCATTCTGGAACCAAACTTCTGCATACTTCCCTGTGCCTCACCGTGGCAAAGCTCTGTTTTCTGCAAGGAGACATTGGTTCACTACGTGGACCATTACTTGCAGAGGTGATTGCTTGCCTGTGGTAGTAGTAGTAGTTGTTCCTTAGGCAATCTGGCCAAACAGCCCTGAGTCCCTAAGGAAGGCTATGGCTGAGACCATTCTTTCCCTTAGAGCTCTTAAGGAGTGTGTATTGTGTTGTTGGTGCAAGCAATTGTGTGCAATTCAGTCATCATCATCCCTTCCCACCTTAGAGTAGGGTGAGCGTAGCAACGTCCAGACAGCCCAAATTTGCCCAGTCCAGTGGGCCACTCTTCCATTCACTTACTCCCATAATGTGCTGAATAGTATGGGGTGCTGTGTTGCATCCTGGACAGGCATCAGTGACTGAGTCATCCAGCCTCTTCTGATAACTCAAAAGGGCTGGATGATGACCACATCTCAGCCTGGCCAGGTGGACCCTGTCCTCACGAGGAAGGTAGGATTCAGAAGGGTGAATATCAGGAGTCCATGCATGCAGCTGTGTGTTATTTGTGAGTGACTGAATGGAGCAGCAAGCTATTTGAGTATGGAAGCTGGTTTGATGTGGGTGAGGGAAGACAGATAACAGTATTTGTGTATGAGATCGTGTGCTGGGTGTTGTTTTGATGTTCTTTGGTGTGTGTGGATGTGCTGCCATGTAGTTTAGTGGATGGTGTGGGTTTGTGGAAGCTGCAGCAAGAATCTGTGTGCCCCTCATGTCTAGATGATCTTTGACTTTGGTTTCTTGGTGTAGGTGGTCTGTAGGTGTAAGTAGCTGTGCAGCATATGATTATTTTTAGGGCCTTGTTCTGTAGGGTTTGTAGGGTGTTGTAGTGTGTTTTAGTGAATTAGAAGCCCAAGTGCGCTTATGTAGTTCATCACTGAACGTATATATTGTTTGTATACTGTGGTGGTGGTTTCTTTGTTGTGTCCGAATGTTGTATGGACAAGTGACCTTGGGGCATTGAGTCTTTGTGTTAATTTATTTTTAATGTTTGTGATTTGTTGTTTACATTGATGTATTGTATGTTACACCAAGGTGTTTTGGATGTGTGTGTGTATGTGTGTGTGTGTGTGTGTGTGGTAGGAGGATGTTGTTTATGGTGGGATGTGGAATGTGACTGTTTTGCTGTCCAGTTTGTGAGAAGGGTCATTGTAGATTTGGCTGGGGCTATATTGAGTCTGTGGTGAACCATTCGTGTAGTGTGTTGAGATAAGGTTGGAGGATGTGTGCAGCTGTGTTCGCATTTTGGTTTGTACTAGTGTTATGTCATGTGCATAGGAAGCTGTGTGTATCTGTGGTGTTGTGGGTGTGAGTATGTCTTGCATGTAAGCTATAGATTAAAGAGTGTAGGGGACAAGACACATTCTTAAGGGACACTGTTTGTGAAGTTCCTGATGTTCAGTGACTGACCAGTAAATGTTACATGGGCACATCTGCCTCCTAAGTCATTTGCCAGCCATCTTTTTGTGTTGTTGTGCATGTCTGTGTTGAATATTTTGTTTGTGAGGTTGTGACGGGGGATGGCATCAAAAGCTTTGCTAATGTCTAGTGTGACTTGGAGTGTTCTTCGTGGTGGCCTAGCTGAATTGATGCCGTCACAAACTCTTTGCATAAGGTCTGTAAGAAGAGTGTTCTTGGAGTGTAGCGACCTAAAGCCGTGTTGTGATGAGGCTAGGGGGATGTGAGGTGTTACTAATTGTAATACTACGGTAGTCATTCGGTGACTGGAGGGAGTGCAGAGGAGTGTGATAGGGCGGTGTGAGGAAGGCAGCATGGGGTCTTTGTTGGGTTTGGGGATAGTGATGATAGTACCATGCTTCCAGATGTTGAGTATTATGTTGTGTGAGTAG
Organism: Coenobita brevimanus; assembly: GCF_032717465.1. Lineage (NCBI taxonomy): Eukaryota > Metazoa > Arthropoda > Malacostraca > Decapoda > Coenobitidae > Coenobita > Coenobita brevimanus. The sequence goes on from NC_137042.1 coordinate 7,465,438, forward strand.
CTGTAGTTTGATATGTTGGTCAGTGCTCGTATGCCTTGTGGTCAAAGATGTTTAAGATGTATGTTGCTTATGTTATCTAGGCCACAAGCAGAGTAGTGCTTAAGGTTGCTAATGATGTGCTTCATTGGGTTGTAAGTGAAGGGTGCGAAGTCTGGGTCTGTGGGAAACTGTCTCTCGAGTTGGATGACATGTAGGTCATTGCGATGGGGGTTTAGGTGACTGATGTGTTAAAAGTGATTGATGAAAGTGTTTGCTTGTTGTTTGTTTGAGGGTATGGTGTCTGTTGTTGTGATGGCAGTGTGTGATTGTGTAATGTTGCTGTTGGAGAATGTGATGCTGTTTAGTGTTTTTTAGAATTTACTGGTGTTTGTTTTGTGATCAGGTGTTTGGAGATAATTATTCCAATTTGATGTTTGCTGCTCTGATATATTATTGTTTATTTGAGTGTTGAGTGCTTGTATTTGTTATACAGTGTCTTGTGTCGGGGAGTGTTACAGTGTGTTGTGTTGGCTGATAAGGACTTAAATTTCTGGTGTGAAATTGGGGTATGTATGTCTCTTTCTGTTGCCTCTAGAGATGTGTTTTTTTGTCTGCATTTTGAATAATTCTTGTGAAAGTGTGCACAACAGTGTTGATGCTTGTAATGGGTGTACTGTCTTAATGTTTCAAAGTGTTGTTCTGTTTCAGTTGTGAGGGCCTCCCAGTTGGCTCTCTTATAATTAGTGTGTGTGTCTGTGGCCAGCTAGGGTGATTCTGGTTTTGGTAGTGATGATGATTGGGAGGTGGTCAGAGCCAAGGGTTTTGACCACTCTCCAGGATGTTGTGGGGATGGTTTGGGGAGCAAAACTCGGGGCTCGAGAACCTTGCCTGTGGGTGATGGGTCTGCATGCCTGTGGATGATGGGTCTGCCTGACCCAACAGACAGGGGCTGTTCTGCTACTGCTACTGCTGCTACTACTGATATTTTCTGAAGGAAATGGTACTGGAAGAGAAAATGTTCCCATTGATGAGAGGAACCCAAAGAAAAATAAAACATTGCCATTGTTTCTGGTGGTAGGTGGAGGCACCCATCATCCACTCACATGATGTAGTTCCGCCTACTTATTCCCTCATTTCCATCATTCAGTTTCTGTGTCTGTCCTCTCCTTCTGTTTCTCCCATCCTTCCCGTCACTGTTTATTACTTTTTTCCACTGCAGGTGGCTCTACACCTAATAGCAAGCCAAATAGGTTCCTGTAACTCAGGAAACCGATTACAATGCTGGGTGGTAACCATAGAGCCAGATTGCAGGGTGACATAAATCCTACATTGGTGCCCCTGTTAACAGGATTGAGAGATGCAAATGTAGCATCCATTAAGGAACCATACCTCAACACTCTCTGGGGCGAGGTGTTGTTAGCTGCGTGAGAATATTGGTTTACTGCAAGGAATGACTCTGCAGGGGTGATTGCTTGCCTGTGGTTAATGGGTCTGCACGATCAGACTGACTTGGGTACGGTAGCACAGCAACAACAACCTTGTGTTTCTCTTGAAAGGAAAGAGGTTCCATCTAATCAAAACTAACCCATCCTAACTTAAACTATCCTGTCTTGTTCTTAGCCACGTTTTACGTTATGTTCTTGTTCGTTCACTATATTTTATGCCTAACGATGAACAGTGTGTTTTTATAAACCTGTTAGGGTGGGGTCCATTTTGAAGAGGGTCCAAAGGGGGACTTTGGGAATAGTTTTAGATTTTTTTTTTTTTTTTTTTTTAAGATACCAAAAAGGAGTATTCTTATGCAATAAATTCTGGATTTTCTTAGACACTAGCCGAAAACCATTATCATTACGGAATAAGTTTTGGATTTTTAGTCACTAGCCAAGAAGCAGTATTCTGATGGAATAATCTACATGATTCTGTTAGCAGGTAATTAGGCATAGTACACTGACTGCACAAACTGAGGGTCTACTGTAGATGGTCATTTTGCAGAACTGTACTGTAATTATTTTCTATTAACTCATTTATTTTTTTAATTATTTATTTTATCTTGGTTAATACAGTAATCTGTTTAGTTTTACATTAAGTAAGGGTATAAAATTCTATATAGCACAGTAGTTGTTAGAGAATGTCATTTATAGCTGTGCTTAGATCTTAGGAAGCTTACTGTGAAAAGACTCCACCTCAGCATTATCATGTTTATCTCCATACATAGCTTCTTCATCCATTTATGTCCTTCATCAATTCTATTGCCTCCTGTATGGAATTATCCTGTACTAGTCTAGGTATCACAGCATTGGCCAGAAAGAATAATTTTCTGCGATGGATTTCATAGCTTATGTTGCTATTTTGTTGTTTTCATGATCCTTTGGAACAGCACCTTGAAGCCCAGGCCAGCATTATTCTGCATCCTGGATCACGATACCTGAGAATCGGACGTCCTTCTGACTCAGTACCACACACAGTACTTCATGCTATTGCCCGAAAACGGCGACCTGGTGCCCAGTCTTACACGGATCCCTTCCTTGTTCCACAAGCCAAATTGGTAAGCTTTTAATTTTATCTTTATCAGTAATATTGTTGATAGTAGAAATATTTATATGACCTCTTGCATCACTTGCATCACCATGTATACATTAACATCTGCTACCTTAAATGTGGTAAGTACAGGACCTAATTGATTCAGTTATAGAAGAGAGGTTACTGTACCCTAAAGAGTTTTTTCTTTTGCTTGTCGAAAATTTGATAAAACTAGGTAAGTAGGTATGGATGTTTAATGTGGAAATATGTGATTGAAGACTAGATGAAACTAGAGATTGTGAAGGTTCTCAAGGAGGAAAGTGCAGTCATCCTATGATTACATGATAGATGGAAACTTAAGGTAGCTTACATGATGAAGCTGTGCATGTTTGTCAGACAGTTGATGCCTATATAGGAGCTAATGTGTTAACTACATATCCAGCTTGATCACTTCTTTCTCCCCATGATGATCGAGACATACCATACTGATATGCTTTCTAAAGACTGATTTACTGTTCAGAGATAAAACTTGCGTAAGACATTAGCATTTGAGTGTCTTGAAATGTAGTATAAATATTGGATTGGAGTGAAAGGTACTGTCACTACCAGATGGGTGTACAGTTTCTCCCTCCCGTCCAAAAATGACCTTTCTAATACATGCGACATAAGGATTACTCATTGTTACCCTCATCAGAGCTATCTGTGGTTTCTTTGCTGGATCCATTCTCCATTTATCTCTCTCCTTCACCCCATATCCATGTTGTCACTTCCATGTCCTGTTTCTTGTCTATTCTTTCTTTCTTTCTTTTCCCCCCCTCCTGTTACTTCTTTCCCTCTTTCTTCTTTCCCTCTTTCTTCTCTTTTTTTTTCCTCCCTCTCCATTTTTTTTTTCTTTTTTTCAAGTCACTTTTACAAGAAAGACTAATAAAAAAATTATAAACATGAGGTTAGGTACAGGGGTGGATCAGCCGGAATGATTGGCAGGAGAGATTTCAAATACAGGCTACAGTAATCCCTCGATTATCCGACGTAACAGAGCCAAAGGCATGTCCGGGTAGTGGCTCCGTCTGGATAGTGGACTGCTCCCCAGGCCCCCATTCATACATAACTTTGAAAGCCAGTGTAAAAGGCCAGTACTGTACATCATTTGACACTTGTTCCTGTTGTTTAATACTATATCTGGTCAAGCAGACCTATAAACCACAGCCAAGCAATTACTACGGTCGAGCAGACCCATCACTAAAGATAGGCAATCACCGCAGCAGGGCCATACTGTGCAGTGACATGAGAAAAATGGCTACACAAGAAAAATGCAGTGGGCACACAAAACATAATGGTAAAATGGAATAAAATCGTGGTAAAATAAAATAAAATCATGGTACAGTACGGTAAGCTAGAACAAAATCAGTGTCAGCACTCACGATTTGACCATCCTGCATCAGTCTTACCCAGGATCTCCCGCCTCTAGAAAGTCAGCACAACCTTCTTTCTTTTCCCTGGTGAAGTGGCCATCATCACACACCCAAGGAAGAGGCTTGCAAGCAATAGCTGAGCCTGAAGCAGGTAGGGAACCACCACAAAAACTACAACTTGCGCTGCCATAACAACGGATTGGGAAGAGCTGCTCACTACACAAGCGACACACAGGAACTGAGAGCGAGCAATGGGGGTGTTTGGCAGACGTTGGGTAAACAAACCAGCCTGACACGGAGGCACCACTGGGATATTCTCATCCGTCCGGGTGGAAATTTTTTGCTTAACCATAATTTCGAAACAGACACAAGCATTTTGTCTGGGTAGTGGGAAGATGTGTATGAATAATGGTTTGGAACAGCCAGATCACAGCGTTCAGGTAATGGAAGGTCCGGGTAATGGCTGTCCGGATAATAGAAAGACTAGTGTATTTTGGCAAGGAAGTGTAGGTAGATGCAGTGGTGTGGGTATGCTGGTTAAGGAAAAATGGGTGGAATATGTCATGGATGTAACAAGGGTGAATGAAAGGATTATAGTTGTGAAAATTTAGTTCGGTAGTGATGGTATCATTTATATTGGCATATGCTCCACAAACTGGCTTGGATGATATAGAAAAAGATATACAGTATTCTGGGACAACTTGATATGTGTTGTAAGTGGTATGGGAGATGATGAAATTGTAGTTTTGGGAGGGGGACTTGAATGGTCATATGGGTTAAGCAGCACAAGGGTATGAAGGGGTACATGGTGGATGCGCGTATGGTATGACATGTGCAAGGAGAAAGGGTACTCGAGTTTGGGGAACTAATGAACGATTATATGCAATATGCATCTTATTAAGAGGGAGAGTAGGCTGATTCCAAATGAGTCTGGGGGAAACAGTAGCCAGATAGACAATTTCCTGGTCAGGAAGGCTGATAGGAGGTTGGTGAAGGATGTTCAAGTTATAGGGAGCAAGGAGTGTGTGCAGCACCACAGACTGCTGATATGTGCTCTGGTGCTGAAGGAGCGGGTGGTGAAGAAGAGGACCTACACATCTAGGAGGAAAATATGGAGGTTGAAAAACAAAGCAGTAGGAGATGCCTTCTATAGTGAGATGAGTAGAGTGGTGGCTGAACAGGGAGTTGTTGACAGAATTGTTAATGAACAGTACAAAGCTTTCAAGAACAACAGTACAGAGCTTTCAAGAACAATCTCCCAAGAGTTGCTGGTTCAGTATGTGAATGGACAAGGGGACCCTCAAGACATAAAGTAACATGGTGATGGGTTGAGAGTGTAGAAGCTGCAGTTAGGGAGAAAAAGTTTTTCCAGGAATGGAAAAAGGGTGATAACAAGGAGGAATACAGTACTTGGCTGCCAAGCATAGGGCTAGAAAAGAAGTATACAGGGCAAAATCTGAGTCTCAGAGGCTTTTACTAAATAATCTAAATAGCATTGAATGGAAGAATTCAATATTTAAGGTGACAAGTCTGATGAAGAAGGACAACAGGGATATCATAGGTGAGCAGTGTGTGAAGAATAACGAAGGAAAGGTAGTGGTAAACAGTGAGGATATTAAAGGTACCTGTAGAGAGCGTTATAACCAGTTGCTGAATGAGGAGTTTGACTAGACAGGGAAGGTTTGGTGTCAGCAGATCCAGTGTTTGGCCCTTGGTCTTTGATTGACGCTGCTACTGTGAGCAGGGCAGTAGGCAGGATGCAATTGGGGGAGGCGGCAGGTGTGTCTGGGTTGACTGCTGAAATGCTGAAGGCCTCAGGAGATAAAGAGGTGGGGTTAGGTACCGTACTGATTTTATAAATATGATTATACAGTTTATGAGTGTGTTGTCCCAGATAACAAGCTGAAGAGTGTGATTGTTAATGTTTACAAAGGGGAGAGCAATGCCATGGAAAGAGGAAATTATAGAGGCATAAACTTTTGGACCAGATATTGAAGGTAATGGAGAGATTCCTAGAAGGTGTGATTAGAGAAAGAATGAATATTGATGAGATGCAGTTTGGGTTGGTCCCAGGCAAAGGGACAACAGATGCAATATTCATTGTTCGACAGCATCAGGAAGTATACGTAGGAAGAGAAAGGATCAGTACTTTGTTTTTGTTGATTTGGAGGAGGCCTTTGACAGAGTCCCTAGGGAAGAGGCGAAGTGGGTAGTGAGAAAACTTGGGATCGAGGAGTGGCTGGTTAGTGTGGTTATGGCTACGTGTGTGGGTGCTCACACCCAGGTTAGAGTAAATGGAGATTTGAGTGATGGGTTTTCCATGAATGTTGGTGTGTATCAGGGATCAGTCTTGAGCCCCTTATTGTTTATCATGGTTCCTGAAGCCATCTCATGTGACTTCAGAGATGGACTTCCGTTGGAGATGTTCTATGCTGATGATTTGGTGTTGATTGCAGAGAATGAAAGAGAGTTGGAGGAAAGATTTAGGAATTGTAGGGATGGTATGGGGCATAAGGGCTTGAGAGTAAATGCAGATAAAACAAAGGTTATGGTATCTATGGTTTGTGGCTGTACTGTAGTGGCTATGTACGGTTTGCTACAAGGACGTGGGAAGCAATTGCCTCTTTTGCAATGTTTGTGATAAGTGGGTGATTTCATATGTATGGTATGTTAGGGAGGGCACGTGGAGATGTCAGGCTTGAAAGGGTTGATCTTGCTGGTGAGTTGCTTGACTATGAGGAAGATCATTGTTACTTGGGAGACATGTTATGTGTTGGAGGTGAGGCTGGAGCTAGCTCTGTGGCTAGAGTGATGAGTGGTTGGAGGAAGTTCAGGGGGCTGTTGCCTCTCCTGACTTTGAGAGTGCTCTTTCGTTAGGAGTGTAATGTTGTATGGTAGTGAGACCTGGGTAGTAAAAGAAGAAGATATTCATTGGCTCAAATGTACAGAAATGACATTGATTAGGTAGATGTGCAGTGCGTCCTTGAATGCGAGGTGTTAGGGGGGAGGGTTAGGTTTATGATGGAAGAGTTGAGAGGAAGCATGCGATTGGAGTGTATTGGTGTTGTGATGAGGTGGGGTAGATTGAGATAGTTTGGGCATGTGGAGAGGATGGGAGATGATAATTGGATGGAGAAAGTGATAAGTGTGAATGCTGAGGTTGGGGGTGGGGTTGCAAGAGGCTGACTGAGAAAAACCTGGGACAAGATCATAGAGTGTGATCTCAAGGATAATTTACTGAATAGGGAGGCTGCCAGAGATGTACAGCATGGAAATCTGCCATTAGGTGACAAGTCGAACACATGCAAGCTTGTTGAAGCCCTTATTAGCAAAACAGAATGAACAAAACGATGAAAGAGGCAGCGTGGGTCCCTTCTCTTGCTCGTGTCTCAGAATGGTGTCCATTTGTTTATATAGCCTGAAGGTATGACTCAGATGAGACTGATATTAGGGGTATTTTTGCTTCCTGCCCCCTCCCCCCCACACATACACACATGCATGCACACACACACAGAGACTAATGAATAGGAAGCAGCAAGTAGTGATCTGTAGAATTTCCTCTGATTGGGCTTAAGTCACTCTGGAGTTCCACAAGGGTCAGTCATTGGTTCACTCTTGTTCATCATGTATATCAGTGACGTAGATGTTGGTCTGTTAAGTATGACCTCAAATTTTGAAGATGATATCAAAATTGGAACAAATATGAGCAGTCCTGAAGGGACTGAAAAACTCCAGGCAGGCTTGTGTAAACTAGGGGAATGGTCTGAGAGATGGCAGACCCCATTTAACCCTCTTGGGATTGATGACATAAAGTGTGTTATATCAGTGTCAGGGTGAAGAGTAGTTGATGGTGCAATTAATGCCATTTTGGACAAAAATATTCACCAGAATATGTTTTAGCAGTAAGTGCATCAAACATGGGTGGGTTACAGGGAAGGGTGTCATAATTTGCATACATATACATAATTGACATTTATGTTAGTTACAGGTTCAGTATTAATATAAGAAAAGATAAAAAAAGATCATACATTTTTGGCAATTTTGTTTTAAGTTTTAGGTGATTTGCTCGAAAATTGTTGGTTGTATCGAAATTCCAAAAACACCATAAGAAAGCTCTTGAAATTATTCATGTAGACATTTGCTTTGCTCTTGCACAGAGTGGGCAAAATTTTGCACTAAGATGGGAAGTTATTTGAAGCTGTTTTTACTCTCGAACAAGTTTATTGTATTCTCACTGCATTTCTGTACTTTGACTCATCAGCTTTGTGTGTTTGTATTAGCTTATCTTATAGTATAAATACCAGTGAAGGTGGTGGTATGCAATTTATACCAATACTGTATAACCAATTTCCAGGGACAAATTTGGCCATGGAAATGTTTTTCTTTGTGCATATGCGGAAGCAGCCATAGCTGGGTTCTCCACTCTGTTCATGTCCCAGAAACTTACTGAAAGCTTACGGTTCCCGAGATGGTTAACTTGTTGATATAAAAGGTAATGCTTATCGGCCATGCAAATATGAGGTCAGACTATTCACTTTTTGGGAGGTCTCTGAAGATGACTGACTTGGAAAAGGACTTAGTTGTTGTATTGAACTCTAGTGGCCTAAAATTTTGCCTAACAGTGCATGAAAGTGGAGAAAAAGGCCCAGATATTGCTAGGCTTCATCTAGAGGCAGTTCATTATTTATCTGTCCATACCGTATTATAATGATCCGTTTTCTATATGTTTGTTGGTTTGTCCATTTGTTAACGTAACACAGCAAAAATGGCGCATTGTAGTGCATTTTCTTTCAGAGCAAGGTACCACTAAAATGCTCAGACTTAAAAAAATAATTTCCAGTCCAGTCAGGCCACCGTTCCCCGAGTTATGACTCATTTCTGGCCTGTTGACATTGAGTGGCTTCTGCAGCCTGTAGGCAGATCACTTTCTTTATGGGCATTGAGTTACCATAATACTTTTTTTTTTTTTTTTTTTTTTTTTTTTTTTTAATATAAAGCAGATAGGCCGCCAAAGGCGGCCTTTAAGCAAGTAGGAATAAAGACTTTGTTCTTATACTGTTACTTCTTAATACAGCTGCTTCTGGGGTATGCCATACAGTTCTGGTTATCTACGTTTAGGAAAGTTGTAGATCGACTTGAAAGAGTTCAAGCTAGATGTACAAAACTTATTTCATCCATTAGGAAACTAAGTTATCAGGATTGCCCGAGGGCTCTGGAACAGTCTTCATTAGATATCGTAGACTGCGAAGTCAGCTCATTGAAGTGTTTAAAGTCCTGAATGGGTTTGTCAGTTTTGATCATAATAAGTTGCTTAGTTGGAACACGAACTCAACATGCAACCATGGTTGGAAGATGGAACTGAAAAGATTTAACACCAGCATGTGTGAAAACTTTTTCATATACAAGATCTGCTGCATCTGAAACAGACTCCCCATGGATGTAGTTCATAGCACTACAGTAGAGCAGCTTAAAAGAAACCATGATAGGATCTTCATCACACAAGAGTGAGTGCAAATTGGATTTGCATTCCCAGGCAAATGTAAAGTATCTCCTCAGTTGTATGGATGCAAGGTCTTTTAGATACTTCATTAACTTTTCTTGTAACTCTCTCTCTCTCTCTCTCTTTCTCTCTTTCTCAGATGTTTGTCATTAATATGCTGCATACATTTTAGCCCTTAAAGATGGAGGTAGGATTTTTTTTTTTCTCTCTCTCTTGAAACACTGACAAAAATTGACCCCTTCAGAATTGCCTCTAGCCATATGAAATAGTAAGACACATCTTACCTTTGACAGCCATGTATGTGATGGCTATGGCATATTCAGTATTTTTAACAGAGTTAACAGTGTTTGTTTTGTTTCATTTCATTTTTAAAGGCTCCAACATGCCTGCATTCATTGGCCTTGGTCACCTAATGGTTGCTGTCCATGCTGCTCAATTTCAAGCAGCCTCCCTATCTATTCCCTTATCTCTGAGGTCATGCTCAGTTACTTCATCCCAGGTCTTTTTTGGTCTACCTCTCACAACCCTACCCCTAATATAAGCACCTCTCACTTTCTGCACCCAACCATCATCCCCCATCCTCTCCACATGCCCAAACCACAGCAATCTACCCCTTCTCATTGCAACACCAACACGTTCCAGTCCCATCCTACCTCTTAACTCTGCCAGTATACACTTATTCCCCCCAGGCATCGCACCCAAGGATGCGCTGCACATTCACCCAATCATTGTCATTTCTGTACGTTTGAGCCTGCAAATATCCACTTCCTTTAATGTCCATGTCTTACTACCATATGGCATTACACTCCTAACACATGCTGCATGCAAAGATCCTTTAACATGGAGGGAAAGCCCTATCATTGTCAGGAGTGGCAACAGCTCCCTGAACTTTTTCCAGCCACTCCTCAATCTAGCCACAGAGCTATCTCCAGCCCCACCTCCAGCACATAACATGTCTCTCAGAGAACAAAACTCTTTCACACACTGCCTTGAGAATGACATAAAAGGCATATTAAATTATTACAAGCTCATATGTATTATTAATTTCCTTATTTCTCTTGTATTTCATATTTCGTTGCCCTGAAATATACTGAGACACAGTATAGCATTTCAGCACTTTTAACAGAAACACACAATTTACTGTCTCAGTGAGTGATGAATGGCAAGTAGGGTCAACTAAAGAGAACCCCATGTAGGCTTTGCACATCAAAACTCATCTGACTGGTTTTAATTTGTGATGCCAAACCAGGTGCAGTACATGTGCCTCGCCTGAAGCATTGACTTTGGTTTTTGTCTCAGTACATATATAGCATCAGAAGCAGAAAGGTTAAGGGTTTACTCTTAAATGGCTTAAATACACATTATAGATTGCTTTAAATATTAGAGAATTAAGACAGAAATTAGCCAGACATTGAAGGTTTTGAAGATTTGAGGATTTCAGTCAAGCTCAACCCGTGCATAATGGATATGGGTTATGCTGTGAGTAGCTGTGTATAATAGGCCTGTGCTTGAAAGATGTGCAAAGTAGGGAAATGACTACATTCGTAGTCTGTCCCATTCCTCATACTCCTCACATGGGCAAACTATCTCAAGAGTTGTTTCTGGTCTTGTTGCTCTGCTACAATCTGTCTGGCCATGCAGACCCATCAGCCACTAACAAGCAGCTGTCTTCCTGTGGAAAATAGAGGTTCATTATTATCAGAACAAGGTCCTTCCAGATGGCATGTTGTAGGGGTAATGGAGGGGGCATATCTTACAAAGACAAGCAGCTGTCTTCCTGTGGAAAATAGAGGTTCATTATTATCAGAACAAGGTCCTTCCAGATGGCATGTTGTAGGGGTAATGGAGGGGGCATATCTTACAAAAGGATGAGTTGTGTATAGTAGATACAGTACGTATGAGTAGTAGGCCTCTACCTGGACTTAAAAAACTTCAAGTGCTTTCCTGCACATCCACATCAACACCACAATGCTCCTTTGTTTTCTCATCCATTTGTCAGTCTCTCCATGTAACTGCACATGCTCCTCTCAGGTGACTTATTTCCACTCCTCTCACTTTTGACTCATGTCCTTCTAGCAGAGTCCAAGTTTCACTTTCATTTCTTGAAGTGGGGATGATCATCATATCTTTGAATATGAATTGGGGATCGTTTATTGCTAGTGTGTCAAAAACTTAGTGAAACAGAACTGATAGGGCTATCCTAAGGCAAGGATGCATGTATAGTATTATGGTTTGTATACTGATTTCTTGCACAGTAGGAACTTATTGGTTAATTGATTGCCGTCATGAGACTGGTTGTATTTGTTAGTGTTAAGAGATTACCATATAATATATGACTTTTGACAACACAGGAGCCTGAGGCTGTACAAGAACTTGAGGAGTGTCGATTGAAAGTGAGCCATATTTTACAATCATCCCTCATGTCTGATGGTTCACGTCGATTTGCCACGCCACCACAGCAGATTGCAGCTTATAACAAGCGGATCCAGCCAGTACGAGAAGAAGATGCTGATCCTTCTCCTCCTTGGGTCTATAGTGACAAAGAATATGTGGTAGGAGATGAGGTAAGCTGCGACTGTCAGTAGTGATGTTTTTGGGAAGATTTTATTCACCTTAGTGTAGACTCTTCAACTGAAAGGTTTATATATTGCCTTCATTATCACCTAAGGAATAAAGTATTTTCCTACTCTTAATAAAATGATCTGTAGTTAGCAAGAACAAAAATATTAACCCTTTGAGATTTTAGGCCCTCTGCCGATTGTGCTTGTGCCAGGTTCAGCCAGGCGGACATCGAGCGTGCCATGCAGCAGTAGTTGTACTTAATCAGCCACTAGTGTACACTAACTTTTTATGGTAGACTAATGAATAGTTGCTCTTTGTCGTAGTATGGTTGAAAAAGGTAAATAGGATAAGCAAAAGGCCAGTAGGACAAGTAGAAGTTAGCCAAAAAGGAAAAATCGCACACCCTTCCGTAGAAAAATATTTGTAAAACAATGAGTATTAGAGTTATGGGAAATCTGATAGCACCATGTCAATCTACAGCAAATTCTCTTTTTATTGATTTACTGTATAGGTTCTGACAATTTATGTTGGTTTTCACTGAGAATAGCGAAAACTGTCGCTGTCACTCTGGCAAATATACATGCTGGTAATACCAACATTATTCTTGGTAAAAACCTATTTATTATGCATATCCATTTGATGTACTTGTCACTGTAAAAACAAGTAGTTGGAAAAGGATAAACAGGATAGTGTATGTGGAACAAGGCCAGCTAGGAGATGGAAAACATGCAAAAAAAAAAATTGCTTCATATGACTCGAATTTGAGTCCTCAGAATCTCGACGGTTGGATTTATGATGACGAGAAATTGCGTCGTTGGAATCTCAAAGGGTTAATAATGTCATCTGACTGAAGGTGATAGACATAGTTCCACCAGATTGATATCAATACTGGCACTATTAACGCTGAATTGCTGATGTTTCATTTAGCAGTTTATAGTTTAAAACATAGTACTGTAATGTTTTCATTCCAAGAGAGGATTAAAACTGGTTGTTCATGCTACATTGTTAGGGGATGAGATGCTTTTCTATTTTGATATAGAAATATGCTTAATATTGTACTTGTTTCTGATCTAGTTGATGCAATCACAATTGCCCTAGGGAATTACGGTATTACTGTTTTCTCAGCTTTTGAATTACAAGATCTGTAACTCGTATCCTGTTACCATATGTTCCAGATTCTATCATTACACCCAAATCTGGAATACAACATTCACTTCCCCATGGTTCGTGGTGACCTCAATACACACCATGGCCTAGGAGGATCCATTAGTGCTGTGCTCGCTGACTTGGAAACCATATGGGGACACTGCATCTCTACCATACTCAGTGTCCCTCTCAAGGATCTGAAGGTACTGGGTTTAGGTTGCATACGAAATTATAATACAGGTAGCATAGTTTTCATTTAACCCCTTAAATCTGAAAACATATTTTTACCCATGCCTGCCTCAGAGGGACTCGGGGATGGGTATTGTTTTCTCTCGGTTTGTCTGTCTGTCTCTGTCTGTCTGTCCATCTGTCTGTCAGTCTGTCAATCTGTTTGTCTGTCTGTTAACAATTTTACGTGAAAAGTAATGGTGCGATTTTGACAAAAATTACAGGGATGATGGGCTATGACCTTCTGATCACCTGATTAAATTTGAGGCATAATTGGGACAAGGCCTAGGCTGGAAGGCCAAAAAATGTAAAAAACGGGGATGAGTAACATTATTTTTTCGCCATAACTCTTCAAGTTTGTCGCATCAACATGAAACCAAAAACCCAAAGATGCATCTTTCAAATCTGCGTCCTATGACATGCCTCATTACATTAAGGGGGTCAGCCCCCAGTTAGCGGTAGAGGGGTTGTGCCTAAAATTTCAAATGGGCATAAGATTGTCAATTTTCACCCGCTTTACTCCAAATTTGACACGTTACATCTTTGACTAGATATCCTGTTGTGTTTATACGTCAGCACAAAATTGACTGCCGGGGACAAGTTTGCTGTGCCTTGGCACTGCTTCTTGTTTTTATGATTCTTACTATCTTCGGATACTTGATTCAGATTAAAGGAAGTGGAGAGATAAAATAGGGTGCAAGGGTTTGATAGTAGATGTGGATAAAACAAAAGTCATGATACCTAGGGCAGGTGGCAGTGCTGTCAAAGCAGAAGGAGTGTGATCATGTGCAATTTGCCACAAGGTTGTGGGAAGTAACTGCATCTAGTGTGGTGTTTGTGATAAGTGGGTATATAAGAAATAGTGTGATATTAGAGATGGGGTGCAAGTAATGCTGATTTTTTGTGCTCGGTGTGTAGGGGAGAACTCTCAGAGGCGGAGAGGTGGGAAAGGATAAATCATGTTGAAGAGCCTCTTGTATGTGTGGAGTATTGTTATTTGAGGGACATAATATATGCTGGAGGTGGAGGTGAAGCTAGCTTCGTGGCTAGAGTAAGGAGATGTTAGAAGAAGTTCAGATAGTTGTTGCACTTCCTGACAAAGAGAGGGCTCCCCCTCCACGCTAAGGAGTCCTTGCAGGTAGTATGTATGAGGAGCGTAATTTTGTTTGATTGTGAGACTTTAGCAGTAAAGGAGGAGAATATTTGTAGACTCTTCTGTCTTTCTTTCCTTCTTTCTTTTCTCTTCCTTCTGCCTGTGGGTGACTATACACTGAGTGACAAGCCAAATGGTTTCCTGTACACCAGAAAACTATTTACTACACTGGGTGGTAAACATATAACCAAATTTTGGTGCCTGGTGGTTTAGTGGGTAATTATTGCGCTCCAGTCGGATTTAGCCAGTGAAGGTTTATATCCAAGGGATGGTTGGTATATATATGTACTGTATATATATATATATTTATATTTGTGGTAGGTGGGGGCGCTTGCCATCCACTCACTTGACGTAGTGCTGCTGTCAGGTGTCTGCCTTTTCCTCTCCGGCATCCTCCTTTCCTTCCATCCTCTTCTGTCTTCCTTTCCTTCATTCTTTCCTTGTCCTTCTGCCTGTGGGTAACTTTACATTCCCTCTTCTGTCTTTCTTTCCTTCATTCTTTTCTCTTCCTTCTGCCTGTGGGTGACTCTACACTAAGTGACAAACCAAATGGTTTCCTGTACACCGGGAATCCATTTACTACACTGGGTGGTAACCATATAACCAAATTTTGGTGCCTGGTGGTTTAGTGGGTAATTATTGCACTCCAATCGGATTGGGCTGGTGAAGGTTTATATCCAAGGGGTAGTTTGGGTTGATTGCTCATGTAATGCCACACAGGGATGAATGAGACTGGTCACTCCCATCTTATATGTCAGGACCAACTGCCTAGCCCTAGGCTCCTACTCTCCTCTTGGGGCAATGTAGGATTGAATGATGGATGGATATATATATATATATATATATATATATATATATATATATATATATATACGTGTATATATATATATATACATATATATATATATATATATATATATATATATATATATATATATATATATATTATATATATATATATATATATGTACAGTGCCCTCGCACAGAGAAGGAGTTTATGGATGGCAGACAAATTCGTTCACTGTGAACAACTTATGGGAAAAATAGCTTATGAGCGGCACCGCTTCCTCAAAGTCCACTTTTTGAGCCATAGGGATGTTCTAAAGGTCACAATTCAAACACATACTGTACAGATATATAAAATTTAAAACACATGGTCATTTACCTTAAGTGGAGCAGGTGGCAGTCCTGATTGGCTGGAATACAGGTGGTTCCGAGGCAAGGAGGTACACTTAGGGTGACCCCACCACATCACCTTCCACTCCCTCATTCCCGTCACCAGTCTTGCCCTCATCACTTGACTGAACCACTTCCCCACATGCCTCTTCCTCATTCACCTCTCCCATAAAACGTTCCAAGTCCAAAGATGACACCATTGACATCACATCATTGTCTTCATCAGGAAGTGTAGCAGGCAATGTGAAGGTAACTGGCTCCTGTTGTTCTTGAGTTCGGTAGTTGCGTGTGATGAATGTTTTTATGTTGATTTCCATATTGTGCCTTTCAGTGTAATAACGAAAAGTGGTTTCTACTCCACTGAGCACTTCCTTTGTCCTAAGGCTGCTGGTTTCATGTCTTGACCTCTTTTTCTCAGAACATCCACTGCTGCAAAAATTTTAATGATCTTCGACACAGGCAGATTTTCGTCCTCCATTGGGTTCTGCTCAACAGGTTGCTCAGACCTGGCCCCTTGTGCAGCATCTGCTAGGGAAGGGAGGGTCGTTCAGTATGGGAGACAGCAGGTGTGGCCTACTCTTTTCCCTGATTTCGTTCACTCGGGGTTCAATTCGTTCATTGTGGTTTTGTGTACCTGATTACCCCCTGCTAGTTCATTAGGCGAATCGTTTACTCTGAATACGTTCACTGGGCGAGGGCACTATACATACTGTATATATATATATATATAGATAGATAGATAGATATAGATATATATACAGTATATCATTCATCCATCATCCAATCCTACATTGCCCCATGAGGAGCGTATGAGCCCTGGGCTAGGCGGTTGGTCCTGACATTTAAGATGAGAGTGACCAGCCTCACTCATCCCTGAGTGGCATTACATGAGCAATCAACCCCAACCACCCCTTGGATATACACCTTCACTGGCTCAAGCCAACTGGAGCCAAAATTTGGTTATATGGTTACCACCCAGCATAGTAAATGGTTTCCTGGTGCACAGGAAACCATTTGGATTGTCACTCAGTGTAGAGTCACCCACAGGCTGAAGGAAGTGGAAAGAATGAAGGAAAGAAAGACAGAAGGAGGAGTTTAAAGTCACCCATTAATATACCGGTATATATATATATATATATATATATATATATCAATCAATCAATCAATCAATCATTTCCTGTGGCACCCTCGGGGATGCATAGGGCCTCGATGAACTCACACCACCACATCCTATCTTGTGCTAACTCCTCAAGATCTCCCCAACACTCATCTCCAGCTTCCCGTCTCATTGTCCTCACCCACGTCTCTTTTGGCCTTCCTCTACCTCTCCTACCAAGTGCCACCCACCCTGGTGTACCTCGTACTATACCCTGTCTCCTATACACATGTCCTAGCCACTTCCATCGTGAGAATCTAACATATTCATCGATCGGCTGCACTCCCGTTATTTCTCTAATTCTACTATTTGGTATCCTTTCCCACCACTTAACTCCTAATATTCTTCTAAGTGCTTTATTTTCAAACACCAAGAATTTATTTTCCATAGTCACTGTGCTGTACCAAGACTCGTGTCCATAAATTAAGATACTCCTAACCATTACCTTATAAAGTTTGATTTTTGTATGCACAGAGAAATTGTTATTATTCCAAATATTTTTAAGCATTCCCATTGCCTGATTAGCCTTCTTTAACCTTTCCTCGAATTCAAAGTTCAAAGAACCATCCTTGGCTAAATAAGTACCTAAATATTTAAACCTATCAACTTGCTTTACAACCATACCTCCAATTACACATTCCTGTGCATTTTCCATATTCATATTGATTATTTCAGTTTTTCCACAATTAATAACCAAACCCACCTTGCAACCTTCAC
This sequence comes from Coenobita brevimanus, assembly GCF_032717465.1. Taxonomy (NCBI): domain Eukaryota; kingdom Metazoa; phylum Arthropoda; class Malacostraca; order Decapoda; family Coenobitidae; genus Coenobita; species Coenobita brevimanus. Next base: position 7,482,987 of record NC_137042.1, read on the forward strand.
TCATTAAACAGTCCAACACTCTCTGCATCTCTTCTGGCCCATCACAAATCAAAACTATATCATCTGCATAATCTAAATCCAAAAGTTTCCTGTTCTCTCCTCAAAGTATACCTGCACCGGTTTCTGTTCCAACGCGTTTCATAATGTAATCAATGACCAATATAAATAGTAAAGGCGATAGAACACCACCTTGAATTACCCCGGACTTGACTTCAAACGAATCACTCAGACAACCATCAACCATCACTTTACAAAATGTGTCCTCATGCATGTTCATAATGACCCTCACAAACTCCTCTGGTATTCCATAATGTCTCATGATCTTCCCCATAGTCTCTCTCGAAACACTATCAAAAGCCTTTTCAAAATCAACAAAACAAAGACTTAACGGTACTCTCAATTCATTAACTTGCTGCATCAAATGCCTAACTATAAAGATCTGATCATTGCAACCACGTCCCTTTCTAAAACCAGCCTGTTCATCCCTCAGAATACCCTCAACCACCGGCTCCAACCTATTTAACAACACTCTACTGAAAACTTTCAAAGCTATCGGTGACAAAGAGATTCCCCTCCAATTACCACATTCACTCAGGTCTCCCTTCTTAGGAACTTTAACAATTACACCATTCTTCCAAACTGATGGTAGTAACCCCGTCACCCATATCTTATTGAATAGCTTGGTCAAGATCATTATTAATCTATCCCCCTCCACTTTAAACATTTCCGGAAATAAACCATCCTCCTCTGGTGCCTTATTATTCTTTAACTGTTTTACTGCTTTCTCCACTTCTGCAAGCCTCAACTCTCCTGTTTCTATATTTAAATCTTCCTGAGCAGACGGTATATCCTCTTCTGGTGATATTGGTCTATTAAGAACTGTCTCAAAATGCTCTTTCCATCTATTTTTAATATCTCCATCTTTGGTCAATAAATTTCCTTCCCTGTCTCTAACTGGTATTTCCTTGCGTTTACCTGTATTACCACTCAGTTCTCTAATCGATTCATATGCTATTCTTTGACTCAGTCCATCATTTTTGTTTATTAAGATTTCAGTCTCTGCAACCTTTTCATCCACACATCTTCTTTTATCTCTCCTAGCTAACCTTCTTACTTCTGAATTCAAACTCCAGTACGCAGCTCTTGCTAATTCAATCTCTTGTTCATCAACGCATTGCATCTCACTCCTCAATTTAGCCTCACCTCTCTTTTTTATCATATCCCACGTTTCCTCTGATATCCATTTCTTTCTCCTGAAGCTATGTCTCCTTCCAATCGTACATTCAGCAGTCTCATGCAAAACTTTGTTCACATCCTCCCACATCTCATCTACACTTCTCTCCCCCTCTTCCAACGTTTCCAACACCAAAAACCTATTTCTGCATTCTAATCTGAATTCCTCCTTTTCTTCTCCTTCCCTTCTAAGCTTAACAATATCGTATCTACCAACACCAGATTTTTCCTTCTTCTGATTTTTAAGTTTAAACCTTATTTTTGCAATGCTGAGTTGATGGTCACTACCAATATCCGCTCCCCGTTTAACATGAACATCTAGCAGAGAACTTCTATGCCTCCTACTGATAGCGATGTGATCAATCTGATTTTTATATTTTCCACACGGCGACACCCAAGTTGTCTTGTGTATATTGCAATGCTGAAAGAGTGTGCCCCCGATGACTAAGTCATTTGCTAGACAGAAGCTTCCAAACCTCACTCCGTTTTCACTCATCCTACTACCAACTCCCATGCCTCAAATCCCATATATATATATATATATATATATATATACAGATGCAATAGATTCACCATGGGGGAAGCGTAGTCTCAATATGAAGATAAACACCAACGTAATCAGGAACATCTTTAATAAGCGTAGTCTCAATATGAAGATAAACACCAACGTAATCAGGAACATCTTTCAGTATACCGCAAACCCACTTTCACAGGATTAACCATGAAATTCAACTCAGCAATCCCAATTCAGTTTAAACGCAATTTGGTGTCGACCCTGCTGACCAGAGCTTATAATATTTGTTCATCCTATTCTGCTTTACACTCGGAATTGAGTTTTCTTACGAAAACATTGTTCCCTAATGGTTTCCCAATGTCTTTCACACAAACCCATATGGGAAGACAACTAAATAAGATCTGTAACCCACCTACTCCTAAACTCACAGCAAACAAATCACCTGTATATTGTATCTTGCCATTTTTAGGTCCAAAAAGTTTTTCCATACGTAATAATATATCGCGTTTAGTTAGGGAATTTTACCCTCAAGTATGTCTTAGAACAATTTTCAAACCCAGCAACACCATTGGACAATGGTTCAAACATAAAGACCGAATCCCTGACGCTCTGCAATCCTCTGTTGTCTATAATTATAACTGTAGTCGCTGTAATGCGTCTTATATTGGACAGACAAAGAGGCAATTACGAGTAAGAATTGCAGAACATCGGGGACGGTCATATAGAACCGGTCTACCTATGGCTAAGCCACCTTTCTCTGCCATCCGAAATTGCTGTGAAGCCTTAGGCCATCCCATAAGCGAATCTGATTTTTCTGTTGTCCACGCTTGTCGTGACGAGGTAACACGCCTCCTGGCTGAATCACTCCTCACTCACCACCTACAGCCCACACTGGGCACACATGACTGCTCCACGCCCCTTCTCTGTTTTTAAGGTTTGACTTATGTATTGTCTTATTACATGTATTTCTGTTTAAATTTTCTTTGTACTTAGTAGCATCCCACCAGCGTTAGCTATGTATAATTCATTTCCTCATCTTATCATAATAATTCTTCACTTGTATTTTATTAGACATTGTGTTTTACTTTGGGTTTTTTACTTTAGTTTTCGTATTTTTATCATAGACATAGTGTTTACTTTGATTTTATTGTATTTTCTATAGGTTTGAAAATGACAAACGAGTTGTCGAAACGTCACCAATTTATTAAAGATGTTCCTGATTACGTTGGTGTTTATCTTTATATATATATATATATATATATATATATACACATATATATTATATATACAGTACCCTCGTTTCCAGCACGCGTTAGTCCAGCACGATTCGAGTCTAGCACGGTGAGCAATTAATTAGTATTATTTAATACGATTTAATTACTGCAACACGAGTGTGTTAGCATAACACGCACAGAGCTCCGAGAAATGGGCCAAATCCGCAGAGTTCACTCTAGCACAATTACCCCCAGTCCAACACGGCCATACTGGACATTCCCATGATGATGATAGCCAATGAAAAACTTCTGATCAAGTAGCCTTCCCCGACCGCTATCGTGACGTGATCGTGATGCCGCCCAATTAAAAACCCTTCTGGTGTCACGTGATGTTTTGTTTACATTTCTCCCGCCACAGAGCCACTCAGTCGCATAATTGCATTGGAAGGTGCTTTTTTCTTGCTGCATTTTCTGCCCTTGTTACTGCATTTTACCCTGCTCACGATGCCTAGGAAGCCTTCTGAGAACCTCAAGAAGCGTTGGCACCTCCCTCAGGCCACCAAGCTAGAAAGCATCGAGAGGAAGAAGAATGGGGAGAGGAAAGTTGACATTGCCAAGGCCTACGTGTCCGACTCTGGGCAAAGGCTCAGGGCCTATTTCTTGGGGGCAGTGGCCTATCCCAAGGCCCAGTAGTCCTCCTACACCTCCACATGTCACCACTTCGGCGCTAACACCCACCGTCCATATTGAATACATGCCAGGGCTCTCTCATACAGGACTAGTGTACTATATATATATATATATATATATATATATATATATGTATGTATATATAGAGATAGAAAGAGATATATATATATATATATATATATATATATATATATATATATGTATATATAGAGATAGATAGAGATATATATATATACAGGGTGTTTCAAAAGTCCCTCATTATTTTTAAAAATTTTTTTAAAATTGTAATTACAAGAGGAACCATATGACAATTTGGTTGCTGAGTCTACGATTCACGAGAATTTTGGTGGCATCAGACTTGGCTTCATTTAAAGTCACTGGTACACCTCAATGTGGGCACCACCTTTTTCGAAACAAGCGAGCCACCTTTTTACGCATTCTTGGCCGACATTGGACAACATTTCGGGAGTAACAGAAGCACATGCATTCCTGATCCGCTTTTCTAGTGTGGGGAGGTCTCGTGGCTTGGTGGCATACACTTTGCACTTAATGTAGCCCCACAAAAAGAAGTCACATGGTATAAGATCCAGTGAGCGAGCAGCCCATTCGATAGGACCACGGCGACCAGTCCTCCGATCTGGGAACTGTTAATTCAAAAATGAGCGAACCTCATGTGAGTAATGAGCAGGTGTTCTGATTTGCTGGAAAATGACTTCATGCATGTCAGCTACAGCTGACAGTTGGGGGATGCAGAACTCTGAAGCATACGATGTTGATGTTCATGGAATTTCCATCTTTATTCTGGAAGAAGAACGGACCAGTCAGCCCAGCTGAAGAGATGGCACACCAGATGACCAATTTTGGCGTCTCTTTCATGTTTACAGATTTCCACAGGACTATGAGTTCCCCAGATGCGGGTGTTGTGCTGATTGACACGACCAGAAAGGTAGAAGAGAGCTTCATCACTGAGCCACATGTGCTCCAGGATCGATAGGTCCCTTTCGCAGTGATGTAGCAGTTTCTCACACATCTCCACCCGGCAATCGTAGTCTTGAGGTTCCAGCTTCTGAACCACCTGGATCTTGTACAGATACATCTTGAAATCACGCCACAAAATCCGTTAGATAGATGTCACGCTGATGTTCAGTTCTGCAGCTGCTCACTGAATGGACTTTCCTTGACGCTGAGCAAAAGCTTCGTGGACAGATTTGACATTCTCCTCACTTCGCCCAATTCGAGGTCTTCCTGATCGGGGTTTGTTCTTAATGGATCCAATCTCCATAAATTTCTGGTGGGTGGCGACGCTGGTGTTCCTATCCAGTGCATTATGCTGTCCGTAGACTGCCCGGAATCGTTGCTGCACTTCAACCACCGATTGGAAAATCTCCTGCCATGCAGCGATTTTACACATCCCTTCTAGAGTCAGCATGGTATCAGAAGAAAACGGTTCAAAACTTCAAGTGTAGACTCAAAATTCTCAGCTACTGAATAAGAGTTTACCACAAGATGAACGTCGTTGGTAGATTACCTGCAGAGAATATTGAGAATAAAATTAGTGAGGGACTTTTGAAACACCTCATATAGAGAGAGAGAGCACTCACCATTCACTCACTCGATGTAGTGCTGCTGTCGGGTGTCTGCCCTTTCCTCTCCTCCATCCTTCTTTCCTTCCATCCTCTTCTGTCTTACGTTCCTTCATTCTATCCTAGTCCTTCTGCCTACGGGTAACTTTACACTCCCTCTTCTGTCTTTCCTTCCTTCATTCTATCCTCTTCCTTCTGCCTGTGGGTGACTCTGTGCTGAGTGACAAGCCAAATGGTTTCCTGTACACCAGGAAACCATTTACTATGCAGGGTGGTAACCATATAACCAAATTTTGGCGCCTGGTGGTTTACTGGGTAATTATTGCGCTCCAATCGAATTGAGCCGGTGAGGGTTTATATCCAAGGGATGGTTGGGGTTCATTGCGCATGTAATGCCACTCAGGGATGAGTGAGGCTGGTCACTCTCATCTTAAATGTCGGGACCAACTGCCTAGCCCCGGGCTCCTACGCTCCTCATGGGGCAATATAGGATTAGATAATAGATAGATAGATCTATCTATCTATTGCCAGACGCCTCAATCCCGTTTGGAGTGGCCACAAACAAATCGCCTCCAAGTCGCTCTGTCCCCCTCCATTTCACTGCCCTGCTCCCAACTCACACCCCCCTCTCTCATATACCTCTCCACCCCATCCCTCCATCTCATCCTCGGCCTCCCCCTCCCTCTTCCCCCCTCCACTTCACTCACATACACTCTCTTCGTCAGTCTTTCACCCTCCATCCTCTCCACATGGCCAAACCACCTCTGTGTGTTCCTCATAACGCTTCCTATCACATCCACATCAACACCACAATGCTTCTTTGTATCCTCATTCGTCAGCCTGTCTCTCCATGTGACTCCATAGGCTCCTCTTAAATAACTCACTTCCACTGCTCTCACTCTTGACTTGTGCCCTTCCAACAACATCCAAGCTTCACTTACGTACGTTAGAGTTGGTATCACAATACTGTCATGTAGTAACTTTTTCACTTCCCTGCTCACTTCCTTGTTTCTTATCACTGCTTTCAAAGAACCAGCAACCTTTCTTCCCTGATGTACCCTTTCAAGCACTTCACCCTCCAAACCTCCATCCTTACTCATCACACTGCCCAAGTATTTAAATGTACTCACATTTTCCAATTCCTCACCATCCAGCCTCGCTGTACATTCACTGACTTCACCTCTCTCAAAGACCATCACTTTACTCTTCCCTACATTCACCTTTAGATACCATTTCTTATACACACTCCCAAACTCATCCACCAAGCCTTGCAGCTCCCCTTCGTCTTCGCTCAACAACACAGTATCATCTGCAAACAACAGTACAGGGAGTTTCCAAACACTATCCTCTCTCACCAGGGCCACTCCAACATCCACTACCCTACCTTGTACCTCTTTTATTACCCCATCCATGTACAGATTGAACAACCATGGAGACATGACACATCCCTGTTTCAACCCAACTTTCAAAGAGAAAAATTCACGTAGTTCACCATCCACACGCACTGCAGCCTTCGCACCATCATACATGCTCTTCACAGCATTCAACAACTTCCCATCTACTCCATATATTCTTAACACTCTCCACAATCTTTGTCTATCCACCCTGTCATATGCTTTCTCCAGATCCATGAAAGCCGCATACAACTTCTTTCCCTTCTCTAGAAACTTTTCCACTAAAGATCTAAGAATGAATATCTGATTTACACAACCTCTTCCCTTCCTAAAGCCTCCTTGTTCTTCTCCAACTAATTTCTCTGTTCTTTCTCTAACTCTGTCAATAAGTATCCTACCATACACTTTTCCTATTATACTAAGAAGACAAATGCCCCTATGATTACCACACACTTCTTTTTCCCCTTTTCCTTTGTACAAGGGAATAATTATACCTGACTTCCAATCCTCCGGGGCTCTACCTTCCTCCCAGGCCAATCTGCACATCTTCCACATCCATTCTACTACTATCTCTCCCCCATGCTTCAGCATTTCACGACACACTCCATCAATTCCTGGGGCTTTCCCCAATTTAACTTTCTTCATTGCTTCCACAACTTCTATCCTACTGATTTCTTCCTGTCTTCTCACCTCCCTCCTTCTCCCAGCCATTCCCCAGCCACTTATACTCGCCTTACTTCCATCCTCTACGTTCAACAAATCCTTAAAGTGTTCTCTCCATCTGCTCACTTTTTCTCCCTTCTCCACTAGTAATATACCATTTTTATCTTTCACTCCCCTACTAACTTCACTTCCACACTGTCTTACTCTTTTCACCTCTTTCCAGAACATTTTCTTAGATATATATATATATATATATATATACATACAGTACTCGTCAGAAGTATTCAGCGTTGTCCGCCGGGCACGCAATATTTATGGCCCAAAAAGAATCACCCATTTTTGGGGGTAAGTATTGAGCCACAAGTTTGAGCTCCGAGCATGACGTCACGGTAGCCTGAGGCCTTCCGACATGCTGGTTGGTTCCCGCCTCAGTCGCCCACGGGCTGCCTGAGAGAGAGGAACTCCGCCGAGTGTCCCTCTCAAATTGCGCCATTTTTTACCGAGTGTCCCGCAGTGTTTTGGCCTTTAAAACTTTGTTATGGCACCTACCCGTGAATTATCGAGTGAAATCATATCCCAGATCATTGCTCTAAAGGAGGCAGGCCACCAGGCAAAGGAAATTAGTGAATTGGTTGGTGTGGCACGATTGACAGTGCGTCGTTGGTGTGCGCGGTTTCGGGAGGAAAACAGTGGTGAAGTTCCCACAAAGAAACCGAGGTCTGGTAGGCCTAGGAAAACTTCCCCAAGGTCTGTTAATGTTTTAAAACGTGCAGTGGAGTTTAATCCTCGTGTGAGTGCAAGGAAAATTAAGGAGAGCAACCCAGAAGTGTTTGGTGAGGTGTCAGTTAGAACAGTGTCTCGTAGGGTGCATGAGCTTGGTTACACAAGTCACAGGCCTGTGAAAAAGCCTCTTCTCTCTAGCAGCCAGAGAATTCGTAGGCTTGCCTTTGCTAATAAATATCTAAACTGGGGTGAGGAGCAATGGTTGTCAGTGTTGTGGTCTGATGAGGCAACGTTTAGTGTTACCTGTAACAGAGGAGCACGCAAAGGTAGTGACCCACTTGACCCACGGTATGTAGAAAGCACAGTTAAACATCCTGATTCACTCATGGTATGGGGTTGTTTCTCAGGGAAGGGTTTGGGGAAGCTTGTTGTACTTCCCAAGAACCTCAGAGTGAATCAGGATGTTTACCTGGAGCTTCTGTGTGATCATTTACCAGACTCCTTCGAGCTAACAGGTGCACGAGTGTTTCAGCAGGACGGTGCACCTGCTCACAAGGCCAAATCGGTCACCAATTGGCTTCGTGACTGCGAGGTATCATTCATGACAGACTGGCCAGGAAATAGCCCAGACCTCAACCCGATTGAAAACCTCTGGTACCTCGTAAAGAAGAGTCTCCAAGGGAAGGACGTGAGCTCTCTGCCTAAGCTGGAAGCCGCCATTCGTGACTCCTGGGACAAAATATTGCTCCAGCACCTCAGGAGCCTCGCCCTTTCACTTCCAAGACGTCTCAGGTCCGTGAAGAAACGTAAAGGCTACCCTACGAAGCACTAAAGGTAAATAAAATGCATTATTTATATGCTTTTTCAATGATGAAAGGTTTGTTTCTCAGGAGGGACGCAGGGCGCTCCATACTTCTGACGAGCACTGTATATATATATATATATATATATATATATATATATATATATATATATATATACAGTAATCCCTCCAATATCCGACGTAATAGAGCCAAAGGCATGTCCGGATAGTGATCCTGTCCAGATATTGGGCCCCAGCCTCCTGGACTTGTACTTATGGACCCTAACTCAGAAAAACACCTGTACAACCCTTCTGGACATGCATTGCACCTATTGAAGACCCAAATCACACCAATAAGGGACATAAAAGACTGAAATAAATGCAAAAGAACCATAAAATGAGGTTTTAGAGGTGAGTTTTTACAATATTAAACATTCTGGGTACTTACAAGTCCCTGGCTCCTGGACTGATTTGAACCACCAGTTTGCAGTCCACAGTTAATCCTCTGCACTCTAAATTCTAATTTCTTAACCCTGCACAACACTGTAAATTCCCGTGTGTTCTTGTGGCAAGGTATTGCAGTTTATTCACTGTTTATTCACAAAAAACAAGCACCTGTGGCTTGCACTGCTATAAGCATCTGCTCTTGATCGGAGTTTGGCTGTGACTGTTGATGATGGCAGGGTAACAGAGTTGCTAGATCGCAACTGCCACATTACCAATCTCCTCAACTTTCATTACCAAATTCATAAAGCTAGCATTTATTCTTCACTAATTATATATACAGGTGGAAATACATGTAATCACTCTCCTTATAATTAACACCATGTTGATTATTTTAATGCTATGTAGGGTAGCAGATTAATCAGAGAGAGCAAACAATCCACCATCTCCATCCTGTGTATCCTCATACATGTGAAAAATCCATTTGGTAATGCATTATTCTGATTCATTATCAAACGAATTTTTCATTACCAAATTGGCCCACACTTGGTAATGAAAAATACCAAATGGCAACCCTGACAGGGGAGGGGGGAGGGGGAGGAAGGAAGGGGTGAAGGGACCATGGTGTAACAGCTGTTCGGCGCCACACGGCACTTTCAAATTACGGGAGGGAAAAAAGTCAGATTTTTTTCGATTTTTTTTGCGTTTTTTGGCCCATTCTGGAAATATTGGATCCCGGAACGATTATTTCCGGTTAGTGGGGATGTTCAGGTATTGGGCGTTCGGATATTAGAGGGATTACTATATATATATAGTAACCTCTCAGCTAACACGAGTTAAAAAAAAAAACATGTTTTCCTTTTAACACGAGCAAATATTTAAGGAGTTATGTTTAACTAACAAGGGTTTCTCGATTTAATGCGACTTTACACATACGTGATGGTTTCAAATTAGCCGTGCTCGCCTTGGACAGTCCCGAGCTGATAGACCGTGTGTGGCAGTTTATGCATAAATACAATTTATTACTTGTCTGTTGCTTAAACTGGTTTTATTCAAACTATAATATTCGAAAATGAAGTTTGGCCCCATTCTGAGCAATTTGGCTCATTTTCAGACAAAATTTGGCCAGGAAAGTGATAGCAGATCTATATTGTTACAACTTGATGCTGCAGAACAGAAAGAAGAAAACCACTCAGACCTAGATAGAGCAGTTCTTTATAAAGAAGACAGAAAACTTAAGGGAGTTATCCTCATCACCAGTAGCACGGGAGTCAGAGGAAGAGGAAGAGGAAGGACAGCGGAGCAAAGAGGGACGGCAGAGCGAGGAGGGACAACAAATTTAGGGTGGGAGCGGCGGGGGTGGGGTCGCTGGGTGAGGAGGGATAGCAGCAGACGACGAGTGATGCATAGATGAAGTGAGGCTGTGTGTTGTTATTGTTTGTGAATTACTTAGTGTAATGAAAATGTTGCTTTTACTGTAGTGTTCTTAAGACCTACTATTGCATTAATAATGTTGAGGAATTTTCACAATGCCGTGAATGAAGCTGACTTGAAAACAAATCCACGTAAAAAACGAAAACAGTATGTATTTGGGGAGAAGTAAACAACGCTTCGGCCCAACTAGGGCTCAAATGTTGTTTATTTCTCCCCAGATATACTGTTTTTGTTATTTACTTGGATTTTCCTTCAAATTAAAATTGTTGCTTTTAAGTTTAGAGTAGCTTAACTCCCCAAATGGGTAGACTTTCACAGAGTCCAGGAACGGAACCCCCAATATTACCATTGTTTCTTATGGGAAAATTATGTTTAAGAAACGCTTTTTTAACTAACTCGACCTCTCCAAGAACCTAACCCTCGCGTTATTTGAGAGGTTACTGTATAAAAGAATTTGGGAGTTGCTTTGCTTTACATATAAAAGGTATTACTACCAAAAGCCTGGAATCAGTTATTGGTGAGATGTATTGCTGGTAGGGGTGTGGGTTGGCTGGACTTGTCTCAGCCTACACTAGTGATGTCATGTTTTGTATGAAGAGGCCTTGTTTGAGAAGGCTGTGACCTGGGCAGTTTTATATCCAAGGGGTGGTTGGGGTTTATTGCTCTTATAATGCCACTCAGGGATTAGTGAGGCTGGTCCCTCTCGTCTTAAATATCAGGACCAAGTTGCTTAGTCCCGGGCTGCTACGTTCCTCAAGGGGCAACACAGGATTAGGTAATGATGATGATCTTGCATTTTTTTTTTTTTATGACCATTCCTTCAACTTGTTTCATGCCTAGGCATGTAATTCATATTGATTTAAGTTATTTCTGTAAGATTATTTGGCAGGAATGATGTACAGTATATACAGTACTGTATTTTCCTTTTTTTTTTTTTTTTTTACGGGAGGGATGACTTTTTTGCATCTATGACAGTTGATAGTGCGGTAACCATTAGACATATGAGAGTGAAATATACATTTTCAAGGGTGTAAATTCAATCTCTTGAAATCTAAAAGACGAAAGTTTATCTTTGTGGAAGTTGAAAATTCAGACCCGAAGTAAGGCTGGGGGGATAGTCAGGGTGGGATTTTTGCAGTCTTTAGGAGTTAATCCTCCAAATTCCTGGCTGCACCTCACAGTTATACGAGGACATTAACTTATATGCATATCGTGCCATCTACCATCTGCACTTATTCTCATAACAATCACATCAATTATGGATCAGGGATAAAGTATATGACAAAGTGAGCAAGAAGGAATTATAGAAGTTTTTTCATAGGTACAATGTAAAAGACAAGCTGAGGGATTTATGATGGCAGTGAAGCTTGCAGAGTGATGTTTTGAGCGAATTGTTCAGCATCAGTATTGGAGTGGGACAAGGATGTGTGATGTCCCCGTAGTTGTACATTATAAATTATGTGGATGGAGTTGCAACTGAGGCCAAAGCCAGAGTTACTGGGACTGGCAGAAATGAAGTTGGCAGTGAATGATGTTTGATTGGTTATTCTAAAACAGGTGTCTGCAGATGATGCAGTTTTGTTAAAAATGTATGGAATCTTTATAAAGTGGTGAATTTTTGTGAAAGTTTGGAAGTGATAAGTTGTTGAAGTAACTGAAGCAGATTAAGTGATAGTTTTGTGTAACATATTCTACCCTGATGTTTTATGTTTCAGTTTTACCGAGCAGTGCTCATTATCCCTGACATCTACAACCGTGACCATGTCAAGAAGCTCACACACCTCCTTCTGAATGATCTGGGTTTTGGAGGCTGTTTTGTTTTGCAGGTAAGTGTACACTCGCACAAGAAAGATATCGGTGCACTGTGGGTGCAATGCCATCCAAAATGATTCGACCATGCAGCATTGACAGCCCGTTAACACCTGTATATATTATAACATTTACGGCCATTTCCTACACATTATGAAGGACACAAGAGTTATATCTGATATAGCAGTCATCTGTCGTCTGGGATGCCTGCGTGTGGGAGGATAGAACCGCAAATTCCATCCCTTTGTTCCGTGTGTCATAATATTTAACACACATTCTGCACCTTTACTTTTTCGTGTGAGTGTACATTATACCTTATACTTCAGTGATCCATTCACAAGGACTGGTTGGTTATTTAAGAGTCCTGGAACATGACCACAGAAACAAGCATTGTTATGAAAAAAAAAACATAACTTTCCAGTCCCAAGAACTAACTGTCATATACCTAAAGCTAACTTAGGGTCTTTCCCATCCATCATCCAATCCTACATTGCCCCATGAGGGGCGTAGGAGCCCGGGGCTAGGCAGTTGGTCCCGACATTTAAGTTAAGAGTGAAGGGTCTTTCCCACAGTCCCTATATCAAAATTGTATGCTGAAGTTTAAGTAGGGAAAGATTTACCACAATTTGTAGGAGTTGTTCCAAGACATTGAAGTGGAAGCATGCTATGGCTTTCACAAACCCCACATTTAAATACAGTATTTGTAACAAGGTAACCCTTTACCTGCCAAAAACATAGACTAATTTAAATAATTTATGTAAAAAATGTTATAACATGCTAAAAGTACAGTGCAGGTATACAATGCTAAGGAATTGTGTTAAAACCAGCAGGCTTTAATGTATGGAACAATAGGTCAAGGGCAAGCTGTGTGTGTGTTCTTACCTAATTGTTCTTACCTAATTGTATCTTTACAGGATTGAGTCAAGCTCGTACTGTCCCGTGTCTTAAACCATATTTATCGTACATATCCTTAAATTTGTGAATTGTTTTGGCACACACTATTTCATTCGGTAGTGCATTCCATTGATCAATTCCTCTGTTTGGGAAACTGAATTTCCTTACGTTTTTATCACCTCTCTTCTTATGCAGTTTTTTGCAGTGTCCTTTTGCTGATGCTTCTCCATATGTTAAGTAATCATTTATGTCTATTTTCTCCTTTCCTGATATGCTCGTATATAGCATTATCATGTCACCTCTTTTCCTTCTCTCCTGTAGTGTTGGTAGAGTCAGTTTATTTAGTCTTTCTTTGTAGCTTAGGTCCCTTAAGCTTGGTATCCATCTTGTAACGGCCCTTTGAACTTTTTCAATCTTGTGTATATGCTTTTTGAGATGAGGACTCCAGACTACGGATGCATATTCCAGGGTTGGTCTAATGAATGATGTTATTATCCTTCTTAGCATGTCTTCATTTATGTATGTGAATGCTATTCTCATATTTGCAAGCAGTGTATACATGTTCCGTACCTTCTCGCTGATGTGGTCAGCCGGAGATAGTCTGTTATTGATAATCACACCTAGGTCTTTCTCTCTTTCTGATGTGTATAGGGTTTTATTTCCTAACTTATATTCCCAATCAGGTCTTTTTCCACTTTTACCAAACTTGATTACATGACACTTGTCCACATTGAATTTCATTTGCCATGTACTACTCCATTCATGAAGTTTATTTAATTCTTCTTGTAGCTCCCTACAAGAGTCTGTGCTAGTAATTCTCCTTTGTAGTTTTGCATCATCTGCAAACATATTCAGATAGCTCTCATTTCCAGTGTTACTGTTTATATCATTTATATACACTAAAAACATAATTGGTGCCAGCACCAAACCCTGTGGTACTCCACTTGTCACTTCTTTCCATGATGAGTAGTTTCCTCTTAGTACTGTCCTCATTTCTCTTTTTATGAGAAAGTCTTGCATCCAACAAAACAGTTTGCCTCGAATTCCTCCTTGATGGTACAGTTTCCATAAAAGTCTTTGGTGTGGTACTGTGTCGAAAACTTTCTTGAATCTAAATAGATACTGTCCACCCATCTTTCCCTTTCCTGTATTGTGTTTGTTACTCTCTCATAGTAGCTCAACAGATTAGTAACACATGATTTTCCTTTTCTGAAACCAAACTGTCTTTCTGTTATCATACTGTGTTCTTCTAGATGATTTACCCAAGCTTTTTTCTAATGCCTTGCTTACAACACTGGTCAGTGATACTGGTCGGTAGTTGAGAGGATTTTGTCTATTTCCTTTCTTGAATAAGGGGACTATATTTGCTTTTTTCCAAATATCAGGTAGTTTCCCTTGACTCAAGGATTTCTTGAAAATTAAAAATAATGGTTTACTTAACTCCTTTGCACATTCTCGTAATACCCAACATGAAATTTCATCAGGACCACTTGCTTTTCCTCTGTCTAATCTACTTAACTCCTCCTGTATTACTTTTTCTGCTATTTGTATATCTGGTAGTATGTGTGGACATGCGTGTTCCACATAGTCCCTCTCAAAATTTTTTTCTTCTGTAAAAACTAATTGGAAATTCTAATTTAGTGCTTCACAGATATCTTTCTCTTGTGTATAAGTGATTCCCTCATCTGTAATTGATTGTATTATATCTTTTACTTTGGTTTTGCTTCTGATATAGCTGTAAAACAGCTTTGGTTGATCACTACTTTTATTTATTATATCCTCCTCAAACTGTTTTTGGGCTTCCCTCCTTATTCTTGTATAGTCGTTTCTTGCCTGTTTGTAATTATTATACGCCCTTTCACTATTGTGTCTTCTGTATCTATTCCACAACAGATCTCTTCTTTCTTTCGATTTTTTACATTCTGTATTGAACCATTTCTGTATATTCTTATCTGCTTTTTTGTGCTGTGGGATGTACTTTTGGACTCCTATTTCATAAAATTCAAAAAAAAATTTATATACAGCATTTAAATCTTGTCCTCTAAGCTCATTTTCCAAATCTACTTCTAAGAAATACTTCTTTAGATCTTGATAATTTCCCTTTTTATAGTTTAGGCTCTTTTTGTAACTGTCATTGCTGTTTACTATGTCATATGGTATCCTGAAGTTATAATTTAGCACTGCATGATCGCATTTGCCGAGTGGAGGGTGATATATTAAACTGTCAATGTCATTTTCTTGCCTAGTAAATATTAGATCTAGCACTGAAGGTACATCAAGTCCTCTTTTTCTGGTGGTTTCCCTCACATGTTGCGTTAAGAAAAACTCTTGTACGAGATCTAGGAGCTTTTGGTCCCAACAGCTCTCTTGGCTATTTATATCTAGAGTATTCCAATTTATATTTGTATTGAAGTCCCCAGTTCGTATAATTCTTTCCGATTTCTCTTCCATTTTATGTAGCAATGATCTTATACTCTGAATTGTACTCTCTGCCAGGTCCTCATATTCGTCTCTTTCCCATGTGTTTGATCTGGGTGGCATGTACAAATTGGCTACAATTATTTTACCTTCAGATGTGTTGATCTCTACTGCAATCAGTTCTACTTGTGATGGTATATCTAGGTTTATTTCCTTGACTTTTAGATTTTTCTTAGTTAATATTATAATTCCTCCTGCTTTTTTTAAATTTCTGTCTCTTCTCCATATATTGTATTCCTCTAAGTTTAGTATGTCATTGGATATCCTTGGTGTTAATTTTGTCTCAGTTAGGCATATTATTTGTGGTTCATTTTCTCTGACATAATCATTCATCTCTAGTAATTTAGATACCATTCCATCCATATTTGAGTACATCAACTTTATCATCTTGTTTATATACTTGTCATGACATGGTTCTACTACCTTCCTCCTTTTTCTTCCATCCTGTTTGTATACCACTTTTGTACCTGCAATCCTATTACTTTGTAAAAAAAAAATTCTTCTTCTCCTCTTCTGATCTTCCCTTATTTTTTGTTTTTGCTTCCTCCCTTTTCTCTTTCAGTAATTCCAGTTCCTCTTGTGTTAGGCATCTTTTTATCCATACATTTTTGAACTCCTCTTTTTCCATAAGATTCTTTGCATTTTTTAGTATCTCTTCCACAGTGTTTACACTCTGGAAAGTCACCTTCAGAGGTCTTGTCTTGCTTTTCTCGTATTTCCCTAACCTTTTGTGTTCCTCTATGTCTTTACTACAGATTTCCTCTGATACTTCTTTCAGTAAGCTCATTACATTTGCAAAATGTCTCTAGCGATCTTGTTTTTAACTTCTTCCTCTTCTATACCAGTGATTACTATTGATTTATTTATATCTACTGAATCTCTGACTAACTTTGGATTGTTTTGGATTATTCTTTTCACTTCCTTTTTAATGCCTTTGTCCTCCACCCTTGTTTCTAAGTCTTTCTTTACTTTCACCATTTCAGCATACGTGGTTTCTACATCATTTTTGTAGCTTTGCACAGCTTCATTGACCTGTGTTATCTTCTCCTCAATATCACTGCTCTGGTCCATAAGACTGCTTGCCTGCCTAATTGTCTCTGTGTTATTTTTGAACTCTTCCATAACACTCTCGTGATTGACTACTGTGCTTGCCATTTCACTCACTTTCTTCCTAAGCGTACTCAATTCCACTGTTAGTTCACTGATGGTTGTGTCTTTCTTATTGGCCTCCCTTCCTAGTTTTTCTATCTCTTCCTTTTGCAAGTGCATTTGCTTCTTTATTTCATCAATTTCATTTTTGAAAGCCATTTCTAGTTTGTGTACACGTTCCACCAGTCTATTGTGAGTCTCCACTTCAACCAGTTCTTGGTAGAAATCATCATTTTGCTTTTTACTTTTATCCCTTTTCTTTTCCAAATTTGTTTTACTGAAGTATGTATCCATTTTGTAATACTAAATGAACAGAGTATGTACTTACAGAGTATGTACACTTTCCCCGTGTTGCTGTAGTCTAAACAGACCCAGTGTGTGTGTGTGTGTGTGTGTGTGTGTGTGTGTGTGTGTGTGTGTGTGTGTGTCTGTGTGTGTGTGTGTATACATATATATATTTATGTATATATATATATTTGTGGTAGGTGAGGGCACTCACCATCCACTGACTTGATGTAGTGCTGCTCTCGGGTGTCTGCCATTTTCTCTCCTCCTTCCTTCTTTTGTTCCTTCCTCTACTGTCTTTCTTTACTTCATTCATTCCTCGTCCTCCTGCCTATGGGTTACTTTATGCTCCCTTTTCCATCTTTCTTTCCTTCATTCTTTCCTCATCCTTCTACCTATGGGTGACTTTACACTGAGTGACAACCCAAATGGTTTCCTGTACACTAGGAAACCATTTAATATGCTGGGTGGTAACCATATAACGAAATTATGGCACCTGGTGGTTTAGTAGGTAATTACGGCTCTCCAGTGGAATTGAGTTGGTGAAGGTTTGTAACCAAGGGGTGGTTAGGGTTTAATACTCATGTAATGCCATTCAGAGATGAGTGAGGCTGGTCACTCTCGTCTTAATTGTCAGGACCAACTTGCCTAGCCCCAGGCTCCTATGCTCCTTATAGGGCAACGTAGGATTGGATGATGGAAGGATATATACCTGTATTTATATCTGCCTGTCTATCTATCTATCTATCTATCTATCTATCTATCTATACACATATAGTGTATATATATAAATATATATATATATGCAGTGAGTGGGACTTGTGCTGTGTCTGTCCCCCTTTATTATTAATACTGAAGATGACAAAACAAAATAAGTTTCAAAGCAAGCCTGAGGACAGTAAATCACCCATGGGGATGAGGGTGGGTTCATGGAATGTGGGAAGTTTGAGGGGAAGAGCAGGGGAAGTCGTTGAGGCATTCAGTAGGAGGTGGGTAAGTCGTTGAGGCATTCAGTAGGAGGTGGGTGGATGTGGCGTGTTTGCAGGAAGTCCGGTACAGGGGTGGATCAGCCAGAAAGATTGTTGGGAAGGACTGTTGCTATAAGTTGTTTTGGCAGGGGGGGGACAGACGGATATGGAGGTGTTGGTGTGATGGTTGTGGAGAAATGGGTGGAATATGTTATGAATGTTTTGAGAGTAAGCGATTGGATATTGGTAGTGAAAATTCTGTTGGGAAGAAAGATAGCTGCGATTATATCGGCATATGCTCCACAGGCAGGATTGGATGAATCAGAGAAAGATAGATTTTGGGATGATTTAATACGTGTAGTGGGTGGTATGCGGGATGATGAGGTAGTGATTTTGGGAGGGGACTTAAATGGTCATGTAGGTGAAGCAGCACAGGGTTATGAAGGAGTGCATGGGGGATGTGCGTATGGTCTAAGGAATGCAGAAGGGGAAAGGATACTCGAGTTTGGGGAGGCAACGGACATGATTGTGTGCAACACATATTTTAGGAAAAGAGACACTAGGTTAATTACGTATGAGTCTGGGGGAAATAGCAGTCAGATAGATTATTTTCTGGTTAGGAGGGCCGATAGGAGGTTAGTTAGTGATGTTAAAGTTATAGGAAGTGAGGAGTGTGTGCAACAGCACAAACTATTGATTTGCGATATGGTGCTTAAAGAACAAGTGATGAAAAAGATGACTTATGTACCTAGGAGGAAAATATGGAAGCTGAAAAACCAAGTAGTACGGGATGCCTTCTATAGCGAGTTGAGGAGAGTGGTGGCTGAACAGGGAGCTGTAGACAGAGGCGTTAATGAACAGTACAGAGCCCTCAAGAACAATTTCTTGAGAGTTACTGATGTAACATGCGGCTGGACAAGAGGACCACCAAGACATAAAGTAACTTGGTGATGGGATGAGGGTGTAGAAGCTGCAATTAAGGAGAAAACAAGGCTTTTCCGGGAATGGAAGAAGGGTGGTAGCAAAGAGGAATATTTGGCTGCCAAGCATAGGGCTAGAAGAGAGGTATACAGGGCAAAGTCTGAGTCACAGAGACAATTACTTGATAACCTAAATCATGGGGAAAGGAAAAATATATTTAGGGTGGCAGGTCAGGTGAAGAGGGATAATCGGGATATCATAGGTGAGCAGTGTGTGAAGAATGATGAAGGAAGGGTACTAGTGAACAGTGAGGATATTAAAGATGCATGGAGAGAGCATTATAACCGGTTGTTGAATGAGGAGTTTGACTGGGACAGGGAAGGTTTGGAGCCAGCAGATCCAGTGTCTGGCCCTTGGCCTTTGATTGATACTGCTACTGTGAGTGAGGCAATAGGCAGGATGAGGGTGGGGAAGGCAGCAGGTGTGTCGGGGTTGACTGCCGAAATGTTGAAGGCCTCAGGCGATATAGGGGTGAGTTTAGCCACTGACCTGATAAATAGGATTATTTATGAGTGTGTTGTCCCAGATGATTGGCTGAAGAGTGTAATTGTAAATGTGTATAAAGGGAAGGGTGATGCCCTGGAAAGAGGAAATTATAGAGGTATAAAGCTTTTAGATCAGATAATGAAGGTAATGGAGAGAGTTTTAGAAGGTATGATTAGAGAAAGAGTGAATATTGATGAGATGCAGTTTGGGTTCATGCCAGGTAGGGGGACCACTGATGCCATATTCATTGTTCGACAGCTTCAGGAAAAATATATTGGTAGGAGAAGGGATCTTTGTTTTGTTTTTGTTGATTTGGAAAAGGCCTTTGACAGAGTCCCTAGAGAGGTGGTGAAGTGGGCAATGAGAAAGCTTGGCTTGGAGGAGTGGCTGGTTAGGGTGATTATGGCCATGTATGTGGGTGCTCACACGCAGGTGAGAGTGAATGGAGATTTGAGTGATGAGTTTTCCGTGAATGTTGGTGTGCATCAGGGGTCAGTCTTGAGTCCCATGTTGTTTATCATGGTACTTGAAGCCCTTTCACGTGACTTTAGAAACAGACTCCCGTGGGAGTTGTTGTATCCTGATGATTTGGTGTTGATTGCAGAGAATGAAAGGGAGGCAGAGGAAAGGTTTAGGAAGTGGAGAGATGGTATGGGGCAAAAGGGTTTAAGGGTAAATGCAGATAAAACAAAAGTGATGATATCTACGGTTGGTGGCGGTACTGTCAAAGACGAGAGAGAGTGGCCACGTGCAGTTTGCCACAAGGGCGTGGGAAGTAATTCCATCTTGTGTGGTATGTGTGATAAATGGGTGCATAAGAGATGCAATGGTATCAGAGGTAGACTGCAAGATAATGCTGATTTTATGTGTGCGGCGTGCCGGGGGGAGCAGGTGGAGATTGTCAGACGTGAAAGGATTGAACTTGCTGGTGAATCTCTTGAGTGTGTGGAAGAGTTTTGTTATTTGGGAGACATGTTGTGTGCTGGAGGTGGGGCTGGAGCTAGCTCTGTGGCTAGGGTGAGAAGTGGCTGGAAGAAGTTCAGGGAGCTCTTGCCTCTCCTGACATTGAGAGGGCTCTCCCTACATGCTAAGGGGTCTTTGTATGCAGCATGTGTTAGGAGTGTAATGCTGTATGGCATTGAGACCTGGGCAGTGAAGGAGGAAGATATTCACCGGCTCAGACGTACAGAAATGACAATGATTAGGTGGATGTGCAGTGTGTCCCTGCGTCCAAGGCCTGGAGGGGCTGGGTTTACAATGGAAGAGTTGAGAGGTAGGATGGGACTGGAGTGTATTGGTGTTGTGATGAGGAGAGGTAGATTGAGGTGGTTTGGACATGTGGAGAGGATGGGGGATGAAAATTGGGTGAGGAAGGTGAGAAGTGTTAATATTGGGGGTGGGGTTATGAGGGGTAGACCGAGAAAGACATGGGACGAGGTCATTAAGTGTGACCTTAGGGTTAAGGGACTGAACAGGGAGGCTGCAATGGATCGTGCAGTGTGGAGAGCCGCCATTAGGTGACCAAGGCCGACACATGCAAGCATGTTGGAGCCTTTAAAAACGAAAACGAAAATGAATATTTATGTACACCTATATACATATGCATATGATACCAAATGCAACAATCATATCTATATTGCTGAACTGTAGAGAAAGCAACCTGAAAGAGCAAATAGTATGCAAATAACATGACTGCATTAATTAAACAAATAAAGGATAAATAAGACTCACCTGTGGTAATGTTGTGTTGGAGACAGGATGCTGGCGGTCGGCAGCTGAGCAGTCCCGCTATTTCTCTCTCAGGTTTGAGAGAAAACAGCGGTGACTGCCATGCTGACTCGGTGCTGGGTGGTGTCGCGGCAGGATCATTCTGTGTTCGCTCGACAGTCTTGAAATAGGAGAGCAGACCACTGGTAGAGAGAGATGGTGAAGGTGATGATTTTGGCTTGAAGAAGTGGCTAATCTTCATTTGGGAAACACTAGCCTTCTTCCGCTGGCAGAGGTCATCATATCTCCTCAGTCCATCCAAGATGATGGCCTTGAAGTCCAGAGCCCTGTATAACTGAGGGTCATATTCCATTGCCTTTTCTGCTAGGCATCTGCCATCATCAGTCAGTTCACTACGTTGTCTGGTGATAAACGTCTTTGTGACCAGAGCATCTTTGCTTTCAGGGCCTCTTTCTCTTTCATGATGCCTCTCCAGTTCCTGATTGTGGGAAGTGAGGAGGTCAACCTCATCTTCTTCATTAGCCTCCTTGAAGCCAGGGAGACAATCTGCTTGTGCACAGCTGGAAAATCTTGGCCAGAAAAACTCTTGAAGCCATGCACACATGCAGGCCACAGCTTTTTCCACACTCCATCCATATTTGAGGAGGTTATAACATCCCATGAAAGTTTGATGAGCTCAAGAGCATGTTTAATGTTAACCCCTTAACCGTGGGGATGTCGGAAGCACTCCGTGCTCTCCCACGGGGATAATCGCTCTCCAACTGACTTTTTAAAAATATTTGCCAAAAATCAGTTATTAGTCCTAGAATATTATAATTACATATGCATATGGCACATACCTTCAGCTTTCTCCTGGGATGTTTGTTGAGCCTTCTTCGACTACCGTAGGACTTGCGGAGACTTCTGAAGTTGGGTAATGAAGTCTCCACTTTACACTTCCCGACACCCCTTAATATGATTACCACTGCCAGATATTATCACTAGAAACACAATTCTATGAATTTCAAGTAGTTTGGAATCCATACTTAAAAAAAAAAAAAAATGTGAAAGCAATGTAAATTACGAGTGTGTATGAGCTTTCCACCCGCGCTCATTCCCCGCTTTTATTCTGAGGCGGAGCTGTCATTTATTTATAAACACACTCACACTTTATATTCCTAGTACTTTATTACATTTATTTATATGTGCAATATTTATCCATAAGTTTCCTTCACAACTAGTAGTTTATTTTCACTCCAGGCATTCACTTTCTCGTTCAGTAAACTAGCGTAGAGAGCAAAGCTTTCACTTTCACAGATATATTTATTCAGAGGATGACAGGGGAGCTGAAGCCAGAGAGCAGAGAATTCAGAAGAATCAAGTTCAGGAACACGAGAGCAAGATAGGTTGTTGTGTACATATACACAACAGCCACCTTTGGCTTTGAAATGAGTATAAAGTAGGAGGATATAGAAAAGGGTTTGCTGTCAGTTGCCTCAGACAGCTGAGTCACTGTTAAGAAGAGAAGGTGAGGTTTAGAGGAGGAGAGGTGGTGTTCAACAGAGAGAAAGTTAGAGGAAAGGCTGCTAATTTTGCAAAAATGAAGAAGAAGTGAGTAAGACAGTAGTTCCAGGCATATTGAGTCATCAGCAGGAGAGGGGCGGATGGTGGAGGCATTTATGGTCCCCCCCCCTCCTGGGGACTCCGAGGCATGGTTATGGTACCCCATTTTTCATTAATTTTGAAAAGGTAGTGTAGTGTGTACTATGCATGTAGATTGATGTTGACAGTTAGAGAAACTTGTATTGGAGAGCATTCTAGCCTACTGTCCATGTAACTGAAACACTGAAAAAGTTCAGCAAAGGGGGATGATCAGGAACTATTCCCGAGGGCTGATGAAACAGGAGCTCCAGCTCTCCCAGTCATCAGCTTTCCATCCACCTTGGGAGTACTGCCCTGCTCGACTGGTGCTACAGTCTACACCTCTGATTATATGAGGCGTCTAGAGCCACAGGGGCATTCCCACCAATTTACTGGTTTTGAGTTAGGTAGGGGAGACAACAGGCTTAACCCTCTTCTCACTGACAGCACTGGTTGCCATACAAGATTCGGCCTTCTGGACAGTGGTAGAGGGGCTCAAAGTCACGTGGGTTTGTCCATGCTGCCAGGTGAACAGATCAGAGCAGGCAGGCATCTAAGCCACACAGCCCAAACCAATCAGCATTCTCACTCTCTGCCACTCCCCCAGAGCAGCCAATCAGCAAGCGTGTGGCCCGCCCGGTGTGACGGTGAGGCTTCCCTCCCGTGTTCACTCAGGTGTATAATTATTACGTAATGGATTTTTACCCCATTTATCATGGATTATTGGTGACAAGATGACCTGTTGTTATTGGGGTTGAAGGGGGGGTGACAAGATGTGTTCATCACATAGTTACAATGAGGAGGTGGTGCCTATAACCTCTCGTAAGTGTCAGAAGTGTGTGGAGAAGTGGAAAAAGGTAGAAAGGAAGAGGAAAAGAGAATGGTGAGGGGAGACAGCGGGAGGGGGCGTGGCACCGAGCAGGCAGAGTTGGATGTCGATCTCCTAGATGACGACCCCACCATTTAACCCCCCCACTACCCCTTCTCAATTTACTTAAGCACTACACTACTTTTTTTTTTTAGTGTTATTAATTCAATCTATTATGGTAGAGGAAAAATAATAACTGCATTGATTTCAGTTTTAGTTGTCAAAAACGTGAAATTACAGTAATAATTATTCGTTTATTAATATTAAGTGAACTGGAATCTTCAGTTAATAAAGTTTTGTACATTAATACATTCGTTGATGTTTTTTCTGCTATGTTTTTAAATCCCTACAATATGTTATTATGCCCACTTATAAATTGGGGGTTTGGTTTACTGCCTATTTTGTGGTTACGGTTATTATTGTTTTGTTTTTTTGGCTTTACATGTAGAGCATAGACGCTGATGATCATTTTGATGTATAAAAGGTTTGTTTATTGCCTTCTGGTTATGACGTTGCCATAAACACAACTTTAAAGCGTCATAACTCAAAAGTACATTTTGGCGCCGATGCCCCTTTGGTTCTAGACGCCTCATATATATATATATATATATATATATATATATATATATATACTGTATATTAGTGGTAGGTGGGAGCGCTCACCATCAACTCACTCGATGTAGTGCTGCTGTCAGGTGTCTGCCCTTTCCTCTCCTCCATCCTTCTTTCCTTCCATCCTCTTATGTCTTTCTTTCCTTCATTCTTTCCTTGTCCTTCTGCCTACAGGTGACTTTACACTCCCTCTTCTGTTTTTCTTTCCTTCATTCTTTCCTCTTCCTTCTGCCTGTGGGTGACTCTAGACTGAGTGACAAGCCAAATGGTTTCCTGAACACCAGGAAACCATTTACTACGCAGGGTGGTAACCATATAACCAAATTTTGGTACCTTCTGGTTTAGTGGGTAGTTCTTGCTCTCCAGTCGGATTGAGCCGGTGAAGGTTTATATCCACGGGGTGGTTGGGGTTGATTGCTTATGTAATGCCTCTCAGGGATGAGTGAGGCTGGTCATTCTCATCTTAAATGTCGGTACCAATTGCGTAGCCCTAGGTTCCTACGCTCCTCATGGGGCAATGTAGGATTGGATGATGGATGGATGGATATATATATAGACAGACAGATATATATATATATATACACATACATACACACACAGTGGATTCTCAGATTTTGACCGTTCAGAATTCGATGATTCGAATTTCGATCTGTTTTTTAGTGGTCCGCCTACCTCACTTTTCGATGCAAAATCGCGTGTTTTGATGCTCTTGGGGGCTTCATAAGCAGAAACAGTCAAAGATCATCACCTTATTCAGGCCAATTACTAGGGTGTTGCAAGATATAACCATCCAAGAGGGTGAGGAGGAAGATGTTGACACTGCAGATGTCCAGATACTCGAGGATGATTTTCATTTTGAGGAATTCAGATTGGATACCTCCATAGAGGAGACTACTTCAACAAAGTATTCCACCCCTGCCACACACCACCAACAGCAGCCAGCCAAGTGATAATATTCCATAACCCAAGGTTAGTACTGTACAGTGTGCTGTTGCTACTGTAATAAAAACTGTGACAGGATACTAACAAGCTGTAACAAATTTTGCTGTATTCTAAACTACAGTACAGTATGGCAATACAGTGCAGAACTACAGTTACGTAACCACATTTATAGTTCATAAAGTTTACAGGGAGTTTGGGCAAAAAATCATGATTTTTCGTAGTGAAGTTGGGAGGCCCCGACCCTAACTAATTTTTCCCATAAGAAGTTAAGTTTAAATTTCGATGTTTTGAATTTCGATGCGGGTTTTTAGTACATATCCCCAACGAAATTTGAGAATCCACTGTATACGTATATATATATATATGTATATATATATAAGTAATCCTTCCAATAACCGGACGCCCATTTTCCGGACATCCCCAATAACAGGACATTTTCGTCCCGGGATCCGATATTCCCAAAATGGGACAAAAACCGCAAAAAATTAGAAAAAAATCCGACTTTTTCCCGCCTGTAATTTGAAGTTGGCGCTGGTGAGCTGTGTTTTGGTGCGTTGTTCCGCCGACGTCCGATAGAGCGCCTCTGCATCCTCCCCACTTCCCACCCGTCTCTTGTTGTGTGTGCACACTCTTCGTCATGGCTGCCCACGTGCTCGCTTTTGTGGTGGTGCCTTACCTGCTGCAGGCTCTGCTGCTGCTCTCGTGCCTCTCCTACGTATGTGTGATGATGGCCCCGCTGCCTGAGAAGAGGAAGAGTGGTTTTGACTCTGGAGAAGAAGAGGGAGATATTGGACAAGGTGGATGCGGGATGATCTACCTCACGTATCCTTCGTGAATTCAACCTGGCCCAGTCTACTTTGTTTGATATCAAGAGATCCCGTGACAAACTCATGCAGTACATGGCTGACTTCTCATTGAAAAGCAAACGCAATGTGGAGAGGAAGGTGATGTATACTCCCCAAGTATGCTGAAGTCGACCGCCCTACGTTGATTTGGTATCGACAGCAACGTGCTGCTGGTGTGATGGTGCGTGGCACGGAGCTGAAGGGTGCTGCTGAGAAGTTTGCAAGGCTTCACGACACCCTAGACTTCAAGGCATCTGAAGGTTGGTTCTTCGCATTCAAGTTACGACATGGCCTTACCAACCGTAAGTCTCATGGCGAAGCTTTGGACGCCAACGAGGATGGAGTTGACGAGTTTCGGGACAAGGTGAAGGGCTTGATCGACAGGGAGGGCCTAACTCTCGGTCAGGTCTACAACGCTGACGAAACTGGCTTGTTCTATTGCTCTTTGCCTACGAACACTAGCCGAGGAGATGGAGAAGCGTGTACCTGCCCGCATGCTCTGCAAGCATCGGATATCTGGTTTGTGTTGTGCCAATGCTAACGGCATGCACCGGCTCAAGCCCGTTATTGTTGGCCGTGCAAAGCAGCCACAGTGTCTTCTTGGGGTGATGGATGTCCTTCCTGTCGTCTGGTACCATTCTTTGAAGGCATGGTTCACAGCCCAGATCTTCAAAGACTGGTTCCACCGCCATTTCGTCAAGGAGGTCATCCATTACCAGACGGAGAAACTGGGAATCCCACGCGACCAGGTAAAGGCCCTTCTTCTCCTCGACAATGCACCTGCCCACCCATGCGACAAGGAGTTGGTGGCTGAGAATGGGCGCATTAGGTGCATGTTTCTGCCACCTAATACTGCTGCTCTCATCCAACCAATGGACCAAGGAGTGATCGTGGCAACAAAGAGGCTGTATCGGCGGAAGTTCCTGGACGAGGTGATGGTTGTCTTCGAGGACGAGGACGAGCGCAGGGAGGGACGGGACTCATGAGGCCAGTGGACTTTGGAAAACATTTGCCGCTACAACATCGTCTCCCATCTACAACTGGGCCAGTGCATGGAAGGAAATCCCTGTCAAGCCTCTAGAAAATGGTTGGTCTCGTCTGTTTCTCGGAACGGATGTGGAGCACGATTTCCTAGGTTTTGACGTGGATGACTTCCATGCACGTCTACATGCGCATGGGGACGATGTTGATGTGGACGAAGTGCGTGAGTGGTTGGATGATGACGAGGGCGATCCTGGGTATCAGATCGTGTCTGATATCGAGATCGCATCTTCAGTTGCAGGTGTCAGTACCCAGCTTGAAGATTCCGACGAGGACGGCGACGATGATGTGGACACCTTTCAGCGTGACACTGCTCCAGCCATCTCCGAGCTGAACGCACTCCGGGAACACCTAGAGTTCGTTCTGGACTACCTGGAGCACCTGGACTGCGACAGGGAGATGGGGCCCTTGGGACTTGTGGATGAAGTGCGCATTTTCAGGCAGCACATCATTAATTGTCAAAGTCGTCGTTCCTTGCGTCAGTCAACGATTGACAGCTTTTTCAGGCCCGTGACCCCTGCTGTGCCCAGCCCTGGCTTCACTCCATTGCCTCCCCAAGACAGGCCCTCATGCTCCGAGCCATAGCCCGGCACATCAGGCACGGTGGAGTCTCCACTCGATATGAGTTTGCGCCTCTCTTCAGAGTCGTCTGCAGCGGGTACGCCATCACCACGACCCAGCGACGCACCCCTAGGTCACCTGCTTGTGCTACTCTCAGACTCTGATGGTGTTTAGACACCAAGAACTTCTCCACTAGACCACACGGGAATTTACAGTGTTGTGCAGTGAAAAAAATAGTGCATAGTGTTAAGGATTTAGAGTTGCGAGTGAAAAGACTAAAATTTAATGGACTGTAAATGAAACGTAAATAAACTTGAGTGTGTTTTGTTTAGAAAATGGTTTCAAGAGTGAAAAGACTTAAAGTGCAGAGTGCAACACTTATTTCATTAAGGTATGATGGAGCGCAAGTAAGATAAGAGTGCGCAGTGTTAAGAGAATGGAATTCTGAGTGCAAATGACTAAGTTCTGTGCAAGACTTCATGAACAGTGTACTGCAAGTGCTTCAGGAACTCCTTCTTACTGTCAGAGTCTGAGAGGAGGCGGGTTATTCATCGAGATGTCCAGGGACATGCTGTAAGTACCCAGAATGTTTCATATTGTACTGTACTGTTTTTTCCATACTTACCTCTAACACCTCATTTCACTCTTTTATATCCCTTATTGGTGTGAATAGTGTCTTAGGTGCTATGGATGTGCAGTAGGGAGGTGTTTTTCTGAGTTAGGCTAGGTTAGGGTCCATAACTACCAGTCCAGGAGCCAGGGACTTGTTGTAAGTACCCAGAATGTTTAATATTGTATAAACCTACCTCAAAAACCCCATTTTATGGATCTTTTGCATTTATTTCAGTCTTTTATGTCCCTTATTGTTGTGATCTGGGTCTTAAATAGATGCTATGCATGTCCAGAGAGAGTTGTATGGGTGTTTTTCTGAGTTAGGGTCCATAAGTACAAGTCCAGAAGGCTGGGGCCCAATATCCGGACGGGATCAGTATCTGGACAGGTCGTTGACTCTAATACATCGGATATTGGAGGGACTATCTATCTATCTATCTATTGCCAGACGCCTCAATCCCGTTTGGGGTGGCCACAAACAAATCGCCTCCAAGTCGCCCTGTCCCCCACCATTTCACTGCCCTGCTCCCAACTCACACCCCCCTCTCTCATATACCTCTCCACCCCATCCCTCCATCTCATCCTCAGTCTCCCCCTCCCTCTTCCACCCTCCACCTTACTCATATACACTCTCTTTGTCAGTCTTTCACCCTCCATCCTCTCCACATGGCCAAACCACCTCAGTGTGTTCCTCACAACGCTTCCTATCACATCCACATCCACACCACAACGCTCCTTTATATCCTCATTCGTCAGCCTGTCTCTCCACGTGACTCCACAGGCTCCTCTTAAATAACTCATTTCCACTGCTCTCACTCTTGACTTGTGTCCTTCCAACAATGTCCAAGCTTCACTTCCGTATGTTAGAGTTGGTATCACAATACTGTCATGTAGTAACTTTTTTACTTCCATGCTCACTTCCCTGTTTCTTATCACTGCTTTCAAGGAACCAGCAACCTTTCTTCCCTGCTGTACCCTTTCAAGCACTTCACCCTCCAAACCTCCATCCTTACTCATCACACTACCCAAATACTTAAACGTACTCACATTTTCCAATTCCTCACCATCCAACCTCGCTGTACATTCACTGACTTCACCTCTCTCAAAGACCATCACTTTACTCTTCCCTACATTCACCTTTAGGTTCCGTTTC
The DNA here is from genome assembly GCF_032717465.1 of Coenobita brevimanus. Classification (NCBI taxonomy): domain Eukaryota; kingdom Metazoa; phylum Arthropoda; class Malacostraca; order Decapoda; family Coenobitidae; genus Coenobita; species Coenobita brevimanus. The sequence goes on from NC_137042.1 coordinate 7,512,713, forward strand.
TTACACACTCTCCCAAACTCATCCACCAAGCCTTGCAGCTCCCCTTCGTCTTCACTCAACAACACAGTATCATCTGCAAACAACAGTACAGGGAGTTTCCAAACACTATCCTCTCTCACCAGGGCCACTCCAACATCCACTACCCTACCTTGTACCTCTTTTATTACCCCATCCATGTACAGATTGAACAACCATGGAGACATGACACATCCCTGTTTCAAACCAACTTCCAAAGAGAAAAATTCACTTAGTTCACCATCCACACGCACTGCAGCCTTCGCACCATCGTACATACTCTTCACAGCATTCAACAACTTCTCATCTACTCCATATATTCTTAACACTTTCCACAATCCTTGTCTATCCACCCTGTCATATGCTTTCTCCAAATCCATGAAAGCCGCATACAACTTCTTTCCCTTCTCTAGAAACTTTTCCACTAAAGATCTAAGAATGAATATCTGATCTACACAACCTCTTCCCTTCCTAAAGCCTCCCTGTTCTTCTCCAACTAATTTCTCTGTTCCTTCTCTAACTCTGTCTATAAGTATCCTACCATACACTTTTCCTATTATACTAAGAAGACAAATGCCCCTATGATTACCACACACTTCTTTTTCCCCTTTTCCTTTGTACAAGGGAATAATTATACCTGACTTCCAATCCTCCGGGACTCTACCTTCCTCCCAGGCCAATCTGCACATCTTCCACATCCATTCTACTACTATCTCTCCCCCATGCTTCAGCATTTCACCACACACTCCATCAATTCCTGGGGCTTTCCCCGATTTAACTTTCTTCATTGCTTCCACAACTTCTATTCTACTGATTTCTTCCTGTCTTCTCACCTCCCTCCTTCTCCCAGCCATTCCCCAGCCACTTATACTCGCATTACTTCCATCCTCTACGTTCAACAATTCCTTAAAGTGTTCTCTCCATCTGCTCACTTTTTCTCCCTTCTCCACTAGTAATCTACCATTTTTATCTTTCACTCCCCTGCTAACTTCACTTCCACCCTGTCTTACTCTTTTCACTTCTCTCCAGAACATTTTCTTACAGTCCCTCCACTTTACACTCAAATTCCTTCCAAATTCCTCATCCACTCTCTTCTTACTCTCTCTTACTAATCTTTTCACCTCTCTCTTCCTTTCCACATATAACTCTTTCTTCCACCTCTCAACTTCTTCCACGCCCCTATTTCTCATCCATTCATTGTATGCTTTCTTCTTTTGTGCCACTGCCTGTTTCACCTCTTCAGTCCACCACGCTGTTCCTTGCACCCCCCTCCGTCTTCTCTTCCTTCCACACACCACATCACATGCTGCACATATTTCTTCTGTAAATATCTTACACACACCTTCCACGTCTCCCATCTGCTCCAATTTATATTTGCCCAATCGTTCCTCCACTTCTCTCTTATACTCTGCCTTTTTCTCATCCTCTTGTAACCTTTCCACTCTCCTTGCAACTACTCCTTCCTCTCGTCTTTCCCTTCTTCTATTCCTCCATCTTAATTGCATCCTAATTCTGGCCACGACCAAGTAGTGGTCAGAAAGTCCACTCCCCCAACCTCTATACACTCTTGCATCCTTTACACATCTTCGCATCCTTTCATCCACACACACATAATCAATCATTGCCTTCCTTTCATTCAGTTCACCACCCACCCTTCTCATCACTCGCCATGTATACCTGTGGATCATTTTATGCCTGAAGAGGGTATTGGCTATTACCAACCACCTCCCAGCACAAATGTCCACTAACGCACTCCCATTCTCATCTACCTCAGCAGGCACACCCCACTCACCAACTATTCCATCCACCTTCACATTACCAACTTTACCATTCATATCACCAATCAAAAACACTCTCTCATTCCTTCCAAACTTTTCCATGCACACTTCCACATTTGTCCAGAACTCTTCTCTCACTCTTCTAGCACGATCTTGCGTTGGCGCATACACACACACAATCGCCCACATTTGTATTCCAACTTTCAACTTTACCCACACAATCCTTGACCCAACTGATCCATACTGTCTTATGCTCTTCTTCCATCTTTTACTCACAACTATACACACTCCTTCCTTTGCCCTCTCATTCTCATCTACTCCTGCACATATACCCCATCCATACTCCCATTCTCTCACACTTTCTCCTCTCCATTTTGTTTCAGTTATTCCACATACATCCACTTTCGCATCCTCAAGCACCTGGACAATCTCTCTCTCTTTCACTTCATCATTCGCTCCTCTTACATTCCATGTACACATTACCAAGTCCTTTGTCCGGTCCTGGGTCGTCAACGTTTGGTCAGTCCTTGTCCGAGGCTTCTTGTTTGTTTTTTTAGTTAGTTGTTTTCCGGGGAGGGGCACTAACCCTCCGCCAACCCTTTTAGTCGCCTTTTACGACAAGCAGGGATACTGGGGGAGTATTCTTGAAAAACCCCCCTACCCCCAGGGTTTTTTTTTTTTTTTTTTTTTTTAAGTGTCCAACTCTGGACAAAGGCTTCAGTGCCTGTTCCCAAGTCCCAGTAGTCCTCCTATATTATCTCCACATGTCACCACTTCGGCGCTGACACATACCATTGGTGCACTGGTATTAGCGGGAATACTTTTATGACATGTCGGCGGGTCATCTGGTAGATCAGAAAAGTCTGCCTTTTAAGAAATTCGGATCCTTAAAGTGTTCCCTGCCCCAGCCGGAATTCGAACCTGGGTCCATTAGGACTGCATTCCGCCTCTTTACCGATTCTGCCACCGCCTCCTGGAGGGACTACTGTATATATATATATATATATATATATATATATATATATATATATATACACACACACATATATATATATATATATATATATATATATATATATTATATATATATATACACACACACATATATATATATATATATATATATATATATACATATATATATATATATATATATATATACATATATATATATATATATATATATATATATATATATATATATATATATATATATTTATACTGGGTGTAACGCGACGTATGACAAAAACTTACACCAATGATCTATCATGTAATTCTGAGTATATTTTGTTCTATAAACATATGCTCTCTGCGACCCCAGTTCAGTACCCAGCATTCGGCTGTTTTGTGTAAAAGCTCGTCTCTTGCATGCGCCATTGGGCGAGAGCTTCGCAGGGTGACGGTAGACGAGTATTATTAGCTTATACTGTACTATACATAAAAATCCCATATCCTATCAGTACACACGAGTTTTAAGAAGAAACTTTACGTAGTCTATTGATTCTTTAACATCGAGTCATGCATTCATGCAATTCTTTTGCACATATCGACTGTAATTAAGGATTAAATTCAAATTTTATGGCTTGCAAGGGAGTAGGGAGGGAGGGAGGACAGGCTGGTGTTTTGTGCCAGTTATGTAATATTTGGTTTGTAGGATGTTGCTACCAGCATTATCATAACACCCACAGCTCATTCAGTGAAAGAATATTACCATACTGAGTGACTAGCCTCACTTTAAGTCAGGAGTAATATTATTATTCATAACAATTTTTCTGCTGCAAGTAAATGTGGCACCATTTTTTTCATATGCTGACGTGAGAACAGTGATACAGGATTGCCAATGTAACGACTATGTTGCTAGACCTATTTTCTTGCTTCTACTTGCGGCACTAACATCTGGCAACATGATATCTAGCTACATTCTGGATATTTTTGCCATTTTTAGGTGATATTCTAGAGATTTTATCGTATTTTCTAGCAATGTTTTTCAGTGTTTATTATCTAGCGACATTCTAGCAAGTTTTCAGGACTAAACTAGTGAGACTGATGATAAGGACTTGGCAACCCTGCGTCCAGTGTCATTTGAACGGGAACATTTGCAGGGGAGGCACATACTTTAAATACTGTTCTTCGGGTTCTGTTGTTCACCGGGCTCAGCTTCACATGTTCATGAAACAGCATGCCATGTACGTACAGCAGTGAAGAATATGCAGATATCGTGTATTTTTTTACGGATTCTGCGATGATGTGCTGCAGAGAGGAACACAGGTGGAGATACCCAATGGCGCCACGTTTACTTGCAGCAGAAAAATTGTGATTAATAAAATCCTTCCTGACTTAAAGTGAGGCTAATCTCCCATTAGAATAAGTTTTTTTTCACTAAATGAGCTGTGGGTGTTATGATAAAGCTGGTAGCAACATCCTACAAACCAAATATTACATAACTGGCACAAAACACCAGCCTGTCCTCCCTCCCTCCCTACTCCCTTGCAAGCCATAAAATTTGAATTTAATCCTTAATTACAGTCGATATGTGCAAAAGAATTGCATGAATGCATGACGATGTTAAAGAATCAATAGACTACGTAAAGTTTCTTCTTAAAACTCATGCGTACTGATAGGATATGGGATTTTTATGTATAGTACAGTATAAGCTAATAATACTCGTCTCCCGTCGCCCTGCGAAGCTCTCACCCAATGGCGCATGCAAGAGACGAGCTTTTACACAAAACAGCCGAATGCTGGGTACTGAACTTGGGTCGCAGAGAGCATATGTTTATAGAACAAAATATACTCAGAATTACATGATAGATCATTAGTGTAAGTTTTTGTCATACGTCGCGTTACACCCTGTATATATATATATATACTGTATATATATATATATATATATCATGTCATCTCATCTCATCAGCTGTTTGAGTGTCCGCTGCAGGACCAGCTTATCCCTACGAAAGTGGGGACAATACAGCCAATGTATCTCTACCAAGTGGCTTAGGCTGTCTGGTAGAGATTGTATTTTTTTTTTTTTTTTTTATGCGAGGAAGAAGGAACCAAAGGCCATGAGCCCGCAGTAACAGTTCCCTCCAAGAGAAAAACAAAATACAATATAGAGCCAAATTCAAGATCCGATCATTTTGAGATGCCTGGACACACTGCGTTTGAAAGACTGGAGATCATAGGCAGCAGGAAATACAGACAGAGGGAGACAGTTCCAGAGTTGACCTGTTGCATAAATGAAAGACTGGGAGTAACGGTTAATTCTTGCATTAGAGAGTTGGACAGAAAAAGGATGAGAGTCTGCTGCCAGACGGGTGCTACGCGCCCGTCGTAGAGGTGGAGGAATGCAAGCAGACAGTTCAGAGGAGCAGTGACCATTAAAGTAGCGATAGAAAAGAGATAAAGATGCAACAGTGCGGCGAAGAGACAGATGTTGAAGGGAGTCAGTAAGAGGAGGAGAGTTAATGAGACGAAAAGCCTTTGACTCCACCCTATTGAGAAGAGCTGTACGAGGGGAGCCTCCCCACACATGAGAGTTGTACTCCACACAGGGGCGGATAAAACCCCTGTATAGAGTCAACAATTGCGCAGGGGTAAAGAAAGAGCGGAGTCGGCTTAGCACACCCAATCTCTTGGAAGCAGATTTTACAAGAGATGTAATATGATCTTTCCAAGATAAGTCCCGAGTAAATGAAACCCCAAGCATGTTCAAGGATGATGTAGGATTAAGCTGAATATTATTAAACATTAGTGGGTATACCTGTGGAAGATTTTGTCAGGTTGAAAGGTGTAAGAACTGAGTCTTAGATGCATTAAAGACAACCATATTATTTTTACCCCAGTCAAAGATACGAGCCAAGTCAGACATTAGGTGTGCCATAGCCTCATCCCTTGTTTGTTGAAGTAACTGTTGAGATGGACGTTGCGGGAACCGAATGGAAAGGTGAAGGGTGGAGTCATCAGCATATGAGTGGATAGGGTTAGATGTACAGCTTAGAAGATCATTGATGAATAAAAGGAAGAGAGTTGGTGATAGGACAGAGCCCTGAGGAACACCACTGTTGATAGATCTAGGAGAAGAACGATGGCCGTCTATAACAGCGGCTATAGAACGACCAGAAAGGAAGCTAGCGATGAAGGCACAGATAGAAGGATAGAAACCATAGGAGGGCAGTTTGGAAATTAAAGATTTATGCCAGACTCGATCGAAAGCCTTTGAGATGTCAAGTGCAATGGCAAAGCTTTCGCCAAAGTCCCGAAAGGAGGATGACCAGGAGTCTGAAAGGTAGGGGAGAAGATCGCCAGTGGAGCGTCCCTGACGGAACCCATACTGACGATCGGAAAGAAGGTTGTGATAGGAAAGATGCCTTAAAATTTTTCTATTAAGAATTGACTCGAAAACTTTTGAAATACAGGACGTTAAAGCAATTGGACGATAGTTGGAGGGTTGGGAGTGGTCACCCTTCTTTGGGACTGGCTGAATGAGAGCAAACTTCCAGCAAGAAGGAAAGGTACAAGTTGACAGACAAAGACGAAAGAGTTTGCCTAGCCAGGGTGTAAGCACAGAAGCACAGTTCTTGAGAACAACAGGAGGGACCCCATCAGGCCCATATGCCTTGTTAGTACTGAGGCCAGTGATGGCAGAAAATACATCAACTGAAGAAATTTTAATGTCAGCCATGAGGAAGTCAGAGGGGGGAAGTGATGGAGGAACAGCACCGGAATCGTCTAAGGTAGAATTGGAGGAGAAAGTCTGTGCGAAGAGATCTGCTTTATCAGTAGAAGAAATAGCTACAGAACCATCAGAGTAGAAAAGAGGAGGGAAGGATGATGAGGTAAAGTTGTTAGAAAGATTTTTGGCAAGATGCCAGAAGGAGCGGGAAGAATTCGAGTTGGAGAGTTGAGAGCATTTAGTATGGATGAAATTATTTTTAGTAGAGCGAAGAACAGACTTAGCATGATTCCGGGCAGAAACATAAAGATGATGTGATTCAGGGGTGGGTTGGCTCCGGTACCTTTTGAAGGCCCTCTCCTTGTTGCGGGTGAGAAGTGCTTGTAAGTGTAATTGTAGTGTTGTAGTGGCTTTGGATGTGTGTGTAGTCTGTGAACCAAGTGTAATCGGCCTGCGCAAGCCAACTGGGTGCAAGCATACTTTATAGTATGCGACACTGGTTCAACCACAGCACCCCTGATGTCCGCCAAGCAGTACGTTGCCAGAAGAACGCTCCCAAAGTTTATTACCCTGGCGGGGCGCGAACCCTCGTACTTCAGTGTGCGAAAACGCACACTTTACCACTGTACCACAGAGGCTCCATGTATATACAGTATATATATATATATATATATATATATATATATATATATATATAAATGTATATCAGTCAATCAATCAATCATTTCCTGTGGCACCCCACACATATATATATATATATATATATAGGTGAAGTCAATGAATGTACAGCGAGGTTGGATGGTGAGGAATTGGAAAATGTGAGTACGTTTAAGTACTTCGGTAGTGTGATGAGTAAGGAGGGAGGGTTGGAGGGTGAAGTGTTTGAAAGGGTACAGCAGGGAAGAAAGGTTGCTGGTTCCTTGAAAGCAGTAATAAGAAACAGGGAAGTGAGCATGGAAGTGAAAAAGCTACTACATGACAGTATTGTGATACCAACTCTAACGTATAGAAGTGAAGCCTGGACGTTGTTGGAAGGACACAAGTCAAGAGTGAGGGCAGTGGAAATGAGTTATTTAAGAGGAGCCTGTGGAGTCATATGGAGAGATAGGCTGACAAATGAGGACATAAAGGAGCGTTGTGGTGTGGATGTGGATGTGATAGGAAGCGCTAGGAGGAATACACTGAGGTGGTTTGGCCATGTGGAGAGGATGGAGGGTGAAAGACTGACAAAGAGAGTGTATGTGAGTGAGGTGGGGGGGGGGAAGAGGGAGGGGGAGGCCGAGGATGAGATGGAGGGATGGGATGGAGAGGTATATGAGAGAGGAGGGTGTGAGTTGGGAGCAGGGCAGTGAAATGGCAGGGGACAGGGTGACGTGGAGGCGATTTGTTTGTGGCCACCCCGAACGGGATTGAGGCGTCTGGCAATAGATAGATAGATGTATGTACACACACACATACATACATTGTTTCGTTCTGTTTTTAAAGGCTCAAACATGCTTGTATGTGTTACTCGAGGTCACTTAATGGTGGCTGTCCATGCTGCTCAGACCTTGGCAACATCCCTGTTCAGTCCCTTGTCCCTGAGGTCACACTCAGTGACTTCATCCCTGGTATTTTTTGTTTTACCTTTCACAACCCAACCCCTAACATTAACTCTTTTCACTTTCTTCACCGATTTATCATCCCTTAGCCTGACCACAAGCTCATACAATCTCAATCTACCTCTATTTATCACAGCACCAATACATTCCAGTGCCATCCTACCTCTCAGCTCTTCCATTGTAAACCTAGCCCCCCCAGGCCTTGCATTCAGGGACCCACTGCACATCCACCTAATCATTGTCATTTCTGTACATTTGATCCTGAGAATATCCTCTTCCATTACTGCCCAGGTCTCACTACCATACAGCAGTACATTCCTAACACATGCCACACACAAAGATACCGGTACCTTAGCATGGAGGGAGAGCCCTCTCAGTGTTAGGAGAGGCAACAGCTCCTTTAATTTCCTCCAGCCACTCCTTACCCTAACCACACTTCCATCACATATCATGTCCCTCAAATAACAAAACTTTTCTACATACTCTAGAGACTCTGCAGCAAGATCAATTCTTTTATGCCTGACAGTCTTTACGTGCTTTACACAACACACTGCACACATCAGATCATCATTATAGTACAGTATTGTGCAGCCTACCCCTAATATCAGTACATCTCTCATGCACTTACTGCAAACACACACCCCTGTGGCAAACTGGATGTGGCCACTCTCCCTCTTCTTTGATAGTACTGCCACCAGCTCTAGATATCATCACTTGTTTTATCCTCATTTACTTTTAAACCCTTGTGCCTCATTCTCTCTCCATTTCCTGAATTTTTCTTCCACCTCCCTTTCATTCTCTGCTATCAAGCAAGTCATCAGCATACATCTTCCATGGGAGTCCTTTTCTAAAGTTACATGAAAAAGCTTTAAGCACCATTGCAAACAGAGTCTGATGACTGACCTTTGATGCACAGCATTCATATAAAACTCTTCACTGAAATCTCCATTCACTCTCACCTGAGTGTGAGCACCCACATACATAGCCAAAACCACTCTAGCCAGCCACTCCTCATTCCCAAGCTCTCCCCTTGCCCGTCTCACCACCTCCCTAGGGAGTCTGTTAAAAGCCTTCTCCAAATCAGCAAAAACAAAGTATAGGTCATTTTTCTTTCTTCCATATTTTTCCTAAAGCTGCTGGACAATGAATGTGGTATCAGTGGTTCATTTGCTTGGCAAAAAACCCAAACTGCATTTCATCAATATTCAGTCTTTCCCTTATCATACCTACTAGGACTTTCCATTACCTGCATTGTGTGGTCCATGCTCCATGGTCCAGCAGTTTTTTGCCTCTGTAGTTTCCACTTTTCAGGACATCACCATTCCCCTAACACTCATTTACAGTTACACTCTTCAGCCAGTCATCTGGGACAACACACTCATATACAATCAAATTTATCAGATTCATAGCTCGTAAGGCTTTCAGCATTTCAGTAGTCAACCCAGACATGCCTGCTGCCTTCCCCAACTACATCCTGCCTGTTCCCCTACTTGCAGTAGCAGCGTGAATCAAAGGCCAGTGACCAAATACTGGATCTGCAGACTCTAAACCTTCCCTGTTCCAGCCAAACTCCCTATTCAGCAGCCGGTTATAATGCTCTCTCCAGGTGTCTTTAATATCCTCATTGTCCACCACTACTTCATCATTCTTCACACACATTGCTCTCCTGTGATATCCCTGTTTTCCTCTTTCATCTGACTTACCACCTTAAATACTGTCTTCCTTTCATTATTATTTACAGTAGGTTATCCAGTAATAGTCTCTGAGACTCAGAATTTACCATGTAGACCTTCTTTCTCGCCCAACACTTGGCAGCCAAGTATTCCTCTCTCTGCCACCCCTTTTCCATTCCCAGGAAAGTCTTCTTTTCTCCCTAATTGCAGCTTCTACATCCGCATTCCACCAACATGTTACCCTATGTCTCGGAGGGCCCGTTGTTCAACCACATACTGAATCAGTAGCTCTTAAGAGATTGTTCTTGAGAGCGTGGTGCTGCTCATTAACACTTCTGTCAACATCTCTCTGGTCAGGCACCACTCTACTGATCTTACTGTAGAAGGCATCCCTTCCAGCTTGGTTTTTAAACTTTCATATTTCCTCCTGGATGCATAGGTCCTCTTCTGCACCAACTGCTCCATCAGCACACATATCAGTAATTTATGTTGTTGCACACACTTTTCACGGGAAAAGGGTTCCAATGAAAGAATGAAATATATTGAGAGTAAAATTGTAACTGTGGCAGGTTGAGGTGTATGGATGTTTGAGATGGTGAAAGTGCCATTGATCGTTGCATATGCACCCCGTAACGATCTAGGTGGGCCAAGGAAAATGAAAGTTTCTGAGACTGACTGGACGAAGTGCTGCAACAGATATCCTAGTGACGTAGAGTGTTTTTGATGTGACATGAATGTGGAAATTGACAGTGGTCATCTTAATAATATGTTCGGTCATTACGAAGTACACAGAAGAATAACAATGGAAGGTGACTGAAGGACATGCCAGGAAAGGAAGTTGTCATTAGTAATTCATATACAGTATTAAGATGTTCAGAGATATACACAGTACAGAGAAACAGAAGAGAGAGCTGAAAGAAGTCTTATTGATTATTGCATGTCAAAAAAAATGTTGCTAATATGAGGGCGATGAGAGGATGATGTGGAGGGTCTGACTATATGACTGTGGTGTAGCTGAGAGGAGTGAGGTGCGAGGGAGATAGGAGCATTCAGTACAAGATGAACCAAAGCTAAGAAACAAAATAGCAGCAGATGAATACCAGGTTAAGGTAGTGGGCAGTTGGTCAGTTTATTAGGAGCAAACTGATCTGGATAGCTAGTGGAATGTCTCAATAAAAGGATTGTTTGATTAGGAATGGTAAAGTAGTGTGTGGTGTTGTGATGTTAGCAGTAAGTTGCAATTTGGTGGGATGCAGAGCTTTAGAAAGGACAGTAGTAGAAATGTTGAATGTAGAAGGGTTCAAGTGAAAGAAGGAAGTATGGTACATCCCCCTAGTATGCGAGATCCTAGTACGCGAAACCCCTAGTACGCAAGGACCTGTTTTTAATATTTTCCTAACCAGAGTATGCGAATCACACCCATGCCATGTGAGGCAGCAGGAAAAAACTGCCCAAAACCGGTGTTTTCCATTATGAACCCCAAGAGCAAGACCTGTCATACCACTACGCTCCACCCTCATCACCCCTTTCTGTAATGACGTTTGGATTCACATGAGTAACAGTTATTTCACAAATGCCAAGTTGTTATACTACAAATATGCCCATAACAAGATGAGGAATGAAACAGACAAGGAAGAAGAGATGAAGGAAATTGCCGAAAATGTGAGCAGTAGCGGGGAGGAGATGGAGGATCCTTCCCTCATCACCTTCCCTGACTTGCTCGCTGCCATCTCCTCCACCTCCACTGCCCCACCTGACTCACCAGCCACCTCCCCCTCCACCTTCACAGCCCCACCTGACTCACATGCTCCATCTGGCATACTTGCAACCCCGACCATAATTACTGTTGCTGTATTCTGGAAGAAATATAACATTCGACAGGCCGTGAATTTCTTCGTCAAAGCCTGGAATAATATGACATTGGCAACCGTTAAACAAGCATGGTCGGCACTCCTGCCATAACTCAAGTCCGTTGAGATGGAGAGAGAGCAGCCATCAGAATAAATGACTAATGATTGGACTTGTAAATAAGATTTCAAGAAAATCCCAGAAACAGTATCACAACTGAGTGAATGCCTGCCATCAGTCACTCATCACTTGCTTTCTTTCACAACGCCGGCCAGCCGAGGAAGAACAACAGAGAGGGGTTGACTGGATGATGACATTGATGACACTGGGGACTTTCCTGAAGATTTTGAATTCATGGGGTTTGATGATCTCCTGATGGAAGTTAGTGACCCTAGCACGAGAGGCAGGAGTGGGGACGAGGCCAGCGAGGGATCAGGGGGTATGCCACAGTAACCCCCATGCACAGGCCTTGAAACAATCATCACACCAAACACCTCCTTAACTCGTTTAAGATGAGTTTTATATTACTCATGACAATTTAACAACTAATCTTATTTTCTGGCACCAGTTAGACGTTATTGGCGAGATCCTACTGTAACGTACTGTATATGTCGTAGATATTTTCCCTCAAACGGATCACAAGGTCACTGATATAGGGGGGGTTCCTCCCATATGTTATTTTCCCATTAGTTTATGTATTCCTAGTACGCGATATCCCAGTACGCGAGCACGCCTGCCGCCCATGTAGGCACATACTAGGGGGATGTACTGTATGTTGGGCATAAAAATCACATGACAAGAGTAGTAAAAAGAAAACAAAAGATAAATGACACTCTTGGAAGAAAAACTAATGTAAATTGCTTAGAAAGCTAAAAATCATTTTAAATAAGAGGTGCAAAAAAGCAGAGAAAAGAAAGTGGAAAGATATGAGAGTGTGCTGGGATGAATATAGAAGGATAATTACAAATGGAAATGAAGTAACAGGCATATTAAAAAAAAAAAAAATGTGTGTGACCGATGAATAGGAGCAATGAAAGCAGAGAAGTAACAGACATGATTTATATTGGTGGAGTGCAATGAAAGATTACAGTGCCAGAATGGCAGTGGCAGAAATGAAGACTGCTGAGATGGAGTTGAGCAATGGGATTAGAATGATGCAGAAAGATACTGTATGTTTATACTGTACTTTTAAATGAAGATTAATTAACTTGTAATTTAGAAAATAGCTTAGTTAAGCATTGGTTATCTCTGGCATTTTCAGAATTATCAGAGCAAGTCAAGTGAGAGAAGAAATCCATGTGTCTAATAAAAACAAAGTCAGATCAATCATAGTTGAATTTTGCTAATTTGAACTAAATAGAGGCGAAATAGAGGAGTCTACACACGGTGTAATGTGAACTATGGATGGAGCAAATTCTGTGTTCACCCAGGAGCCAAGCTTCATATTTCCCTACATCTTGCCATGAGAAAGGCCCTAGTCTAACCCTGGTGAGTTACTATGTGCGACAAGGGGGCACTGGATCCCCGCACAGTGTATATACTCTGCTGTACCTGTAGGATGTCCTCATAGAAGCAGTTGCTTACCTATGGTCAACAGTTCTGCTTGGCTAGACAGACCAGGATTAAGCAGTAACAACAGTAATTGCATTGTTGTTTTTGTGCTACCCCAGCTTGTCCAATTGAGCAGACCCATCAACTGCAGGTAAGCAACCACCCTTGCAAGGTCATCCCATGTAATGAACTGATATTCCCATTTGGCTGACAGTCCCTCCTAACAGTGAGGCACAGGGTTTAATGTGGAGGTTTTGTTCCTGGGTCAATGCCACATGTGCTTCTCCATCTAGTTAACAGGAACACCATAATTGGCTCCATGTCGCCCTGTCATTTGGCTGTATGGTTACCATCTTGCATTGTAAATAGTTTCCTGTAACTCAGGAAACCATTTGACATGTCACTCTCTGTTATGCCTCCTGAAGTGGAAAGAAGAGTAATAAATAGTGACAGGAAGTATGGTAGAAATAGGAAGAGAGGAGGTCAGACACAGAAAAAGTAGGCAACACTATATTGTCAGTGGATGATGGGCACACAAACAATTGAGTAGTAATAGTCAATATTTTATATATATATATATATATATATATATATATATATATATATATATATACCGGTATATATATATATATATATATATATATATATATATATATATATATATTTATTTATATATATTATATATATTTATATATATTTATATATATTATATATATTTATATATATTATATATATTTATATTTATATATTTATATATATTTATTTATATATTTATATATATTTATTTATATATTTATATATATTTATATTTATTTATATATATTTATATATATATATTTATATATATTTATTTATTTATATATATATATATATGTTGTTGTTGAGGTCCTAAGTTCATCTGAAATGTGAGCCCAGTGGACTGCAGGCTTAAGTTCCCTTTTTGTAGTGCACCATCCTTCTGCTGGGGGTTAGGGAAGTTACCGCCATATAAGGAAGACAGGACTACCAGTGTAGGGACTAACTAGATAACTTACGTCAGAATTTTTGCCCTTTGTTGATGTGTCTTGTTTCATAACACTTATTTTTCAAGTAGTTTTTTTAGGTAATGTACAACCAAAGACAAAAGTTGTGTCACAGTTTTGTTTGAAGTTTAAGTGTAACACTTGAAACATTATGAGAGTTCAACCACTGTTACATATTCGTGGTTGGCTAGCCTGACTTCCTCAGACTTCGTTTCTGATGGTGATGGGTTGACAATATATATGAACCTATGAAATTCCAAAGCCTTAACACTGTCTATCTATCTATCTATCTATCTATCTATAGCCCGACGCCCTAATACCGCAAAGGGTGGCCGCAGACAAAACGCGTCCAAGTCACTCTGTCACCCACCATTTGACTACCCTCCCCCCAACTCACCCCCCCCCTCCCTCATATACCTCTCAACTCCATCCCTCCACCTCATCCTCGGTCTACCCCTCCCTCTCCCTCCCTCCACCTCACCTACATACACCCTCTTAGTCAGTCTTTCCTTCTCCATTCTCTCCACATGTCCAAACCACCTCAGTGTATTTCTCCTAATCTTCTCAGCCACTGACTCTCAAGAATTACTGAGTCCAGATTTCATCTGGGAGACAAAATGTAAATGGTCAGATGATGATTGCTTGGCCATTTCATCTCACACCTTACCACAAAACTTCAAGCACATCTAATATACCTTGGTATGGAGAGGTCAGGCAACATGCATCCATCTACAGTATTAGGGAGATGAGAGGTCTCATGATCTCCCTTTATTTACTTGAAGCGAATCCTGAACAGACATCTCAAACATTTGATGTAAACATTACTTCTGGAGAAAGGCATAACGGAGATCTGTCATCATTTAGGTTGTCCTCATGTCACAGTTTTAGGACCACGAAATAATCACAGTGATGGAAGCATCACCTGCAAGCATTGCTTCTGGCATATGAAATGAATTGCACCAAGAATGAAGCACAGTAATAGTTTGGCATAGACTTCGATCATCTTGGTTACTGTATGTGTTTGAACTCGTCTGTGGGATTCATTTGGCACTCTAAAAAAAAATTCTGATATCATAATACAGTAACTCTGTCCTTATATGTAGAATACATTAGCCAATTTTGCTTTATAACACTGCCAAATAATGACAATTGCAGCTTATAATTATCAGTTTAAGTAGCTACTTTACAAGTTAAATTAATAAAGATGGAGAACTGACCTCTTGACACATACTGAGCTAACTGAATTTCAACATTGCTGAAGTAAAAAGAAAGAGAAGATTATAAGCTATTCATATGTATCAAATAAAAATAGTCAGAAAAACATAATATATTGATTGATTTTGTTTAGTTACCAAAAATATGCTCGTATCCACAGACTGGTCACCTGGAGCAAATAGCAATTCTTGGGATTGCTTCTAACTGCCCATATGCCACAGTTTTCACCAAAATTCACGACACGACTTTCGTATTTGATCGTACATTTAATTGCTATTAGTGATATTCTTGGTAAAACTGTCTGTGATCCTTTATGGGACACAAAAACAGCATGGAGAGCCGTCATTAGGTGACCAAGGCTGATGCATGCATGCATGTCAGAGCCTTTATAAACAAAATGAAATACACCATGTACCGCTCTGAAGTAAACAGTTTATTTATATATAGGCCTATTCTTGGCTATCACTGTACAGCCAGATGCCTTAATCACAGATGGGGTGATCACAGACATAACACCTCCATGTCATTCTGTCTTCTGCCATTAGGCTGCTTTATCTCAACTTGCACTTCTCTCAGTGATATACCTCTCCATCTTCCGTCTCATCCTTGGTCTTCCCCACTTGTTCCCGTCCACCTCACATACACTTACTTGGTATTCTGTCATTCCCCATTCTCTGCACATGGTTAACCATCTTTGGATATTTCTCATAAAGCTTTCAACTAATATACACTTTCATGTTTGTCTGTCTCTCCACATGGTTCCTCATGCTCTACTCAGATAACTAATTTCCATTGCTCTCACTTCTGACATGTGTCGTTCCAACAGGGTCATACATCACTTCCATAATGTTATAGTGGGGATCACTATGCTGTCATGCAGGACTTTTTTTTTTTTTTTTTTCCCTTATCGCTGTCAGTAAACCTGCAGGCTTCCCTACTGTACCGTTTCATGCATTTTGTGCCCTAAAGTTCCATCCTTACTCAACATACTACCTGAATATATGAAGGCATTCAGATATTCCACTTCTTGACCATTCAGCCTCACTATGCATTCTGTAACTTTGTCTCTCAAAGACCATATAACTTTATTGTTGTGTTGGCACAAGATGATTTTATATTCTGTGCATGGTAGTGTGATAGTTATAGTGCAATACAAACTCTCAGATATAAATTTCTTGGATGCTGGGACTTTCAGAAAATAGAAAATTTTGGAGTGCAGAATCATAATGATGGCTAATGAGAAGTCATGTAATAAACAGTACAGAGTTCAGTTAACAATAAATACAGTGAAGTACCTTCCATTAGCAATTTTGTCTTTTCTTAACATTCACCCCCTGAAGAAAAAAAAACTTGTTTCCAAATATACATTGCATGTGTGAGGACTGATGATATCAACACACACTAATACTGGTACATTAAAATATTTGAAATTGGAGGCCTTTGGAAATAAGATTTTCAGATATGAAAGTTTGTACTGTACATTGTCATGTCTGGTTTTCTCTCAGGATTGTCTTGCTGAAGTATTGCAACTTAGAGAAATATACCTGCTTAATTTATTGTCAACTAATCATTTTGCTTCTTTTCAGTTAATAATGCCCTTTGATGTGAATTATGGATAAAGTTGTAATTTGTAATCATATGTATTACATGATGTAGTTGTTGCACACATGGTCAAGGATTCAGGGCTTTGATAATGTTATTTCTGATCCATGGCATATTGTACTTTACTGGTCTGTTGTTGATATCTAGAGGCTCTACTGTAGTCTCGTTGGCCAAGTTGTCCCCCATATTCCTCCCGTACAGCAATTTATTTTGCTTATTTCACCTTGCAATTTCTCTGTAAGACTGGATTCATCGGGTTTGAATGGTGAATGAATATGTGTTTGACGTATTGTATTAGGCATGATGTTAAAGTTCTTCCTCTTTCTTGCTTCTCTTTTCTTGCTTTTTGGACCTTACCCCACCCATCCTTGGGTGGAAAGAAGTCAAGATGATGATGATGATATAATATCAGCATACAGTATTACATAATAATATGCTACAGGTTATGAATGCACATATGCAGAAATAAATGGGTAAGAAAGAGGTGCTTAAAAACTTCTTAAGCTGATGAGAATGCAGACCTAGGGACTAGTATAATGACAAGGAAAGTTTTGTCGCTTGCGAGGTATGCCTGTTGGACCCTTCACAACCTCACATAAGCCAGCCATCAGTAGGTGACAGCGAGTACCAGGGTTGCCCCACCTTCCTTCATACCTCCACCAGGATCTGTTAATGGAGGGAAAAAATAAATGACAGTTTTTGTGTTTCTGTGATTTTTCTCTGAAGGAACAAATAATTTTCAATAACAGCCATTTTTCTCTCTGTTGTGACTTGCTTGCATCTACAGTTTGGTCATTTGGGCATTATAGTAGCAAAAAGTGGTATGATTATTGTAGAAAATGATCCCTTTTGAGAATTGCTTTATGATGAAAATTGTTAGCAAAGAGTAATGATAGCTCTGTAAGAAGTTTTGGCAAGCAGCATATGATTCTGTCCATCTGGCTCTTACAATTTTCAAACATGAGGTGATTCACTTCTGTAGACTTTATTGTTTGACTTTAGCGAAGCCACACCACACAGCACAAAGCACCATACCATCCTCTTACACCACATCACACAAAATCTCCCTCCCACACCACACCACAGCAGTGGTGTTTACTGAAGGACCTGAAGCACCTCCATATAACACTTTTGTATTTGCTCGTAAGTACTTGTAAACATTGAGGTATTTTGTAAAGCTTGTTTATCGTCATCGTCATCATCAATCATCAATCATCATCATCATCATCATCATCATCATCATCATCAATCCTGCCTCATTCATCCCACCCACAAATGGAATGAGGAAAAGAATGTTTAAAGAGAATTATTTATACATTTAGGAAAGTGATTCCTCACTTTCCTGTAGGGTGGGAAAGGAGGTCTGGACGATGATGATGATGGAAAGTGATTCAGCTTAAACTGATCATTTTAAAGTATTGTCTAGCCGAGTACAGTATCCCTTGCAGCTTCATTGACTAACTTTTTTTTTCCCCTCTTATTAATGCAAAGAAGAAAGAACCAAAGGGTAGAAGCCTGTAAAAGAATTTTTTCTTTTTAGGAAAAGGTAATTGAGAGAAAGCAGAAGTCTAGTTGTGTTCATAATGAGAACCTGAACATATTGTGTTTGTGGGCAAAATGTGGCAGAGAATGGCTTAGTCAAGGAATTCTTGGAAAAGGATGGGAGAGACCTTTGATCAGCAGTGGAGTTTCAGTTGATGATGGTGATGATGATGACAGCACCATTCAAACCATACAGAACAGTAGCCTATGCATCACCACTAGCAGCACTGAGACCATGTAACATACACCGAAACTAAAGTCCTCCCTTTTGAGAGATTATGAGAGGCATGCAGTTCTCTGCAGCAGCCTGTGCCAGTACACAACACCCCTGTCGGTACATGATGAAGATGTGCAGCACAGTGAGGTACATAAAACAGTCATCACACAAACACTATCAAACCCTAGCAGTGAATCACCTACATACTTCACATGCAGGGTAATACAACACCCGGATCAGAACACCATATTGCAAGCCTTCTTTTTGGCGTCCACCCATTGGAGGTATCATTAAGTAGAGATGATTGAGTTCACCTAGCCAAGCTTAGATCGGACATCACCCTGCCCTCCTCAGCTACCAGCTTACATTTGGATTGGGTGGAATTAAACATGCCCTGTTTGTAGAACAGGCCCATACAACATAACTCACATAATGGGAGCTCTGCACAGCACATACCACACCAAGATGCATACACAACATCAACAGTGTAGAGAACCTGTGAAACATCTCCTTAGGGGCATTACTTATCAGCAGTTGACAGGTCTGCTGATTCATATATAATGAGGTTCAGCAACAGCAACAACAACAACAATGTTTTTGTGTCCAGTTTTGTTATTTAGTAGTTACCTGGTAAATCCAGTCTTTTATATATGCAACTGGTCAACTCTGGAGCTATTTGTTGTATGTCTTTCCCATTGCTTTTGACCTCCACTCATTTAAAGTCAGTGTCTAGGCATCTTGTACTGCTCAGAACATGATAGTATAATGGCTTCCTTTTTTAGCTCTCCTTAGAAGGGATAAGTTTTTGTCATTTCTTAGTCAGAGGTTCCCTTGTTTTGCATTTAAAAAAGTACAAAGAAAAACATACCCAGTTTAAAACTTAAAAATTCAGAAGTCAGTAACTGAAGGACAGAATAAACTTACTTGTGTTGATTGACACTGTGAGAGTTAGCTTCATCAACAACATGCAAATTCAGCCAAGTCTTCCAGGCAGTCCCTTTCCCAGTCTCATCTTGCAACAGTGGTAGGTGGTTGTACTGGTGCACCCCTAGCAGGATTAAATTAGCTCTTATTGATTTAATACCTGGTATTGTTATTACTAGTAATATAATACTGATGTACAGTCCCAGGCAAAGGGACCACTGATGCCATATTTATTGTCAGACAGCTTCAGGAATATATATAGGAAAGAAAAGGGAGCTCTACTTTGTTTTTGTTGATTTGGAGAAGGCCTTTGACAGTGTTCGTAGGGAGGCGGTGAAGTGGGCAGTGAGAAAGCTAGGGATCGAGGAGTGGCAGGTTAGAGTGGTTATAGCAATGTATGTGGGTGCTTGCACCCAGGTGAGAGTGAATGGAGATTTGAGTTATGGGTTTTCTGTGAATGTTGGTGTGCATCAGGAGTCAATCTTGAGACCCTTAATGTTTGTCATGATGCTTGAAGTTCTCTCACATGACTTCAGAAATGGACTTCCTTGGGAGATATTGTATGCTGATGACTTGGTGTTGATTGCAGAGCATGAAAGAGGCAGAGGGAAGATTGAGGAAATGGAGAAACAGAATGAGGCAGAAGGGTGTAAGAGAAATTACAACTGTATGACCTCTGTAGTGCTTAGACAGCTGAACATAATGAATGCATACTCTTGAGTTCTTTTGTTTGCAGAAGAGTTTACATTTTATACTTGAAATTTTTACCAACTTTAATGGGTAATTATTTGTTTGTAGTAGCTCATCAGCTTTCAATTTTATCTTAGCCTGCTATGTAATGAAAGTTTGTCTCAACTGTCTCTTCCTTGTAATATTGGGTGTAAGGTATTTGTATTCACCGTCATCATCATCATCATTCTGAGCTCATTTTTCCCACCTAAGGTTGGGGTGAGGTAGGATCCAGCAAGCAAGGAAAGAAAAAGCAAAATAGAGAATTATTTGTTTTCCATTGTAAGAAATGGATGGCACTTTCAAGCACTCTTGAAGGATGGGTCAAACTTGTATGTTTACCTGGAGCTGCCCAGAGTCCATGAGAACCTCTAGCTGAGTAGAGAAGTGGTCTGGAATCCACCACATGTAGAAGGGGTGGATAAGTTGGGGAGAGTGGAAGTCCCTCTCTGGTGTCCTGCCAACTATACACAAACTGATTTTGGCCTCTTTGGTACTTGTAGAAGGCACCAAAAGTGTGGGTTGACACGTACATCTGAATTGGTGTGCCGCCCTGAGGTAAAGAATAAATAAAGAACTTCGGATTTTGTAGTCAATGGATACATTTACAGATTGAGCTGTAGGCCACATTGCATTGCCTAAAAATTACCTTTCACTTGTGATATAATAGGATGGAATTGCCTTGGCCCATATGAAGTGATGTAATGTACAGTCATGCGTACTAATTTCTGCTCGGGTTACCCCTTCCTTCCCCCCTCTACCCTGGACAGAGGGAAGGGGGGAATCACGAACAAGTCTACCCCGCCTTCTGCCCCCAACTCCCCCACCCTCCACCTCCAGCTGCCAGTTACTGATTAGACGCAAATTTTCTCATGTCCTGTAAACATGACTAAACTGTTGTCACACACGCTTTCAACGGCCAAGATTTGGACTATATTTTTAGAATAAATTATTACCATATTGAACTGCATTCTCAAATTGAAAATATTCACCATCATTGTAATCCAGTGTCGTCCGCTGCACAATTCTGGGTTCCAGTGCTTACCTTTTCACTTCCCCCAGCTGTCTCTCTCTCTCTCTCTCTCTCTCTCTCTCTCTCTCTCTCTCTGAATTTACTTTTCCCACTCACTCTTTCTTTTTAAATTTATATAACTTTCTCTTTGCTTCTCTCCCCCTCTCCCCCTTCTCTCTCGTTCTTTGTCTTAAGTCTTCCCCGCCTCTCACCTCTCCCCTCCCCCCACCTTAGGCCTGATCAGCAGTCAGTTATACCGTCACCGCTCCTTCGTATATTGTGTGCAGTCAACATTTATCACACACACTTAGGTCAGCTGTATGGAAAGCTAATTTTTTTTTTATATATAATTGTATTTCTCATTATGTGCCAAGTTCAAATAGAGAACACCAGACCAATATTCATAATTTTTATTCAAGTGACCGTTCCACTTCACAAAGCTGGGTAGCTGGGCTTATAAACTACACACACACACACACACACACACACACACACACACACACACACACGACTTAAATTTTGCACTGACAGCGTGGCGACTACAAATATAGTCATTCTAACAACTGGATCTGCTGGCTCCAAACCTTCCTTGTCCCAGTCAAACTCCTCATTCAATAACCGGCCACAGCTTCCACCGCACACCTTTCATGGTGGCCTGGCTAACCTCACGCCATGCTGCAGTGACGCTCTTTAGGGCATGGCATATATTGTATCCCTTCTAGAACCACTGCACTGTTGTCATATCATCACTGTCACAGGCCCTTACCAACTGCTGCATAATGTGGTGGAGGTAATACGCTTTGAACACTGTGATCACCCCTTGGTGCATGGGTTGCATCAAGGATGTGGTGTGGGGGGGCAGGAATACCTCCTCTATGTTGCTTGCGCATTCCTTCATTGCGGGAGGGTGGCTAGGCGCATTGTCTACCACCACGAGAAATCTGTTCGCCAGATTTTCCTGCAGGGCATACCTCTTCTGGACACGAGAGATGTATGAGTGAAAATGTGACGAACAGATATTGGAAGTCAGCCAGGCCTTCTTGTTCGACTTCCAAATCACCCTGAGGTTCTCTTTAACATATCCCACCAGAGCCATGGGGTTCTCGGAGTGGTAGACAAGGAGTGGCTTCAACTTGAGGTCACTTGGCGTTGCCCCCCAGCAAGAGTATCAGTCAGTCCTTTGAGGCCTTGAACCCTGGCATAGACTTTTCATCTGTTGCAAGATATGTTTTGGAGGACATTCTCTCCCAAAAGAGCCCAGCCTCATCAAAATTCAAGACTTGCTTTACACTGTAGGCACACTCCGCGATGATGCATTTCAGTTCGTCAGGATATGTTGCTACCACCACCGTATCTTCACTCGCTGCCTCACAGTACATCTTCGCGTGGTGGAGATTAGCTTGCCTCTTGAACTGGTCAAACCATCCATGGCTCGCCTTGAAGGTCTTGCTAGCATCAAGATCCCGCCTCACCTTGATTTCCTCCCATCGCAAGAGAGCATTAGTGCAAATAATTGCCTGGCACATGGGTGCCTTCCACCGGTTCTGATCCTCCACCCACTTGCGGAGTATCCACTCCAGCTCCTCCATCGCAGGCTGTCTCTGGCAGGTGATATGCAAGACGGATAAAGTTGCAACCTCCCCAGCAGCAGCCTTAATGTCCTTCTTCTACTTGATGATGGTGGAGACAGTTAACTGGGCCAGGTGGAGAACCAAAACGATATATAGCATATGCACCTTTGTCTTTGTCATGGCACTTAAGAATATATAGCTTTACTTCTAGGGGCACAGTTTTACACATACTGTACACTTCGCAGGAACATCACCAGCACCAACACTAGCAGGCCGCTTACCACCCCGACTATGGCCTCCAGTAGCACCACCACTAGCCCCACCATGTGCAGCACTCTTACCATACATGATCACACTTATTTTGGCTGAAATTCACACAAAATTGCACTCCACACACGATTAGTATCAGTGCTCTGCTCATGGCACTTCTCATACACAGTTACGATGCGCTATGATAACAGCTTGCGAAATGTTGGTGGTGCAGCATGATGTGTGGTGGGCAAGTGTAAGAAAATTCCTTACTCTGAGATGACCAGTGCAAGAAGGATATGGGTGAGTGTGGGGTGACTGATGGCCATGGGGCCTGTGCGAGTGTTTCTGCGCATCCTGGGAGGTAGGCGGGCTCAGCTGGCCGCCGGAATGCATGCGATTCAAAATTTTGGCCTGTCACCTGTGGATGCCACGTCAGAGGGCCCATTGTAAACTGGGGCTCGGCCATCATGTAATGGAGTTTGGTGGTATTTGTACCCCCGTCCCTAAGCCGAGGTATCGCATCTAGGGGTATCATATATCGGGATATTACTGTATTATGATCCTCTGGTCTTGAAACTACTCTGTACCATGGTGATGTGGTTAAGGATGGCGAATACAAGATACTGTATGGTAAAAACTAATAACAAAGCGGTGGCATTGGTCATAATGTACAGGCGACCCTCTTAGGGGACCCAGACCCCCATGAATGTGGATTTTCTGCGAATGTTTGGTGCGTCCTCCTGTAAGTGCCTTTACATCCGCAAATCACCCCCTGTGAACAAGCGTGCACATACTGTAGATAATAAACCACATCTGGGACCTGAAAGCAGCATAAAATATCACAGATAGCTTATGACTTGCCTACACCATAGTGTGGGCAAGTCATCAGCTACATATTTACCCCCAACTTCTTACAACCATGCCCATTAAATTCAGTTTTGGCTCTACAGAGGGGCAATCCGCAAATCTGTGAGACCCGTGAAGTTGATTCTGCTAATGTGGAGGGCCACCTGTAATGTAGTGATGTAATTTGCCTCCTACTCCACATATGAGTCATGATCTGTACATGATTTAGGAATTCGCCCAAATACTGTATTGTACATCATACCCACACTAACTTGTGTTTATGATTTTCTTCTTTAGTTTTAAGAAGAGCCATGGTTATAAAGCATGATACATGCATATTTATATACAGTGTAGGTAATGAAGTGCAGTAAAACACCCCGATAAAATGTACAGGTGAAGGTAAGAATGAGTTAAATCATGTACTTTGACAGATAATGAATCTGGAAGAAAACAATTGAAATTGAAAGTAAATTGATAATGACGTGGCCAAAAGAGAACTCTGTTGCGAATGAAGACATATCAGGTTCAGAAGAAGGTCAAGGTGAAAGGACACATTTCTTTCCCATCTCTTGTAAAGTAGGAAGTAATTACAGGCATCAGAGTGAAAGGAGTTCCTTTTACGCTTAACAGCCTAGCAGCCGAAGAACTTGGTAGCTTAATAAAATTCCCTACTCTTTTTCTTATTGTTTATTGTATGGTATCGTTTGTAAAGGCTCCTACATGCCTGCATTCATTGACCTTGGTCAGCTAATTGCATCTTTCCATGCAGCTCTTTCTCTGGCAGCCTCCCTATTCAGTCCCTTATCCCTGAGATCACACTGTATGACCTCGTCCCAGGTCTTTCTCAGTCTGTCTCTTGCAGCCCAACCCCTGACATTTACAATTATCACTTTCTGCACCTGTTTGTCATCCTCCGTTCCCTCCACATGTCCAAACTATCTCAGTCCTTCCCTCCTCAGTACAACACCAATACAAGCCAGTCCCATCCTTCCTCTCAGCTTTTCAGTCATTAACCTAGCTGCCCTAAGGCGTTTCATTCAAGGACTCACTACATATCCATCTAATCATTATTGTTTCTGTATGTTTGAACTTAACGAATGTCCTCCTCCTTTACTGGCCAGGTCTTACTGCCATACAGCATTACGCTCCAAACGTGCTGCATACAAAGATCCCTTAGCATGGAGGGAGAGCCCTCTCAATGTCAGGAGAGACAACAGCTCCCAGAACTTCCTCCAACCACTCCTTACCCTACCCACAAAGCCAACTCCAGCCCCACTTGCAGCACATAGCATGACCTCTAAATAACAAAACCCTTCCATGCAGTCAAGAGACTCACCAGCAAGATCAGTCCCTTCATGCCAGACAGTCTCTACATGCTCTCCCCAACACACGGCACACACAAAATTAGCATTATCCCATAGTCTACCTCTAAAAATGCAACACCTCCTATGCACTCACTGTACAAATACTGCACAAAATGGAGTTGGTTCCCACACCCTTGTGGCAAACTGCACATGGCCACTCTCCCTCTGCTTTGACAGTACTACCACAGGCCCTAAATGTTATCTTAGTTTTATCTGTATTAAATCTCAAACTCTTGTTCCCCGCTCTGTCTCTCCACTTCCTGAATTGTTCCCCCAGCTCACATTCTTTATAATCAACACCAAGCCATCAACATACGTTTCCCATTGGAGTCCATTTCAGAAGTCACACGAGAGTTTCATGCACCACGACAAACAATACGTGGCTGAAGACTGACCGCTGATGCATGCCAGTATTCGTGGGAAATTCATCACTCATATATCCATTCACTCTTACCTGGGTGCAAGCACCCAGATTCATAGTCATAATCACTCTAACCAGCCACTCCTTGATCCCAAGCATTCTTATGGTTCACTTCACCACCTCCCGAGGGACTCTGTCAAAGGCCTTCTCCAAATCAATAAAAATAAAATACAGCTCCTTTTTCTTTCCTGCATAGTTTCCCTGAAGCTGTTGAACAGTGAATATGGCATCAGTGGCCCCTTTGCCTGGCATAAACCCAAACTGCATATCCTCATCTCATCTATGTTCATTCTTTCTCTGATCATACCCTCTAAAACTGTCCAATACATTCATTATCTGATCTGAAAGTTTTATGCCTCTGTTATTTTCCAGGACATCATCCTGCCCCATGTGTACATTTACAATCACACTCTTCAGCTAGTCATCTGGGACAACATACTCATATATACTGTAATCATATTTGTCATATCATATTAACTAAACCCACTCGTATATCTCCTGAGGCCTTCAGCATTTCAGCAGTCAACCCAGACACGTGCTGCCTTCTCCAATTGCATACTGCCTATTGCCTTGCTCACAGTAGCAGTAGCAATAAAAAACCAAGGGATCTGCATTGGATCTGCATACTCCAAGCTTTCATTGTTCCAGTCAGAGTCCTCATTCAGCAACCATTTATAATGCGCACTCCAGGTGTCTCTAATATCCTCACTGTTCACTACTGTTCCTTCATCATTTCATGCACACTGTTCACCTATGATATCCCTGTTTTCTCTCTTCATTTAATTTCCCACCTTAAATGCCATTTTCTTCTCTTCTGTTTAGGTTATCCAGTAATAGTCTGATACCCAAGTTTTGCCCTGTATACCTCCTTTCTAGTCCTATGCTTGGTATGGAAGAAGGAAAAAAGTTGTGTGAGAAAGCCCTTGAAAGATTGTGGCAAACTTGATGATTTTCGTCATTAACACCTACCCTTTTCAGTTTATGACTGCTTTCTCACCAGTAGTGTTCAGTATTAATTAACCCAAGAACTGCAGCTTACGTCACTTGATACCCAGTAGGCAACTGCATATTATCTCAAATGTGAGGGTAAAGATTTTATTTTCCTGCATTTTGTCTTGGTGAGAATAAGTGATTGATGAAATAGATTAGATTTTTTTTTTTTCACTCAGAATAAGTGATTGATGAAATAGATTAGATATTTTTTTTTCACTCACTTTCCTTCACACACACACACACACACACACACACACATTCTGTGTGTGTGTGTGTGTGTGTGTGTGTGTGTGCACACACCTGTGTGCTTGTGCATGTGTGCGTGTGCACACACATGCGTACGCTCCCTTGGAAATTAAATTTGAAAATCCTCATGCAGACTACTATTGTAGACGTTGACCAAATAACTGGCATGCATGTACAGTACTGTACTTTGAAATAGGCTATCTTAACTACCTACCTATCTATCTATTGCCAAACCCCTCAGTCCCGTAATGGGTGGTCACAAACAGATCGCCTCTGTGTTGCCCTGTCCAGTGCCATTTCACTGTCCTGCTCACAGCTCACCCTTCTCTCTCATATACCTCTCCACTCCGTCCCTCCATCTCATCTTCAGTCTCCCCCTCTGTCTCCCCCCTTCTGCCTCATTTGCATACACCCTCCTGATTTGTCTCTCACTTTCCATCCTCTCCACATGGCCAAACCACCTCATTGTATTTCTCCTAATGCTTTCCACCACATCCACATCCACACCACAACGCTCATTCACTTCCTTATTTGCCGGTGTGTCTCTCCATGCAACTCCACATGCTCCTCTCTAATTCATTTCCACTGCTCTCACTCTTGACTTGTGTCCTATCAACAAGGTCCAAGCTTCACTGCCATACATTAGAGTTTGTATCACAGTACTGTCATGCAGCAACTTTTTTACTTCCAAGCTCATTTCCCTGTTCCCTATCACTGCATTCAAAGAACCAGCAACCTATCTTCCCAGTTGTACCCTTCAAGCACTTCACCCTCTAAACTTCCATCCTTACATATCACACTACCCAAGTACAATACTTGAAGTCACTCACATTTTCCATTTCCTCTTCATCCATCCTCACTGTACATTCACCGGCTTCAGTTCTCTCGAAGACCATAACTTTACTCTTCCCTACAGTCAACGTTATATTCCGTTTCTTACACACTATCCCAAACTCATTCATAGAGCCTTGCAGTTCCCTTTCATCTTCACTTAGCAATACAGTATCATCTGCAAACAACAGTACAGGGAGTTTCCAAACACTGCCCTCTCTCATTAGGGCCGCCCCCACATCCACTGCCCTACTGTGTACAGTATCTCTTTTATAACCCCATCCTTATACAGATTGAAGAACCATGGAGACATGACACATTGCTGTTTCAGTCCAACATTCATATAGAAAAATTCACTCAGTTCACTATCCATATGCAGTGTAGCCTTAGCCTCCTCATACATAGTCTTCTCAGCATCCACTGCCCTACCTTGTACAGTATCTCTTTTATAACCCCATCCTTATACAGATTGAAGAACCATGGAGACATGACACATTGCTGTTTCAGTCCAACATTCAGATAGAAAAATTCACTCGATTCACTCTCCATATGTAATGTAGAGTTAGCCCCCTCATACATAGTCTTCTCAGCATTCAGCAACTTCCCATTTACTCCATATATTCTTAATACTTTCCACATTCCTTGTCTATCCACCCTGTCATATGCTTTCTCCAAATCCATGAAGACCACATGCAGTTTCATGCTCTTCTCTAGAAACTTCCACTAAAGACCTAAGAGTGAATATCTGATCTACACAACCTCTTCACATCCTAAAACCTCCTTGTTCTTATCCAACTAATTCCTCTGATATTTCCCTAAATCTGTCAGTAAGTATCCTATCATATACAGTACTTTTCTTGTTACACTAAGAAGACATATGCCCCTTTGATTACCACACACTATTTTTTTCCCCTTTTCCATTTTCTATCTATCTATCTATCTATTGCCAGACGCCTCAATCCCATTTGGGGTGGCCACAAACAAATCACCTCCAAGTCGCCCTGTCTCCCGCCATTTCACTGCCCTGCTCCCAACTCACACCCCCCTCTCTCATATACCTCTCCACCCCATCCCTCCATCCCATCCTCGGCCTCCCCCTCCCTCTTCCCCCCTCCACCTCACTCACATACACTCTCTTCGTCAGTCTTTCACCCTCCATCCTCTCCACATGGCCAAACCACCTCAGTGTGTTCCTCATAACACTTCCTATCACATCACATCCACACCACAACGCTCCTTTATATCCTCATTCGTCAGCCTCTCTCCACGTGACTCCACAGGCTCCTCTTAAATAACTCATTTCCACTGCTCTCACTCTTGACTTGTGTCCTTCCAACAATGTCCAAGCTTCACTTCCGTACGTTAGAGTTGGTATCACAATACTGTCATGTAGTAACTTTTTCACTTCCATGCTCACTTCCCTGTTTCTTATCACTGCTTTCAAGGAACCAGCAACCTTTCTTCCCTGCTGTACCCTTTCAAGCACTTCACCCTCCAAACCTCCATCCTTACTCATCACACTACCCAAATACTTAAACGTACTCACATTTTCCAATTCCTCACCATCCAACCTCGCTGTACATTCACTGACTTCACCTCTCTCAAAGACCATCACTTTACTCTTCCCTACATTCACCTTTAGGTTCCGTTTCTTACACACTCTCTCAAACTCATCAACCAAGCCTTCCAGCTCCCCTTCGTCTTCACTCAACAACACAGTATCATCTGCAAACAACAGTACAGGGAGTTTCCAAACACTATCCTCTCTCACCAGGGCCACTCCAACATCCACTACTCTACCTTGTACCTCTTTTATTACCCCATCCATGTACAGATTGAACAACCATGGAGACATGACACATCCCTGTTTCAAACCAACTTTCAAAGAGAAAAATTCACTTAGTTCACCATCCACACGCACTGCAGCCTTCGCACCATCATACATACTCTTCACAGCATTCAACAACTTCCCATCTGCTCCATATATTCTTAACACTTTCCACAATCCTTGTCTATCCACCCTGTCATATGCTTTCTCCAAATCCATGAAAGCTGCATACAACTTCTTTCCCTTCTCTAGAAACTTTTCCACTAAAGATCTAAGAATGAATATCTGATCTACACAACCTCTTCCCTTCCATTTTACAGGAGAATAATTATACCTGACTTCCAGTCCTCCAAGACTCTACCTTCCTCCCAGGCCAATCTGCACAGCTTCCATATCCATTCTACTACTATCTCACTCCCATGCTTCATTTCACCACACACTCCATCATTTCCTGGGGATTTCCCCATTTTGACTTTATTACAGCCAATCCTCCCCTAACGCGGTTTGTTGTTACACGATATTGCTCTAACGGCACGATTTTGTGGAAGGAAATAAACGTTCTAATGTGGGTATTGTTAGCGTTATGCGGTAATTTGAATCGAGCGGGCTGTGACGTGGTGTGCGTGGTGCAGCCTCGCAACTTTTTTTTTTTTTTTTTTTAATGTGAGGAAGAAGGAATCAAAGGCTAGGAGCCCGCAAACAGTTCCTTTCAAAAAAAAAAAAAACAGTACAAAAGAGAACTAAATTCAAGATCCATTCATTTTGAGATGCCCGGATACACTGCGTTTGAAAGACTGGAGATCATAGGAAGTAGGAAATATAGACAGAGGGAGACAGTTCCGGAGTTGACCTGTTGCATAAAATGAAGGACTGGGAGTAACTCTTGCATTAGAGAGTTGGACAGAAAAAGGACCAGAGTTTGTTGCTAGACGGGTGCATAGCACCCGTCGTAGAGATGGAGGGATGCAAGCAGACAGTTCAGAGGAGCAGTGACCATTGAAGTAGCAATAGAAAAGAGATTAAGATGCATCAGTGTGGTGAAGAGACAGAGGTTGAAGGGAGCCAGTAAGAGGAGGAGAGTTAATGAGATGAAATGCCTTTGACTCCCCCTTATTGAGAAGAGCTGTATGTGGGGAGCCTCCCCACACATGAGAGTTATACTCTACACAGGAGTGAATAAAGCCCATGTATAGTCAACAACTGTGCAGGGGTAAAGAAGGTATGGAGTCAGCTTAGCACATCTAATCTCTTGGAAGCAGATTTTACAAGAGATGTAATATGATCTTTCCAGGATAAGTCCCGAGTGAATGAAACCCCAAGCATGTTCAAGGATGACCCAGGATTGAGCTGGATATTATTAAACATTGGTGGGTGCTCCTGTGGAAGATTTTGTCAGGTTGATAGGTGTAATAACTGAGTTGCGGGAATCGAATGGAAAGGTGAAGGGTGGAATCATCAGCGTACGAGTGGATAGGGTTAGATGTACAGCTTAGAAGGTCATTGATGGATGAAAGGTAGAGAGTTTTTGATAGAACAGGGCCCTGAGTAACACCGCTGTTGATAGATCTAGGAGAGGAATGATGGCCGTTCATAACATTGGCTATAGAATGACCAGAAAGGAAGCTATAGATGAAGGCACAGATAGAAGGATAGAAACCGGAAGAGGGCAATTTAGAAATTAAAGATATATGCCAGACTCGATCGAAAGCCTTTGAGATGTCAAGTGCAATGACAAAGCTTTCGCCAAAGTCCCGAAAGGAGGATGACCGGGAGTCTGAAAGGTAGGTGAGAAGATCGCCAGTGGAGCGACCCTGATGAAATCCATATTGACGATCAGAAAGAAGGTTGTGATAGGAGAGATGCTTAAAAATTTTTCTGTTAAGAATAGACTCAAAAACTTTTGAGGCACAGGATATTAAAGCAATTGGACGATAGTTAGAGGGTTGGAAATGGTCACCTTTCTTTGGGACTGGTTGAATGAGAGCAAACTTCCAGCAAGAAGGAAAGATACAAGTTGAAAGACAAAGGCAAAAGAGTTTACTTAGGCAGGGTGTAAGCACAGAAGCACAGTTCTTGTGGACAACAGGAGGGACTCCAACAGACCCATATGCCTTGTTACTATTGAGGCCAGTGATGGCAGAAAATACATCAGCTGAAGAAATTTTAATGTCAGCCATGAAGAAGTCAGAGGGGGGAAGTGATGGAGGAACAGCACCAGAATCGTCTTTGGTGGAATTGGAGGAGAAAGTCTGAATTAAGTGATCTGCTTTATCAGTCATCATCCGCCAGTTACACTTCGCCTTTCTTGCTCTTCTAGCCACCCAACCGATCAGGACCCCCTCTACCTCCCTCCCACCTCCCTTGTTCCCCACTCGGCCCACTCCTACCCACACCATCCTACTTAGCTTGCCTCATGTTTTAGCGTTTGTTCTCCCTCTCTACTTCATCTCTGGCGATGTGTGTGTCTGCTCTTCTCCTCACATAAGGTACAATGAATAAAAAAGTCCTATTGACCTAATGTATTTTTTATAACCATATTAATACTCTTAGGAGGTTAATATTGGGGGGTATAAGAAAATTTTGCACGACAAGTGGGGGAAAAAAGTGGACTTTGGGCATGAGTGCGGAAGGAAATAGGGGTTTTCAAGAGTCTCTGTAACCTGATACTGTATTTGCCTAACGCGATGTCAGTGTGGAAGCAAATACCTGTTTTAGGGGAGGACTGACTGTACTTTCACTACTTCCATCCTACTGATTTCTTAATATCTTCTCACCTCCCTTCTTTTCCCAGCCATTCCCCAGCCACTGATACCCACATTACTTTCATTCTCTGTTCAACATTTCCTTAAAGTGTTCTCTCCATCTGCTCACTTTTTTCCCATCTCCACTAACAGTCTACCATTTTTATCTTTCACTCCCCGACTTACTTCTTTATCACCCTGTCCAACTCTCTTTATCTCTTTCTAGAACATTTTCTTACATTCCCTCCACTTTACACTCAAGTTCCTTCCAGATTCCTCATCCACTCCTTTCTTACTCTCTCCTACTAAACTTTTTACCTCTGTCTTCCTTTCTACATATAACTCTCTTCCATCTCTCACCTTCCTTCACACCCCTTTTTCTCATCCACTTCCTATATGCTTTCTTCTTTTGTGTCACAGCATGTCTCACCTCTTCATTCCACCATGCTGTTCCTTGCACTCCCTTTTGTCTTCTCTTCACCCCACACATCACCTCACATGCTGCACAGATTTCTTCTGTGAATATTTTGCACACACCTTCCATGTCCCCCATCTGCTTCAAATCCGATTTATCCAGTCGCTCTTCCACTTCTCTGTTATATTCTGCCTTTTTTTCCATCCTTTTGGAACCTTTCTACCTTCCTTGTTTGGATTACTTCCTCCTGTTCTTCCCTTCTCCTACTTCATTTCATTTGAACTTGACTTCAGAAAGTCCACTCCCCCAACCTCTGTATGCTGTTGCATCCATTACACACCTTCTCATTCTGTCATCCACACACACATAATCAATCAATGCCATCCGTTCATGCAGTTCACCACCCACCTTTCTCATCACTTGCCACATATACCTGTGAATCATTTTGTGTCTAAATAGGGTATTGGCTATCACAAACCCCCTCCCCACACAGTTGTCCACCATAGCACTGCCATTCTCATCCGTTTCTGCATGCTTAACTCATCTTGCTAAAATCTCTGATGAAAATACATTTTGTATATATTTTTTATTTTTTAAACAGAAACTGGAAATCCTCATCCTCATCATTCTTATCCACGTCATCATTATCTCCTCCTCCAATGTCTTGCATACTCTTTAAATAGCCAAACGGGATGACCATGACTAATGCCGCCAGCTTACTTTATCCTCACGTACCTCTCTTCAGTATGACAAAATAATGTGAGATATTGACTTTTATATCAAACATACCCACACTTTTGCATAAACTCTTTCATGTTAAGGGAGCAGTACTGGTTTTTGATGGGGGGGGGGGGAAATCACCTCATGGGATGTGCAAGAAATCCTTATACTGTACTGTAGTGTACAGGTTAAGCTGTGTTTGAAGATCTTCAGCTCAGTCCTTTACTCTTGGAAATTGTATACAAACAGTGCATGGTGTTTTGGATATCACATTAGGCTTCTGCGACTCACTAACAAAATAAAAGTATCTTGTATTAGCAGGGATAGAATACTAGAATGTTATAGTCATTAGTATATCTTAGGCAAACTGTAAAACATTTCAGAACTTGACAAACCTTGAACTGTATTGAGATGTGCTCCCAGTCTCCCACATGAGTTCCCATGGTAATCTCATCACCATGACAATGTCCATGGAGTCTGGGCTTGAGTGTACGGCCAAAGAAGGACCCCAGATTGATTGTACACACATCCTTGCCTTGGTTGTAGGGATAAAACATCCAGTAGGTTACTGTGAATATCTGTCCCTTTTTCCTATTTCCATGTGGTCTCCTTTCTTCTTGCCCAGAATTTACCTCCCTCTGTTGTTGTCCAAGTTCACGGCTTGTTCGATTGCCCTTCATCTGTTCTGTTTCACTGTTAAGTTGCAGTTCATTGTTAGAAGCTTGTGTTTCTCTGCTCATTTCAGTTGGTGTTTCTGAAGGTCTCTCAGTAGTAAGGTGTGAATGTCTTACAGTCTGTCGGTCTGTACCATTGTGCTGTGCTTTGGCATTATTGTCTGTAACTTTTGAAGGAGCCATGCCTTTTATGTAATGCTGTATAACTGGCTGTGGTGTTGAATGAGAAATTTTAATGCTGGTAACTGCCTCATGTGTCTGTGTTTTGCTTTCAGTGAGGGCATATATGTTCATGTACAACTGCTCTGTGACATAACTCATGTCTTCATAGGTAGGCTCTTTGGTGCTTTGGCCTTGCATATTGTTGCTGTTTGCATAATTAGAATGCCTACTTGAATGTGATGGAGGACCTGGAGGATCTGATTTTTCAGTCTGGTTCATATATTTAGGTATTTGAGTAGCATTTAGGTTGTTATTTAACTTTAATGTCTGACCACTGTCATCATGAGAAGATGCTTTAAAAGTCTGTGACTGGTGGTGATGTGAAGTGATATGCATGTTAGTTGATGGTGTGATGGTAGCTAGTGTCGGACTGTTGTAAGCCTCTGTTCTTGGAATGTCTCTGTCAACATGTAAAGATGTATTATTGTCTCCATTGGACAAGTGAATGTGACTGTTTCCTGTATGTACTTGTAAGTTACTGACGTGTTCAGAATTGTGCTCTTCAGAATTATCATGGTGAGGATCTGTAACTGTGGTCCTGTGGTCTTTGTTACCTTGTAACATGCGACCTCCAAGTAGAGAATGTTCCTTGGATGAACTAATAACACCCCTACCATCCCTTTTGATGGTGGTGTGTGAAGGGTTGTTGTGGACTGGTGGGCAGGTATGGATGACAGCATATACAGGAGGAGTATATTGGGTAGTAGGCATTGTGCCATGGAGGAACTCAGGCAGTGGACATGCGGAACAGTCTGGAGAATAAATGAGAAACACATGTTGATATTGTTGTGTTTCAAAAGAAAAGTTAGGGACAGCACAGTATATGTGTTTTATGTAGGTTTGTGAGAATGCTTATATTTGTAACAGATGGTTATCGTAATGATAAATTATGAAGTTCTTAAATCAGTGTAAGAAAAAAAAAAAATGTTATGCAGCCAGAAGTTGTTATTATTATTATTATTATTTTATGGAAGTGGTAAGATACCTAGATACAACATTTTCATACTTGCGTGTCATCCACCAACATTTTGCACTATTGGGTTGATGAGAGACATCTCAGACCATTTGTTAGTTGAAGTACCCTGTATTTATCGAAGAAAATACTGTACATATGTTGGACAGTGATGAAAAGTAAACTAATGTTGGAGATGACACTTCTTGATGATAACATTGGTTGAACAAAAACTTGTACTTCATCAACAGGACATTGGAAAAAAAAAATGCATTGTGGGTTTAGGGCTATTTCTGGAGATACACTACCTAATGCTAAGAATTGGGTTCACTGAAGAGCACAATGTTTTTAAAAAATGAAACAAGATGTGCTTGCTGAGGGTAAATACACTGCAAAGTATTCAGACAATGGGGGGAAACTAACGACTTGTTGTCCTGATTATGGGGAGATATACTGTAGTGTGTTCTTGCTAACCAGTTGCTGTATATAACAATACACCACAGATGATCAAGGTATGTGGTCATAGAAAAAAACCTTTAGAGATTACTTTTAAAGAAGTGTGAAGTACCTCCACTTGTGATTTAGCATATTACCAGTTCAGAGAGAGTGACCAAAATATCACTGATGATGAGTTTTTGCACACAGTGGTCATTACAAGTGTTTCAGTAAAGGCCTAGTATAGAGCATATCACTTAATTGCATGAAAGGGACAGCCATTTCAGAGGCACGGCACATCAGAGAGGGCTACATTACACCTTATGTAGGACATTACATGGCACAGTCACATGTACCTGATGCAAGGTTGTGCAGCAGTACATTTTGAATGATGTTTTCATGCCTTCCCAAAGTACAGTTGAGTCTTGATTACACAAAATTCATGGGACATTCAAAACTTTGAGTAATCTGATTTTAGGATAAGAGAATATAATAAGTATTCTCTCAATTATCCAGATGGCCATTACCCGGATGCTGTGATATGGCTGTTCCAAACCAGTATTCATACATTTATTCATCACTATCTGGACAAACGCCTGCGTCTGTTTTGATTTCAGTATTCATACATTTATTCATCACTATCTGGACAAATGCCTGCGTCTGTTTTGAAATCATGGTCGTACGAAAAAGTTCTGCCCAGACTGGTGAGAATAGCTCTGTGGTGCTGCTGTGTCAGGCTAGTTCGTTTACCCTACATCTGCCAGACATGCCTGTTGCTCGCCCTCAGTTCCTTCATGTCATTTGTGTAGTGAGCAGCTCTTCTCGGTCCGTTGTCATGGCGGCGCACGTGGTAGCTTTCGTGGTGGTTCTCTGCCTGCTTCAGGCCTTGCCATTCCTTGCATGCCTCATCCTAAGGTGTGTGATATGGCCACTTCACCAGGGAAAAGAAAGTGGGTAGTGCTGACACTTTAGAAGTGGGAGATCCTGGGTAAGAATGATGCGGGATGGTCAAAGTGTGTGTTGACTCTGATTTTATTCTAGCTTACTGTACTGTTCCATGATTTTATTCCATTTTACCATTATGTTTTGTGTGCCCACTTCATTTTTTTGTGTAGCTGTTTTTTTCATGTTTTTCGTGTCACTGCTGGGTATGGCTCTTCATTGGTGATTGTTTGTTTGTGGTTGATGGGTCTGCTTGACCATGATAATTGCTTGGCTGTGGTTTATAGGTTGGGTTGACCAGATATAGTATTATTAAACAACAGGAACAAGTGTTGAACGATGTGCTTGTAATGGCCTTTTACACTAGCCTTCAAAGTTAGGTTATGTACGAATGGGGGCCAGGGGAGAAGTCCACTACCTGGACATGCCCTTGGCTCTGTTGCTTCGGATATTCGAGTGATTACTGTATACAGTACTGTACGTACCTGTACTTACGAAAATACACCCCCATCGTCATAGAATTTGCACATGTAATATTGCATAATATACGTTTAATATGTCACATAATATACAAGAGAACAGTACTGTACAGTACTTATGAATCACACATTTCTGGTGTTCAGAGGAGATTCCGTAGTATAATGCAATGACAACCCAGTGACGTGATCCAGGCACTCAGACACCACCAGCCCGCCAAATGCCACTCAGTGTTCACTTCAAAACAAAGCACAATACAGTATTTTTGTAACAGTAACTTAAACTGTGAACTTAACAAATAAAGTTTTAAAGTTAGTTTCACTGTGGGAGGAGAAATCGCAATATTCATCAGTGATAAATTCACAAGACTGAGCAGGGCACATACAAACACATTGTAAATATGGCAGGTGGCCCAATGCTTGCCCTACTGGAAGCATTGTAAACTATCACGGATGGTGTGAAAAGAGCCTGTCAGGTTTGAAATTTCGGTTGGATCTTGGATTTCTTCAGTAAATTGAATTGAGAATTAATCAGCAAAACCTTCAGTTAATTACATCTTCCAATTGAGAGATTTGTGGATAATCAAGACTCTACTGTAGTCATGTCTGTAATCCTTAGTTTGGATTCAAGATTGTAAAGTGCCACTGTGTTGATGTACTACGGTGTTCAAGTATTCTCAGAGATTAGAACATCAGGGTCAGTTTTGTTAAGTCGTTTTTGTAACATTGCCCAGGACTTATCAGGTTGCTTGGAGCACCTGTCCGTGGATTGAGAAAGAAAGCTCTTTTAATGTTACTGCAAGATGAAGTCTGGCTACATTCACACCAGGCTGGTGTCGTGGTAAGCACTTCCAGATGCCCATGGTGCTGAGGTGTTAATCTGTGATAAGGTGCAGGCTGCAACCTGTCAAAGCGCTGGAGGTGCAGAGAAATATTACTAGCAGTTTGTTCCTGTTGATCTAACTGTGTTGTTTTGTCTTTGTCCAGGTCACCTTCAACTGGCCATTATAACTAATATTTCTAACCCATGTTGGAGATGTCCATGTAGATCCTGCTGTCTGGCAGAGGGCTTGTCCAGGATGGCAAGAGTGACCAATATTTGTGGATCTTTCCATCACCTAAGTTAAGGAATGATTGGATGGACCATACTACAGTGGATTATCAAATCTTCTCAAATTAAGGACAGACCTGATCAAAGATATGTTTGAGCACACTGTTGTGTATCATAACTACATTGTCAGAAGAAAGGCTATAAGAATTAAAGCATTTTAGATGCTGATCTACTTCATGATAGATCAGATGGTGGGCAGTGTTCCTGTAATTTCTAGAGCCAATAACCTAACCAAAAGTGATCAGAGCATGTTAGAGACTGAAGGGTCAGTTGCATTAACTGCACATGTGATAAGGAACTACAAAATCAAATCAAGGATATGTCCTTATATGGGAATTGAGTGAGACACATCCATCCATCATCCAATCCTATGTTGCCCCATAGAGGAGCTCAGGTGATATTAAAAAGTATTCAAATAAAACAGTTGAAGGAGTTCAGAAGAAAAGTTTCCATTGTGGTTTATAAGACCATTAATTGGAATCACTACAAAAATGAGTAGTCTCCCAGATTTAAGAGAAAATGATTCTAGAAACTGATCAAACTCCTGCATAGAAACTTGATCAGTGCCTTGATGGCTTGATTGATAAACAGTTGCAGTTATAAGGATTTGCTGATAAAGATTTATTAATCATCATCATCATTATCATCATCATCATCATATCATCATCATCATCATCATCATCATCATCATCATCATCATCATCATCATCTTTACCTCCTTTCCCACCTAGAGCAGGGTGAGGAGTAGCAATATCCAGACAGCCCAGATTTGGCCAATCCAATGGGCCATGCTTCCATTCACTCACCATTTAAGCCCCCAGAATCCTGGATGTATCTGATATGCCAAAAACATTCACGATGTTCTGTAGCTTCATATAGATGTATCCTATAGAGTCAATCGGGACACTGTCATTTAAGAAGGGGTGCCAAATCTGTGATCATGAGCATCTCCTCACAGTATTCATCCAGCCATTTTGATCTCTTGTCAGTCCCCTAGCCTTACCGACTTCCAAACTTCTCTTTCTCGCATGCTTATCTGCCATATCCCTCCACCTTCTCCATGGCCCACCTTGCCTCCTTCCTCCTTCAGATTCATTCAGATATACCTTTTTCACCACTCTATTGGTATCCATTCTCTCCATATGACCATACCATCTCATTACACTCTTTTTGATTCTGGTGTTCATAGACTTTCTTACTCCACATCTTTCACGAATCTCATTATTTTGTATCCTATCCACTCTCTGTACTCCACATATATTCCTCAGCAGTCCCATATCCACTGCTCTCACTCTTGACTTTTCATTTTCATGCCACACCATAGTCTCACATCCATAGGTTATAGTTGGCACTAACACCATCATGTAAGCCACGTGCAGTTGCAACACTCAAGCCTCTGTTTCTTATCAAGGTTTTCATTGCATCAGCTACTTTCCTTCCTTGTGTCACTCAACTTTCCACTTCTTTTGCACATTTTTCTCTCTTTTTTTCTCTCATTATACCTAGGTATTTGAACTCTCTTACTAATTCCGGTCTCTCTCCATTCACTAACATCACACTGGGAGTCACCTTCTCTCTCAGTAACCATCAGTTTACTCTTTTCTACATTTACTCTCAAAGCATGATGCTCACAGACATCAACAAAACTCTGTACTAGTCTACCAAGTTCTTATCCAGTATTTGCAAGTAGTACTGCACCATCAGCATACAACTAATTTGAGATATTCCATCCATCATATTACCAACACCATCCCTGTCTCCATAACTCGTGTTTTTACTTCTCTCATCATCCCATCCATATACAGTATATATTGAACAACCATGGGGACATCACACAACCTTGTCACACACCCACACTGATCATGGACCATTCACTTAGATTTATTAATACTTCCGTGAATCCAGAAGAACATGGGACATAGACACATTTGTGTGAGAAACATTGGTAAATGCTCTGGAGCAAATAGGTGCTACTTTTCCATCCAGATGGTCAGCAGTGGGCCTGGGAATAGTCATTATTTGCAATCAAAGAACAACAATATAAATGTAAGATTCCTATACTGTAACTGAGTTTCAGTTAGACTCAAATTGTCAAGCTTAGGATGCACCTTATATTCATTTGTGGTAAGAATTATTCCCAATCACCTCAGAGTGTGGTTGTTGTTGTTGCTGTTGTTTATCCCCAGTCATGGTTGACTCAATAAACCCATTGATTGCAGGTATTCAACTCTCTTTGAGGTCATCCCATAGGTGTCTGCATTTTAATGTGACATTTGTTAAGCAGTGCTCTGTAATGTTGGTTATGTTACGCAGGCCTTTTCTACAAGGAGGGCACGTGATTCCACCCAACCCAATCTACACTGACAAGGGCTAAGTGATGTCTTGATCTAAGTCAAATTAGGTGAACTTAGTCAACTCTATTTAATATCTCTTATGCCTGGGTGTCAGGAGGGAGGCTTATAGTATAATGTTATATCTGGGATGTTGCCTTGCCGTAGATATGAAGTGTGCAGTGTCTGGAAGTGGGATGTTGTTGAAGAAGGTTTGGTAATGTTTGTGTGGTGATTGTTTTGTGTACAGTATCTAGTTATGCAGCGTGGGTCTGCATTATATTGACGTGTGTTGTGTGTTTACACAGTTTGCCATGTAGAATTGTTCACCTCATATGACAAGATAATCTCAAACAGAGAAGTTTGGTTTCAGAACATTGAGCTGTGGGAGTGGGAGTGGTGCAGCCAGTGATAATGCATAGGATGTTGTTCTGTATGGTCTCCAAGGTGTTGTAGTGATTGTTAGATAAGATGCAGAGCCATGCTGGGGAGATAGAGGACATCACTGATATGATATATTGTTGGGAGAGTAGGAAGTGTGTTTCTTTTTGCTGCCCAAAGCCTCTCCCTGTAATTGTCCTGAGTGTGTTGAGTCTGAGAGTACAATATCACTTGATTTCTTGTACTGTTTGTGGTCCTTGAAGGTGAGTTCAGGGTCTTATGTAACTCCAAGGAAATTAGTGGAGGGGTGTATGGCACTGGTACATTGTTTAGTGTGATATTAGGGATGTCCCTGTGCTGATGATTATTATTGCTGGTGATGAATACAACTACCACCACAACCACCACCACCACCATCATCACCACAGCAAGGCCTACCACCACCACCAGCACCATAGCTACCACAACCACCACCATTATCGTCACAGCTACCACCACCACCACCATCATCATCATCATCATCATCATCATCATCATTACAGCTACCATCACCACCACCACCACCACCACCATCACAGCTACTACCACCACCATCAACCTCATAGCAACTACTGTACCACCATTGTTTAGTGATAGATACTGTTGGAGCAATCATCAGCTAGTTATCCTTGATCCATGCCTGAGGTGTCATGTTTCTGTGTGTCTGCTGTGTATGTGTAGTGTGTAGTTGCTATGCAAATACCATTTGCATAACAGGTAGTGTTTGTGGGTGGGTGAGGTGTAGGAATGTCATTCATATATAGACTGAATAGTGTGAGAGAAAGAACGGAGCTCTGTGGCATTTCAAGAGAAGTTTCGTATTTGTAATGTTTTTCACTGCAGTATAACATGCTTGTCTACCAGATAAGTAGTTGACAAGCCAGCATTTGGTGGTGTTTTCAATATTTGTGTTATAGATATTGGTGATTAGTTTGTGTTGGGTGTTGATAATGATTAGATAGATGTGTAGTGCATTCTGGAATGAGAGACCTTTGGAGCTAGGGTTGCGATTGAAAACTTGGAGAGGAGGAGTGAAACTTGAATATATTGGTGTTATTATGAGGAGGGATAGATTGAAATGGTTTGGGCATGTTGAGAGGATGGAAGACTATAACTGGATGTGGAAGGTGAGAGGTATGAACATGGAGAGTAGGGTTGTGAGAGGTAGACCTGGGAGGAGATCACAGTGTGCAGCCTCAGGGATAGGGGACTGACTAGGGAGGCTGCCAGATATCAAGCAGTATAGAGAGCCGTCATTAGGTGACCAAGACCTAGTCATGCAAGCATGTTGGAGCTTTATAAATGAAACTGTGTCATCAGTAGCTTTACTTATGTCTGTTGATGTAAGAAGTGTATGTTGTGAGAATCTCACAGAGTTAATACCATCATATGCATACTGTGTGAGTTTGGTTAGTAAGGTGTTTGTAAAGTGTAGTGCTCTAACCTTTTCGGGTCGCAAACAGGTCCGGATGTCCAGTCAGAAAAATCGCATTTTTGA
Source organism: Coenobita brevimanus (assembly GCF_032717465.1). Lineage (NCBI taxonomy): Eukaryota > Metazoa > Arthropoda > Malacostraca > Decapoda > Coenobitidae > Coenobita > Coenobita brevimanus. The sequence goes on from NC_137042.1 coordinate 7,555,402, forward strand.
CCAAAGAGTCAAGGTTGGTAGATTTTTAAAAATATGATATTCATGGATAAGGAACTAATATGCATCTGTCGACAAAATATTAGGGCTCTACTTTCCATACAAGAGCAATATAAACGATGGGAAGTTCCGTAGCAAGTGGTATGTGGTGTCACAAATAAATACATTTCTGTATACAAAATGATAGAGAAACACTCCGACTGACCTGAAATCATAAATCTGTGTTTATCCTTCTCAGTTGTGTTGTCCAGTACTCAGGAAATTAGTAAATATTGAGGGAAGTAATAATAACATTCACCGGCATCCCATCACAGTTTTGAGACACGTGCAAATAGACGAGCCATGATCGTGGCTAGGAGACCTGTACCGATAAAGCCACAGTCATGGCCAGGAGACCCATACCGATAAAGCCACAGTCATGGCCAGGAGACCCGTACCGATAAAGCCACAGTTGTGGCCAGGAGACCCAAACCAAACCGATAAAGCCACAATCGTGGCCAGGAGACTCAAAAGGCTCGTACCAAAAATGCCACAGTAGTGGCCAGGAGACCCGAAAGGGCCAAAGCTGTGCTGTGAAGGAGCAAAGGGGACATGAGGTGTGATTTTATAAAGAATTACTGTATCCATACATTTATCTTGGATGGCATACCTAATAGTGTTAAGGGTCAGTATGAAGAAGGGTATGTTGGGTCTTGCTTGGTTTAGGAATAGTGATGATATCACCATGTTTCTGTATGTTGGGAATTCTGCAGTGCATGTATGAGTAGTTGCTAATGTTTGTGGGGGCTTGGATGTTTATGTCCCTAAATGTTTCAGGTGTAGGTTGGTGATGCCATCTGGTTCTGTGCTTGTAGTAGAGTTCTTTGTTTTCTGGAGCATAGTCCTCCATGATTCTTTTTATTCAACTCAGGACATTTCTTGTGTTCATGGAATTAAGTTTCTATGATTCTTTAAATATGCATCTTACCAAAGTCATGATCTACAATAATGAAAGAATCCCGGCTGTTTGATCCCATGGGCAGGGAGTGGAGGACTCTGGCTCTGTCATCCTCATTTGCTACTGCAGCTTCTCTTGCCAGTGGTGGAAGTTGACTGGAAATAGAATACTGTCATTTAGACTTGTGAGTATCCATAGAGGTTTATTAATCACAACACAAGCATCTTGTGTGAGAGGTGTGAATGTTGGAGGGTTGCAAGAGTCCGACCAAAAAAAGACTGGGGACAGTCATAGAGTGTGACCCTAAGGGGTAATGGACTGAATAAGGAGACTGCCAGAGATTGAGTAGTGTGGTGTGTGGAGAGCTGCCATTCGGTGACCAGGGCCAACCTACACTGGCAAGCATGTTGGAGCCTTTATAAACAATATGATTATCAGCCATATTCAGGTTGAGTCATCAATTCAGGTCCATTTCTGTCACGTCAGGTCACACCAGGTCAGTATACTGTAAGCCCATTGAGAAATAACATCAGATCAGATGACATTCAGTCATGTTAAGACAATATTACAGACAGGTCCTGAAGTTACGGGTAGGTACATTGATGAAAATCTGCTTGTTAGGTGAATGGATGTTGAATGAAAAACAGAACCAGTGGGAAAAATGGGGTTAGGTTAACTGACCACAACCAACCTATGTAAAGAAATTTTAAGGGAGAATAGAGTGTTGTTACACCTAATACTCACACACACAAAAAATAACATAGGCCTATGTCCAGTAATAATGCATAGCTTTGTTCATGGAAGCAAATTGAAAGGGGAAATAGCATGAATGCACAACCACTTACTTGTCAGGTGTATGAGCATTGTTCAGTTAAGCCACCCTTACATCTCTTTACCACTGCCAGAGCTTAGGTCTGTACCAGGAATGACACATTTTCTCTCACTGAGACATGAGAGAGAAACCAGTGGTGAAAGTTGCAGGAGAGACTGAAATTGTCCCTCCTCCTTGATGTCTTTTGCTGAAGACATGAGAAGAATCTCCACCTCTGAAGACATGGGGAGAGAATCGTCAGGGTCCTCAGAAATGGAAGATTGGGTGCCTGTGACATGAGGTTACTGGCTGGAGGAGACTGAGCGACCGGAGATTTGGCAGCACTCATGATAGCAACTTGCCCTTGGAGACTGTCTTGCCTTTACATAAAAGAACCTTGCCCTTAGAGGTGGAAGTCTGAAACACTAGGAACAATTCCTTGTGACTAGTGGAGGGTTGTGGTTCTGCATGTGGAGGGCACTTGCCACAAAAAGTCAATCGAGTGTAGTCTGTGCTGCCTCGGCTTTCTGCTTATACGGCTGCTTGTCCTCTCTTATCCTCCATGAGCTTTGCCATGCAAGGCAGAGCATTGTCCATCTGTGGGTTATGGTCCACTGCCAGGTCAGCCATACTGTATGTTTGGCTGTGTCAGTTTCTCTCCCTGGAGCAATGTTGTCAGCTCCTTAGAAGGAGGCGATTCTTCTTCTGAATCTTTTCATGCCTTCTGGTTTTGTCGGTCATCCAGAAGGAATAGGTCATCCTCAATAAGCTCCTGGGTGTGGGAGTCAAGGGCTGCCATAGAGTAGGGTGATCCTTGTTGGTCTTTAAAAACCCAGGCACAGATTTTTCCTCATTGGAGGTGTAGGTGCCGGATGACACTTCCCCCCTCCCCCCAAGAAAGAGAGAGAGAGAGAGAGAGAGACCAGTCTCATGTATATTGAAAACTTACTCAGGGGAATATGCACCATCCTTGATAATTTTTGCAAGCTCCTCAGGGAACTCGTTGTTGCCTTAGTGTTTGCCTTAGCTACCTCACCTTGAAGCTTTATGTTGTGGAGGTTTGCACATTTCTTGCATCATTCAAACCATCCATCACTAGTTACAAAGCTTTCACTCAGTGGGATAACATTGGCCTGAACCACGTGGACCCTCACTATCACCACGTGGGCTCTCACCCTCACCATGTGGACTCTCACCGTAACCCTCTCCACGTGGGCTGTCACTCTTTAACACGTGGGTTCTCATCCTTACCACGTGGACTCACACTCACACCACTTTGACTTGCACCTTTACTGGTAGCAACTTTGTTATTGCACAGTAGTTTCTTAAGTTTTATCCAATAAAATTTTGTCAAATTATGTTTCACGTACACATGTATATTCACTGCACATCAGTTGTAACTTATTTTGGTTTAAACCACAGGTTTGAGATGTCTGCTGCAGTAGGCAGTCTTCACTTGTAGGCTGCCGTTTTGAAATGCTTGTCTTACAGGGCGGCACTGTGAGAAGCATGTGGTTCAGTAGACGGTGTTTTTTTTGAGAAAGATGTTTGATTGGACATTTTGCATAAAGCCATAATATGGCCAGTGTGAATTCTGGGGGTGGCAGGGATAGGAGGAGGCCCACCTGACAGACCTAAACCTTTGACAGAGAAGAAACGAAATGGGAGCGCAGAGTTGGGAAGAAGCATATGAGACATACTTTGTGAGAAAAAGGCAATATTAAGGTGAGATAACAGTAAACTAAAATACTACAGGATAAATAAGATAGCATTAGAGAGACGCACAAATGATGCTTGGTAAATGGTGGATTGACATTCGTCATCACTCACCATGACCTTCTTACAAAAAGAGCTTTTTCCATGTGTGTATGATTGTCTGAACACATATTGTTCTGTCTTAGTGCTCTTATTGTACAGTGAACTCTCACATTTGGAGAGTAATAGGTGCGAAAAAAAACTCGCCAAACTGGAATTCGCCAAATCTGAACCGAATAACTGATGGAAACAATAAATTGGTTCAGGGAATGCATGACTGGACTGATTTTCCACCTATATTATAACATTACTGGGTGTAAATCATGTGATAAACACACATAACATGATTCAGTTTAATTTATTTTAGCAAAGAAACAATTCAAAACAGAAAAACTCACATATCGGTAATAAAATAAAATAATGGGCTTGATGTACACGTGGTGTATAGTGCATGGATGCCTTTGTTGGCATAAGTGTTTACATCCAGGGCATTGAGGATTCATCTGCACCTTGTTCGATATTGGAAAATAGATAATTGATGAAAATAAGATTTTATTACATTTCATCACAGGAGAGTCGGTAGAATAATAAACTTAAATTTTAGTAATATTATCCTTATGTATTATAGCTGTTATTGCTTTAAAACCATATATTTTCATACTGTAAATTTTGCTGCGTGAGGTGTTTCATGCTTGGGTAATTTGTCACAAGATTTCACTTAACCTTAGCTGGGAATATGACAAGTCCTTTGTGAAATATTCTTAAGCTCTTTTCTCAGCTAAGTGAAGACGACAAGCTAAGTACAGTAATCCCTCTAATATCCGAACGCCCAATATCCGAACATCCCCACTAACCGGACATAATCCTCCTGGGATCCAATATTCCCAAAATGGGCCAAAAACTGCAAAAAATTCGAAAAAAAAATCTGACTTTTTTCCCTCCCATAATTTGAAATTCCCGCCTGGTGCCAAACAGCTGTTACACCATGGTCCCTTCACCCCTTCCTTCCTCCCCCTCCCCCCTCCCCTGTCAGGTTGCCATTTGGTATTTTTCATTACCAAGTGTGGGCCAATTTGGTAATGAAAAATTCGTTTGGTAATGAATTAGAATAATGCATTACCAAATGGATTTTTCACATGTATGAGGATACACAGGATGGAGATGGTGGATTGTTTGCTCTCTCTGATTAATCTGCTACCCTACATAGTGTGAAAATAATCAACATGGTGTTAGTTATAAGTAGAGTGATTACATGTATTTCCACTTGTATATATAATTAGTGAAGAATATATGCTAGCTTTACGAATTTGGTAATGAAAAGTTATATTTGACAATGAAAGTTGAGGAGATTGGTAATGTGGCTGTTGCGATCTGGCAACTCTGTTACCCCACCAACATCAACAGTCACAGCTTAACTCCGATGGAGAGCAGATACTCATAACAGTGCAAGCCACAGGTGCTTGTTTTTTGTGAATAAACAGTGAATAAACTGCTATACCTTGCCACTAGAACACACGGGAATTTACAGTGTCGTGCAGTGTTAAGAAATTAGAATTTAGAGTGCAGAGGATTAACTGTGGACTGCAAACTGGCAGTTCAAACCAGTCCAAGAGCAAGGGACTTATAAGTACCCAGAATGTTTAATATTGTATAAACTCACCTCTAAAACCTCATTTTATGGTTCTTTTGCATTTATTTCAGTCTTTTATGTCCCTTATTGGTGTGATTTGGGTCTTAAATAGGTGCAATGCATGTCCAGAGGGAGTTGTATAGGTGTTTTTCAGAGTTAGGGTCCATAAGTACAAGTCCATAAGTTGGGGCCCAATATCCGGACAGGACCACTATCCGGACCTGCCTATGGCTCTATTGATCCGGATATTGGAGGGGTTACTGTATTAAATTTAAAAACATTTTGAGAATCATTGTAAATACGGGCCCTGAAGCCTCACTCCCTGTAGCTTCTCTTATCCCTTCCTCTTGTGGATCTTCATCTGAGCCAAATCCTTCAAAATCAAAGTCATCTGGAATGCTTGCAACATTTATGTTGTCATCAATTGGACCAGATCTTCACTCTGTCGTCGGCCCAGGTAACGAGTGATGAGCGCTTGTTGTTATTCATTTATTTTCTTATTGTATTCCTTCAGGAAGAAAGATAATATTTCATTCATTTGCTGTACCAGTTGAACACAATCACTCTCACTGGCTACAACAGTCTCTGTTTCTTCTTGGAGACTGGAATAGTCACTCAATATGTGAGAGTTTCATCGTTGTCCGTTGCTTGGGAGTCTGCGTGGGTTTATCTTGTTTGTTGTCTAGAAGACGAGACTTGAATTTCACAATACAGACTAAATTTTGTTGAAATTAATTCAGATTAATAAAAAACTGTTGAAATTAATTAGCATAAAATTACATAATACAGTTACAGTATATTTTTATTATAAACGACTTGCCAAATGTGAGATTTCTGTCGCCAAATTAGAGTGTTGTGTACAATCTCATCCTATTGTCAAGAGTGAATTCGCCTATTAAAAACTCGCCAAATGTGAGAGTTTACTGGACCCTCAGGAGCTCCAGTTAGTTCATCGTTCTATCAAATTATTATGTACCAAACAGATGCGTACTGAATCATGAATGTAATGGAACGTATCCATTTTGTTCAACAGGGACATGCTGTACGTGTACTTATTTCATCATAGGTCTGTGTCATCCACAGTGAGTACTTATTCAGTTGCAGGCACAAAGAATATTGTTATTTAATAAAAGTTAGACAGATGTGTTGGTGGAAATGAGCAGAGCCACAAGTGGACGACTAGCTATACAAGTTATGTAACACAAAGGAAACAGGCAGGCACCAAATGTGTGCATATTTATGTAAACATTTCATAGTTTCCACAGAAAAAGCAACTGGCACAAAGATTATTTTGTTATTTAATAAAAGTGAGAGTGAGATGCAGAGATGGATATGAGTAGAACTGAAATCAGTCAGCTAGTTATGTTAGTTACGTAACACAAAGTAGACAGGCTGGTGAAAACTGTGTGCATATTTATGTCAACATTATATTATTTTCCACAGAAATTGATACAGGCATGCACACAGCACAAAGTCAAGCAATGTAAGCCCCTGCAAAAGCTTTAGTAACAGCAGTAAAGCCCACAAACTCCATGACAAACTTAATGCACACCGGCATTGGACAGCTTACTCAGAGTTGGAGTGGGCAGTGGCCCTTGTTTTGGCAGGTATCATCAGTGGCACTAGGGTGTTGCAGGGAGCAGTGGGGAGTTTGGAAATTCAGTTAATTTTTGCACTATCAGTTAATGCAAGAAAAAAAAGAAAAAAGGATATTGCATTAATTCAGCCAGATTTTTTTTTTGCTTTGTCAGACAATAATGTAAGGTATGGCGGGTAATTCAAGTTGGAACGGAGGCTTACTGTACAGAAGTACCTCAACTTAAGAACATAACTGGTTCCAAGAGGCCGTTTGCAAGTTGATTTTGTTCACAAAATGAAAATCCATTACAGTACTACATGTACAACATAAAAAACACTGTTCACTGATCTGTCGGTAGGGTTTTAAATGTTCTGAAGCAGTTTATATTGTATTATGAAATATAAATGCATAAATTAACACAAGAAATACACAAGAAAAACATACAGTATAAGATACAACTCTGTTCCTGGTAATGTCCGATGCCTATTTACTGCTGACGAAAGATACTGGAACACTTGCCACCTGCGAAGATGTGGATGTGGCAAGCATTTCATTTTGTTTCGTTAGTTGTAAATATACGTTGGACATTTACGATAACAGAGGTATTTTATAAGCATTACTGTGGCTCACCTAAGGGCAGACATAGCAGGACTTGCAGGAAGTGAGAGGAGGCAGGTGGAGGAGTGGAGTTAGTTGGAAGATGCGGCTGAGGAGAGAGCAGTGGCCGAGTCAGGATTTTTGGGAGAAGCAGGCTGAATGGATGTGGGTGAAAGCTCAGCAAAGGAGGTTGCAGGCTCAGCATAGGAAGTTGAAGGCTCAGCATAGGAGGTTGAAGGCTGTGGTTTGTCTAATTTCGTTTCCACCCTTGGGTGATTGACGACTGGGAAGCATTCTTCTTTTTCTCGCCAAGGATGAGATGGCAGCAGACCAGGGCATCATGCACAGAAGAATAGACACTGCCAAACCAGTCAGCATTTGGATCCTGTTCTTCAAAGGAAGCAACCCCTTTCTCAATTATTCCAAAGGCACCTGTTAACCCCTTGATAGTCATTTTCCTGCCTTTATCAGCCATATTAAATGAAGTGAACATACTAAAAACACAACGAGCAGCGATCCTCTTTCCTCCACGTGAACAAAACAAAAACAAAAGATGGCAGGTTAGCCCCCTAGCACCCATACTGCTGCCTAGCGACCCACCTCGCAACTACTGTCACCCGCCACATTCAAAAGTGGTCTCAACGGGCCGATACAAGCTAAATTAGTTTTTTGCAGTTATGTTCGTACCTGTGAAATGTTCCTTATTTTTTTCATAATTGCATCTTTGAAATGCTCAGATCTTCAATGCTCTTAAGTTGAGGTATGTCTGTACGGTAAACTTTCCATTAACTTGTCGCAATATTTGACCTAATGCAATATCTGGTGCCGCTGGCTTGTCTCCATTAAAGTAATATCCGGCACTGAAACAGGATGTAACTGGTGGTTTTATGCAATGTCTGGCATCGAGGTGTATCACCCACCATGTAAATGGTAGCCAACCGGCACTGTATTTCTGTATTGTATCATTATTTATTGTATTTTCTGTTTAATTTTTATCTTTTACTCATGGGAGAGGTTTTAAGATAGATGGTCGAGATGGATAGTAATGCAGTATGTGGCTTGACACTGAGTATTGAACCTATGGGGGGTACAGTGCAGTATCCAGTGTTTTACGTTATTTGGCGTTGGGCTTGGCTGAATTCCACCATCACCATCATCTAACCCAAGGTTGCCCCATGAGGAGCATAGGAGCCTGGGGCTAAGCAAGTTGGTCCTGACATTTAAAATCAAACTGACCAGCCTCACTCATCCCTGAGTGGCATTGCATGAACAGTGAACTCCAACCATTCCTTGGATACAAACCTGCCCAGGCTCAATCCGGCTGGAGCGCCTTAATTACCCACTAAACCCTGGATGCCGTAATCTGGTTTATGGTTACCACCTAGAGTATTAAATGGTTTCTTGGTGTACAGGAAACCATTTGGCTTGTCACTTGGTGTAGAGTCACCCATAGACAGAAGGAAGAGGAAAGAATGAAGGAGAGAAAGACAGAAGAGGAAGGAAGGAAGAGAGGAATGGGAAGTCACCCAAGCACAGCACTACATCAAGTGAGTGGATGATGAGTGCCCCCTCCTTCCACTGAATTATGCTGGATAATTGAGAGTTTACTATATTGGGTACTTGGTGTTTGCAACATTGGTAAAAACACTGCAGTACAGTATACAGTATGATGATTGAAAGTAGACAAATTTGCATTGTGTGTTTCAATGGTTAGATTACTGTATCAGTGCAGTAAACCCTTCATAAGTCGAATTATATGAGATTCTAGGGTAGTTCGACTTACCAGATTTTCCGACTATCCAGAAATCTGTCTATCTATGTGTTGCCAGATGCCTTAATCCCTTAAAGGGTGGCCACAAACAAATTGCCCTCATGTCGTCGTGTCCCCTGTCTTTTCACTGCCCTTCTTCCAGCTCACCCCCCCCCTCTCTCTTATACCTCTCCACTCCATCTCTCGATTTCATCCTTGGCCTCCACCTCACTCACATACACTCTCCTCATCAGTCTCTAACTCTCCATCCTCCCCACATGGCTAAACCACCTCAGTGTGTTTCTCCTTATGCTTCCTATAACATCCAGATCCATACCACAATGCTCCTTCACTTCCTCATTTGTCAGTCTGTCTCTCCTTGTGACTCCACATGCTGCTCTCAAATAACTCATTTCCTCTGCTCTGACTCTTGTTATGTGTTCCTCCAATAAGGTCCAAGCGTCACTTCCATATGTTAGAGTTGGTATCACAATGCTGTCATGCAATAACTTTTTCATTTCCATGCTCACTTCCCTGTTTCTTATCACTGCTTTCAAGGAACCAGTAACCTTTCTTTCTTGTTGTACCCTTTCAAGCACTTCATCTTCTAAACTTCCATCCTTACTCATCACCCTACCCAAGTACAGTACTTGAATGCACACACATTTTCCGTTTCCTCCTCATCCAACCTCACTGTATGTTCACTGACTTCATTTCTCTCGATGACCATAACATTACTCTTCCCTACATTCACCTTTAGATTCCTTTTCTTACACACCCTCCCAAACTCATCCACCAAGCCTTGCAGCTCCCCTTCGTCTTCACTTAACAACGCAGTATCACAGTAACTGGAAATAATTGCAAAAAACCTATATTATCCCCACAGTAGTCACAAATTATGTGATTACTTGTGTATTAATAAAGTAAAAGCTCAATTAACCTGCATCCGATGCATTGGCACATCCATATAACCAGAACGCAACTTCGATCCGGCATGGGGTCGAAAAAAGATTTGTTAAAAAAAAATTATGGTAAAGCAAGGACAGAAAATTAATCCCTCTTCTTCAGCTTCTGACCCTGTTCCTTCTATTTCTTCATCTTCTGATCCTGTTCCTTCCACTTCTTCAGCTCGTGACCCAGCTCCTTCCACTTCTTCAGCTCCTGACCCAGTTCCTTCCACTTCTGCTCCTGACCTTGTTCCTTCCACTTCTCCTTCTCCACCGTCTGAATCCTCATCTCATGATCCTGATGATCACCCTATAATTCTTGATTAGTTCTGTACAGTACAGGATAAAGTAGTGTATGCAGCTATGAAATCAAAATTATTTTGGCCTGTAACATATGCTAAATTTTTCTTTAAATAATTTTTGGTAATGTTTGCTGGTTTGTCTTCAGTCCTGTACAATTTCTCTTTGCTGTCTTTTTTGTGTATTGTAGTGTATGTGTACTGTATCTTACCTGTAATGTATCTAATACTGAATAATTTACTTTATGTAATAATGTAACGTCCCAAGTTTGGTCCTGTTTCATTTGTTTGACCTCCCAGAAAATTTCTAAGAGTAACATTTGATTATCCAGAAAATTCCATATCCAGAATGGAAGAATCCCCATGCATTCCGGTTAATCGAGCTTTTATTGTACTAAACTAAAGAAGCATTTATAAAACAATAAAAACAATTTGGTGCATGCCATAGGCTAGGCTAGGATAGGAGGTTGCATAGCCTAGGCTAGGGTAGGTTAGGCTAGACAGATAGAGTTGGGGAAGTACTGTACTGTATGTGAATCTTTGAACGCAAACCAACAGTGTAGGCTGTTAGCATGTATAAAGCAATAGAAATAAACAATAGAAAACAATTCAGTGCATTTCATTTTTTAAACTGGTGGATATCTGTGCGAAGAGCTTTCGTAGGTTAGGCAGCTTGTGTTGGAGATCGAGGTGGAGGGGTGCCATAATTATATGAATTTCTGCACGTATTTACTTCAGTCATTTAAACTAAAATGTAACACATGGAATATAATAAACTGAAATGTACCACTTGGAATAAAATAAACTAAAATGCAAAAGGGAGACAGTCCAAATAGGCGACAGTGCAAGAGCAGCGCAACCACTCCGGATGACGGTCAGAGGCAGACTGACTGTGTGTGTGCCTTCAGCTGGCTACCAGCCCTGAGCGGTGGGGCAGTGCTGCCAGGTGTATTTTCCCACAAAGATTCCCACAAAAGATAAAATATCCATAAAAGTTCTCACTTAGAGATAAAATTTCCACCAAGAATTCCCACAGATTTAATGGCTGAAACGTCTCCTCCTACAAAAGTTCCCGCAAAAAGCCAGTTTTCCCACAGATTTGTGGGAAATTCCCACAAAGTGGTAAGGCTCGATTTGAGTTCAACTTACCAAAATTCTCGCTTTCTGCAGGGTCGCCTTAATGAGGTTTTACTGTAATGTGCGTGGAAGCAGTTGTTACTATCATAGATTATATAGCATACCTGTGGTGGATGTGATCAAGGAAGAAGCTGACTGATGAAGGGTAGAAATGTTCTTGAGGGTGCAGCCACACTAGGGGTGCCCACCTCCTGGCCACCACCTCACGTTGCCTCACTCCTGATAACCAAACTATGCATTTGAATCTGTTGATACAATGGTAACAGCTTCTGCATCCCTGTATTTCAGAATCATTAGGAATCTAACCCCTTCAATACACTGACATTTTATTTTATCAGTCTTTCAATCTCCAAACTGATTTATGTACAGTAAAACCTCTATATAACGGACTTCAGTAGACCGGAATTTGCTTTTATCGGACTCAAGGAGCTACCGGACTAAATTCCCATTTATCGGAAAAAGTCCGATAAAGCCAGAAGCAGTCTGGACTGCCTGACCACTTCAGCTCTGTTCACCACAATAAGGTAAATAAAAGTCATGATTATCAGTGTACAGTACAGTATTATTATATATATTATACTATTTGATTAATGTAGTGAAGTTATAACACAGTACAGTACAGCAGTGGTAGTCAAAACAGTTTGAAAACCTTTCACGCGATCCGGACTAATGTCTGATGTATCAGAAAAAGTCCGGTTTAGTAGGGGGAGGTTGGAATTTCGCATTTTTCGGAATGGCTTAGGCCCCAATTAGTCCCTTATAGTGAGGTCTTACTGTAATTTTAGATAGGCCTCTTATACTGAAGGAGATAATGGTGGCCATATTTATCCTCTCCAAAATGAAAATTGCCTCTTAAATGGAATAAATTAACTGAGGATAGTATGACTTAAAATAGAATTAATGTCACTGTGTTGGATGAGTTAACCTCTCTCTGTCTCTCTGTCTGTCTGTCTGTCTGTCTACAGTATTTACTGGTGTATACTGTGTGTATAAATACAGTATATATATATATGTATATATATATATATATATATATATATATATATATGTATATATATATATATATATATATATATGTATATGTGGGTACAAATACCACCAAACCCCGTTACATGCTGGCTTAGCCCCAGTTTAACCTGCCTTGTCCCGACCGATTTTCCACCACTGACTCCCCCCAATCCCAACCAATTTTGGTAAAAAAATCTTTTGGCTCAAACCTCCGCTTTTGGTGAAAAACATCGAAAATTCATAGAGAAATCACTCACCTGAGGTTTAAAATACTCAATACAGGTAGGAGTACCCCTTACCTTACTGGGTTTTCTGTCAGGCTGGCTCCAAAGAAAACGAGTTCTATGGGAAGGTAACTATTCCACACCACTCATAAACGGTATTTATTTATTTATTTGGTACGAATTTATATGTAGTACAAGGGTATATTGGTTTTCACACAGTAATATAGGCAATATAAGCATTGTTTCACTCACCAAACACATCAACATACCTGACCTTTTTTGGCAACATTAACTGATCATCATTTCTGACTGTTTCTTCCTCTAATGCTTTGTAAACTTTGTCCTCCACATTGACATTGATTGGGGAATCACTCTGGCACGACATGTCTTTACTGGCCAGGTCACTGGTAACAGGTGAATTGCTGAGACAATGGCGTGCAGGGGGGGGGGAGGTTATGTGGTGTAAGGCATTGTCCCTGCCTGGCATCTTGTAGAGGAAGGTGTCCCGTGTATACGTACCAAAAATCACGCGTGAAAATTGAAAATTGTGCAAATTAGAGACCTTGCAATTGATGCGCATTTATATGCATCAACGGGACTGACAGTGACAAAATGTGTGGACATATTTATACGTCAACAGGACACGGCGGGTTAACGATGGGCCTTCCGATGTCGCATTCGTCGGCGACAGGCTGAAATTTTGAATCGCGCGTGTTCCTGCGGCCAGCTGAGACCGCCCGCCTCCCAGGATGTGCAGAAGCATTTGCACCAGCCTCACAGCCATCGCTGACCCTGCGCACACCCTTATTGTTCTTCTCACACTGGCCATCTCAGATCAAGGATCTCTCTTACGCTCGCCCACCACGCATCGTGTTGCACCACCAATATTACTCAAGCTGCTATCATACAGTAGTGCATTGTAATTGTGTATGAGCAGTGCCATGAGTAGAGGAGTGATACTAATTGTGTGTGGAGTGCGTTATTGTGTGATTTTAGCCAAAATAAATGTGATCATGACTGCTGTGGGTGCTGCATGTGGTGGGGCTAGTGGAGACTATAGTTGGGGTGGTAAGTGGCCTGCTAGTGTTGGTGCTGGTGATGTCCCTGCGAAGCGTGCTTAAAATTGTCTCTCTAGAAGTAAAGCTAGATACTGTATTCTTAAGTGCCAAGACTAAGGTGAAGGTGCGTGTGCTATCGCCTGGGCTCTCCACTTGACCCAGTCGACTGTCTCCACCATCATCAAGAAGAAGGAGGCCATTAAGGTTGCTGCTAGGGAGGTTGCAACCTTATCTGCCTCCCGTATCACCCGCCAGAGAGAGCCTGCGATAGAGGAGCTGGAGCAGATGCTCTGCACATGGGTGAAGGATCAGAACCGGTGGAAGGCACCAATGTGCCAAGCAATTATTTGCATTACTGCTCTCTTGCTATGGGAGGAAATCAAGGTGGGGTGGGATCTTGATGCCACCAAGACCGTCAAGGCAAGCCATGGTGGTTTGACCGGTTCAAGAGGTGAGTTAATCTCCACCACGTGAAGATGTACGGTGAGGCAGCGAGTGCAGATAGGGTGGCGGCTGTAGTGTTTCCTGACAAACTGAAACACATCATCGCAGAGTGTGGCTGCAGTGCGAAGCAGGTCTTGAATTTCGATGAGGCTGGGCTCTTTTGGAAGAGAATGTCCTCCAGAACATATCTTGCGACAGAGGAAAAGCCTATGCCAGGGTTCAAGGCCTCGAAGGACCGGCTGACACTCCTGCTGGGGGGCAACCCTAAGGGCGACCTCAAGTTGAAGCCGCTCCTTGTCAACCACTCTGAGAACCCCAGGGCTCTGGTGGGATATGTTAAAGAGAACTTTGGGGTGATTTGGAAGTGTAACAAGAAGGCCTGGCTGACTTCTGATATTTGTTCATCATATTTCTACTTGTACCTCTACCTTTTGTGTCCAGAAGAGGTACCATATGCCTTGTGGGAGAATTTGGCAAACAGATTTCTTGTGGTGGTAGACAATGCGCCTAACCACCCTCCAACGATGAAGGAATGGGCCAGCAACATGGAGGTTGTGTTCCTGCCCCCCAGCACCACGTCCTTGTTGCAACCCATGGACCAAGGGGTGATTGCTGTGTTCAAAGATTATTACCTCTGCCACACTAGGCAGCAGTTGTTGAAGGCCTGTGACAGTGATGATAGAACAACAATGTAGCAGTTCTGGAAGGACTAAAATATACGCCATGCCCTAAAGAATATCACTGCAGCGTGGCGTGAGGTTAGCCAGGCCACCATGAACGGTGTGTGGTGGAACCTGTGCCCAAAGTGCGTCCATCCCTTCACAGGCTTCCCTAAGGGCATGCAAGCTCCACGTGTGCAGCATATGTGCCAGGACATAGTGCAGTTATTGCATGAGGCGGGCTTCGGGGAGATCGACGAGGATGACGTGGAGGAGGTTCTTGAGAGCCACTGGGAGGAGCTCAGCAACGAGGAGCTTCTCAAATTGGAGATCCAGCAGGTGCACCAGGAGGCAGAGGAGGAGGAGGAGGAGGTCGTCCCTGAAGTGCGAGCTGTCAGTATAACAATCCTGAAAGAGGTGTTAATGAAGCTGGACAAGATCATTGTGCTTATGCACACACACGACCTTCTCCCAGGACGAAGCAGGGATGCAGCTGATTGTCTGGAGGAGGGAATTAAGGTGTACAGTATGATGCTGGAGGAAAAGAAGAGGGCAACCAGGCAGACAACAATCACTGCCTTCTTCAAACAGACCTCCACCACGCCAGCAAGTCACAAAGGATCTCCCCAGCCCTCGATAAGCAGAGCATCTCCCCAAGCTTCAGCCAACAGAGAAACACCCAGGGTCTCCTGCTGAGGATGTGCTCAGCCCGTAGTGCAGGACGTAACCTCTAGCCGATCCCCGTCTCCCGTGCGTCTCCACTAAGGCACTCTGTCACTCCATTGCTGCCTTCCTCGCCCCCGGCCTCCATGTCTCTCACCACTTCAGCCACTGTCTCCATCTCCTTTGCCACGACGTGAGCCACCGCAACTCACTCCATTGCTACCTCATCATTCAACGTAGCGGTCTCCCTCGCCACCTCACTGGTCATCACAGCTGTCTCCCACACCACCTTCTCTGTCATCGCATTGCATTCCATCGCCTGCCCCAGAACCATTGCCTCGCACCTCATCACAACCGCCTGAACCATTGCCTCGCACCTCATCACCACTGCCTAAGCCATCGCATCACACCCCATCGCCACTGCCTGTCTCATCGCATCGCACTCCATCGCGACCCCCAGAGCCAGTGCATCAGTCTCCCACTACGATCACCCCACCTCGCCAGGCTTCCCCCCCACACTGACCCTCCCCTAGAGATGGGGTTTGAGGGCTTTGAGGAGGAGGATTGAGTGGTAGGGAGCACCACATCTCTCTCAGCCTCAGGAGGGATAACAAGCATGAACAGGACCTGACATGGACTTCCAAGAAGTAAGTGGTGAAAGGTATTTGATATTTTCTAACCTATTCCTTATGATTTTCAGGCATTATTTTTTGGTTTCAGTGAATTATTTACAGGTGTTAGGCTTAGATTAGCTTCCCGGACAGCTGTTAGGCTTTAAACATGGTTTTGGGCTCATTTGGGTGGGTTTTGGGTTTGGTTTGGGGGGAAACTCAAAACTGGTAAACGGTCCACATTGCTTTACATGTTAAAAGTACCCCGATATACGATACCCTGCCTAACAATGGGGTGTTCCTGCCTATCCCCCTGATGAATACGTGTGATATTGTAGCACGAGTGATTTAGGTTAAGTGTGATTTCCCCTAATGTAAGTATTGTGCAGTGATTTCATATAGTAAATATCGGGGTAAATACGACCACAGTGAGAAGTTAAAGGACGAGAGTGTGGAACAAGATCTGATTGACTATACGTGTGAGTGACATCCCTGTTATACAATTAATAAGCCTGTGCTTATTGTGAAAGGAAGTATTAATAGTATTCTCTCCCTCCCCCACGCTACCCATAAATCTTGTTTATCACCCTCTCTCACTCCAATATCTCGAGTAAGTGTAAATCAAGAATAAAATCAATTACCAAAGTCTTTTGGCTAGTGGAAACCATATAAACTTCACGGGTAATATCTGCCGCCCTCCAGTATTACCATAACTTTCCCCTAGCCGTCACAAGTCACCCCCCCCACATCCCCTATCTCCTCCTAGAGAGACTCAACCCCCCTCCTGCGCCCCCGCGCGCGCCTATATTTACTGCACTCGTGATACACTGGGATTGTTTGTGTTGTCATTACTATCAGAGAAGCAAGTATCCTCCGAGATACACATATCCTAGATAAGGTTTTATATTGCTATATATTGTGCTGTAATATCTGCTGATTTGTCCTGTGTCTGACTGTGGTAATATACGTGTAAAGGTTGTTGCCTAGAGTTTTTGTGTCCTGCCTCTCTTTATTGCACTAGCTCCGGTCTCAAAAGAGGACCCCGCTCCACGCTAGGTGAAATAGGAACGAGAAGTCGAGCCTAATTTCACCTAGCATTTCACTGGTGGCCAGCGGTGGTTCTAGACCCGGGCGTAAGAGAGAGGTAATTAGGAAATATTTAGCAAAATGGCAACCAAACCACACGTTCAGTTACCCAAGTTTGACCCCGACCAATATGATATACACACATATCTGGCAATAATTAAACCCTTACTGGATATTGGCTTTGAAAATGACCAACAAAAAATTGCAGTCACACTACCACTATTGGGTAAAGCGGCGGCAAACATAGCGCTGAAAATCGTCCCAGAACTCACCTGGCAGAATTTTACAAAGTTCACTGTACAAGCCATCACCCCATCATTAGGGAAAGTAGTGGCTCTATCCAAATTGGATAGTTTTGCATTCAATGGGGATTTAGATAATACCCTGATACAGGCAAGACGCCTGGTTACTGCTGCCTACCTGGAGGCAGATGAGGAAACCCGGGATCAGCATACATTTAATACTCTGCTCAGAGTACTCCCAAGTGTTGTGAAACAACTCTTCATTATCCATGACCCAACAGGAGACATGGATAGACATATACAGCTGATGCGGCACCTCCTGACCGCCTGCCCTTCTCCACAACAAATTAACGTTGTTAAGAAATTCCCCACCCGACCCCTGGCTCCCTCAGCCACACCGTGTCCACCTCTGCCTCACACCAGCCTGACCCCGACGCCTAGCCCGCCCAGGACACACCCCTCCCATCGGCGCCCCGCCCCGCGAGAAAACCCGAACCTGATTCTTATCAACCCATGGGAATTCACAGCCTGCAACTCCCGCTGCCCCCTTCATGACATACGGGACCAGCTTAAAGCTGCTCGCCGCAGAATCACAGCCCCGGGTTCGCGTAAAGTGTCCGCCTTAGAAGGCGAGGCCCCAGGGGACGAGCTGACGCCTGTGGACGAGCCCCATCCAGGAGAACTAGAGCAGGAACAGGAGAACGAGAGCCCTAGCCAGCTGGATTTTTAGGCCCGCCCCCGCACCAACCCATGGTGGCGGGGGCCATCACCCTTAAGTATCGCCCCCCAGTATACCACAAGATGAAAATAAACGGCGTGAAGGCCAGACTACTAGTCGATACGGGAGCGGCCAGGTCCTGCCTTTACAGCCACTATTTCTCCCGCTACAAATTGCGGTTTGGCCCACTCCGCCTTACTACCACTCACCTTGTGGACGCGGGGGATGGCCCCCTGCCCATCCGTGGGGAAACTCTGGCCCTACGGGTCGACACCCACCAGCCAGTGTCCACCCAACATCCATTCATCATTTTTTATTCCTCCTGCCGGAGTTATGACGGGTATTTAGGGCTAGACTTGCTCCTAAAACTTGGAGCCACGATCGACTGTCGCCACCGACAACTCCAGTTCCGCCCCCCACCCTGTTCCACCCCAGCCGTTTGCACATGCACGCTGCGGCCCCGGCCGGAGGATTCGCCCTCTTCCTCCCCCCAGTGCCCCCCTTTTTCCACCTCCCTCTCCTCCCCTTCCCATGCCTTTCCACCTCACTCCTGCCCCCTCTTTCCCTGCCACCATCTCCGCTGCCGTTACCATCCCCTCCCACCATGAGGCATGGGTGCCCTTTAACAGGCCCTCAGATCCATCCGTTTTGTTCTCCCCCCTCCTCCCCTCCGGACCCCTTTCTGCCTGCCTTGTGTCCCCCATCTTCCTCCCTCCCCACCACGCCGCCATCCGCATCGCCAATCTCGCCCCGTTCCCTCTCACCCTCCCAAAAGGGCTTATCATCGGAGAGATGGAGGAAGCCAAGCCCTGTGCCCCATCCTCCTCCCACCACCCTGCCCCTCTACCCCCCATCCCTGACCATCTCTCCAACCAGCAGCCGCCGCCTCCTGGATTTCCAGGATTTGTTTGCGACACGACCAGCAGATATAGGGCATACTACGTACCTGTCGCACGAAATCCATACGACAGGCCCACCTATACGACAACCTTCCCGACGCAAGAACTCCCGACAGAGAGAAGAGGAGGACCGCCAGGTGCGCGAAATGGAAGAGGCAGGTGTTATCTCCTCCTCCACCAGCCCGTGATCCTCCCCCGTCGTTCTATGGTCCTTTCACAGCAAGAAGTCCGTTCAGGGTGTGGCAGAAGTTGGAATTCCCCCGAGTGCGACGTTGCCAATTTGACCAACAATTATCGGATTATCACTCTCCCTACCTACCCCCACCCCACCTGTTTCTCTCTATCTCCCTCCCTCCCTCTCTCTCTCTCTCTCTCTCTCTCTCTCTATATATATATATATATATATATATATTGTATATATTTATTATTTATTTTCAACTATTTTTCCACACCACCTATGAGGTAAAAGTCTAGGCACGTTTTATTTTTAAGAGGTTTCCCCTGTAGGCCTAATCCTCTCTCTGACCCTGGGTCCCTCGCCGACCTCGGCGTGGCAACATGGGAAAAAAGTGCTGCCACGTGTCGTAGAATTCATTCAAATCGTTGTTATAATTCTAAAAAGTGATACTCAATGTACTATATAGCTTCCTTTATTATATACAGAATATAAAAAACAATTTCAAATAGCACATAGATGGGAAATAAGAGAGAGAGAGGCATGTACTACGGTTGATTTGGCAGCATCGCTAGAGGTGATTCACAAGGTGGGCCCCACCCTGAACGGACTTCTTGCGGTGAAAGGACCATAGTAAAAAAGAAAGACGGCACGATGCGGTTTTGCATCGACTACCGCCGTGTTAACGACATCACCATTAAAGATGCCACCCCCCTCCCCCGCATTGACGATTCCCTAGACTCCCTCTACAGGGCGTCTTGGTTTTCTACCCTCGACCTCCAGTCTGGATACTGGCAGGTCCCCGTTCATCCGGACCATCGAGGCAAGACGGCCTTTTCCACCAGTAATGGCAAACATTACGAATTCAATGTTCTGCCATTCGGCCTCTGCAACGCCCATGCCACTTTCTCCAGACTAATGGAATCTGTCTTGAGCGGCCTCACTTGGGAAATATGTTTAGCTTATCTTGACGACGTCATTGTTTTTAGCCAGACCTGGGCCGACCACTTGCAGCGCCTCCGTCGAGTTTTCACCAGAATTCGCCAGGCAGGCCTCAAGCTACATCCTTCTAAATGTGTCCTGGCCACTAAGACTGTCTCGTTCCTAGGACATACTATTTCCCAAGCAGGAATTTCCCCAGATCCCGACAAGCTCCGTGCCATAGCGGACATACCACCTCCGCAGGATGTCCACGGCATCCGTGCCTTCCTGGGACTCACATCCTATTACCATTGCTTCGTGAAGGGATTCGCGCAGATCGCTAAGCCTCTTCATGACTTGACACGAAAAGGGGAACCTTTCCTCTGGACCGAGGATCGGCGAGCTGCTTTTCAACAGCTAAAAGACAAGCTTGTCTCGGCCTCCATCGTGGCCTTCCCCGACTATGCCCTCCCTTTTCGCCTCTACACGGATGTATCCCTTACCGCAATAGGTGCCGTCCTAGCCCAGGTACAGGCCGGCCGGGAACACATCATCGCCTGCGCCAGCCGCACTCTGAACCCAGCCAAAAAAAATTATGCCGCCACCAAGCGAGAATGCCTCGGCATAATCTGGGCCCTCCAATATTTTAGGGCTTATCTTTCCGGGACCCAAGTCACGATAATCACCGACCACCAATCACTCCAGTGGTTGCGCCAATCAGACTCCCGTAACGCCCAACTCGTCCGGTGGCATGACACCCTAGAGGAGTTTCAGTACGAGATTTCATACAGACCTAGAAAGCTCCACGCCAATGCAGATGCCCTCTCCTGCCTCCCCATCCATGCGGTACAACCGGACCCCGACCTACTACAACTCTGGCACCACAAGGAACGGCCCCCCTGGATCCCTGCTCACCTATTCCCCAAGCTGTGCCGACAGGGCGACCAACTTCTAACCCCGTCCAGACACATCCTCTTGACCCCCGATGCGGCACGTGACACCCTGCGCCACCTACATGCTCACAACGGCATCCACTTGGGCACCAAAAAATTACTCCAGGTGTTCAATGATATTTACTGGGCCCCAAATCCCTCCACCCTCGCCAGGGAAATTATCCAGACTTGCTTGGGAAAGATATCACCCGGACCGCCAGGCCATCTGGCCATATCACCGCCCACAAGCCCTGGCAACTCCTGGCGATCGACGTAGTAGGCCCTCTTCCCCCTAAATCTGGATATAAATACGTGATCACTTTTGTAGACACGTACTCCAAATTCGTAGTAGCCTGCCCAGCTAAGGAACATCATGCCGTTGCTGTCGCCGATGCCCTGCTGTGACACGTGTTCCCTTACTTTGGTATTCCCCAAGCCATCCATTCCGATAATGCCCCCGAGTTCTCCGGAAAAGTCTGGGAAAAACTAGCCAGGATTTTCGGGTACAAGATCTCCCGCTCCTCACCATACTGGCCACAAGGGAACGCGGTATGTGAACGTAGCCATCGTACCCTTATCAATCAGCTACGCACCAGAATCGAGGCTACAAAAGACAACGATTGGCCGGCACATGTAAAAATTGTCCAATGGGGCATGAATTTGTGTCCCCGAGAAGACTGGGTTTCCCCCCACGAAAGAATCTTTGGCGAAACCCCCCCTCCTACTACCCCTACGCCATCACCTGCAACCGCCCGCTTCCGCTCCCACTACAGACCCGCTACACCTGTTAAAAGGGCGGATATACCACCTACAAAAGAACCTAGACCTTGGACCCGACACAGCCACCAACCCTTTCAACCCGGGTGACACAGTTGTCGTCGCCCAACTTCCCACTCCCCACAAGCTCCCCCCCCGTTTCATGGGGCCCCACACAATCACCAAAGTCCCCAACCCATACCAAGTAGTCGTAGACTATCACGGCACTCCCCGTACCCTCCGCAACCGTCACGTGCGGCCTTTCCGCACGCCCACCTCCCCCGCTCCGGCCCCACACCCCCAGCCCCCTCTGGCTCCTGCACCACCCTTTACAGTCACATATGAGTGCTAAGTTTCCTCCTCACCCTCCCACTCCGCCCCCCCCTACCATTTCCACCTCCCCGGCCACCACCACCCCCAGCACCTCACCTGACACCTCCCCCGCCACCCCTCCCTCACCCTCACCCCTTCCTTCCATGGCCTCCCCCTCAGCGTCCACTCCCACATCTTCCGTCCACGCCACCACACCCTCACAACAACCCACTACCACCCCCCCTCCCCCACCCACCATCCATACACCCACTCCGCCAACACCGCATCCCACCATGCCCACAACACTCAAAACAACCTGCCCATCCCAGAAGCCCACTTCTCCCCCGACCCCGACCCTCGAGACCACCACCACCCGCTCGGGCCGCCTCTCACGCCCGCCCGACCGATACTCACACACCCCTACACCACCCACCTCTCCACGACTTCACACCGTCAAGCTACATCAGGCCCAAATCCCCTCTACCTGTACTCCCCGGAGACTCAACGCCGCATTACCACGGCACAAAACTCGGCCCTTACCCGCAGTATCCAGCATTCAGCCCCCAACCACACTGACAGCCACACCAAGCAAGATGAGAGTGAAGCGGGCTGTATGGGCACCTACCCTTGGCAGGAACCACAGACTCCGCGGGCCACACCACCTGCTAAACCTCCTCCATTCTACCACCGCCACCTCCACACTCTTCCTCACCTGCGACCGAGCACAAGAAGAGAACCCCTACACTGTTGCCTAGCAAACTACGCTGCAACACCTCCAGCCCGTCTACAACACCTCCAACACACAAGCGTTCCACCTCCAGCCACGAGGACGTGACTTTTTACAGGGGGAGAGTGGTAAAATGCGTGGCTTGAAGAACAGTGCCCCCGAAGAATACCATAGTACCCCCGACGACAGGGCAAGCCAAACACAGCTTAGTATGCCCGAAAATGCGCCGACACCCCCACACGGACCCCACGGGGTAGCCGCCACCAGTCACCACCACTCCCAGCAACAGCGACATATGTCAGCCCGGGCCGTGCGCCCCTGTGTCATGTAGCCACCACACCACCGCCACTGTAGGAGAAGGACACTACCTTCGCAGAGTGGAATTGCTGAGCCAGCTAGGGGTGGAGTTAGAAAAGATACTCCAGACGGCGCCCCTCTGGTAGAGACGATCTATGGTCGCTCCCAAAGTATTCCGGTAGAGACGAGCTATGGTCGCTCCCAAGGTGTTCAGGTACAGACGATCTATGGTCGCTCCCAAAGTGTTCCGGTAGAGACGATCTATGGTCGCTCCCAAGGTGTTTAGGTACAGACGATCTATGGTCGCTCCCAAAGTGTTCCGGTAGAGACGATCTATGGTCGCTCCCATCCTCGTGAGACGATCTATGGTCGCTCCGAAAGTGTTCCAGTAGAGATGATCTATGGTCGCTCCCATCCTTGTGAGACGATCTATGGTCGCTCCGAAAGTGCTCCAATAGAGACGATCTATGGTCGCTCCCATCCTCGTGAGACGATCTATGGTCGCTCCGAAAGTGCTCTGGTAGAGACGATCTATGGTCGCTCCCATCCTCGTGAGACGATCTATGGTCGCTCCGAAAGTGCTCCGGTAGAGACAATCTATGGTCGCTCCCATCTTTGTGAGACGATCTATGGTCGCTCTCATCTTCGTGAGACGATCTATGGTCGCTCCCATCTTCGTGAGACGACCTATGGTCGCTCCGAAAGTGCTCCTGTTGAGATGAACTATGGTCGCTTCCATCCTCGTGAGACGATCTATGGTCGCTCCGAAAGTGCTCTGGTAGAGACGATCTATGGTCGCTCCGAAAGTGCTTCGGTAGAGACGATCTATGGTCGCTCCCATCCCCGTGAGACGATCTATGGTCGCTCCGAAAGTGCTTTGGTAGAGACAATCTATGGTCACTCCCATCCTCGTGAGACAATCCATGGTCGCTCCGAAAGTGCTCTGGTAGAGACGATCCATGGTCGCTCCCATCCTCGTGAGACGATCTATGGTCGCTCCGAGAGTGTCTTGGTAGAGACGACCTATTGTCGCTCCCTTCCTCGTGAGATGATCTACGGTCGCTCCGAGGGTGTGCAGAGAGAGGTGAGTAGAGAGACGTCCCCACGGCAGGAGACTGGAGCCCAGGCTTCCTGTCCCAGAGTGACCCAGACAGGCCTCCCAGCCTCCCCTGGTCTCTGTTCCCTACGCCTGGCTCTAGAGCAGACGCACCTGACGGACCCTAGTGGAAGTCGCTGCCGCAGCCCTCCCCTGTCGGCGCCCCTAGACGCTGGAGACCGCAGCCCACAGACTCTCTCGGTTCTCCCCAGGACACCCGGGCGTGATCTCTCTAGGCCCCCCCACGACGCCGGGACTTATCACAGAGGTTCCTGGAGCTATTCGGCCCCAGTCCTGAGGGCCACATGCCTGAGCCAAGCCTGGAAGCCATGGGAAGCCCAGGACGCGAGAGGACGCCCTTACGAGTTATCCCGTGCCCTCTCGGCACGCCTCGCATTGGCGGTGTCCCTAGCCCGGCAGGATCGCCGACGACGTGTTCCTGCCTATCCCCCTGATGAATACGTGTGATATTGTAGCACGAGTGATTTAGGTTAAGTGTGATTTCCCCTAATGTAAGTATTGTGCAGTGATTTCATATAGTAAATATCGGGGTAAATACGATCACAGTGAGAAGTTAAAGGACGAGAGTGTGGAACAAGATCTGATTGACTATACGTGTGAGTGACATCCCTGTTATACAATTAATAAGCCTGTGCCGCCGGGAGATTCCCCTATAAAGACATACCCCCATTACTGTGAAGGAATATTGTGAAAGGAAGTATTAATAGTATTCTCTCCCTCCCCCACGCTACCCATAAATCTTGTTTATCACCCTCTCTCACTCCAATATCTCGAGTAAGTGTAAATCAAGAATAAAATCAATTACCAAAGTCTTTTGGCTAGTGGAAACCATATAAACTTCACGGGTAATATCTGCCGCCCTCCAGTATTACCATAACTTTCCTCTAGCCGTCACAAGTCACCCCCCCCACATCCCCTATCTCCTCCTAGAGAGACTCAACCCCCCTCCCGCGCCCCCGCGCGCGCCTATATTTACTGCACTCGTGATACACTGGGATTGTTTGTGTTGTCATTACTATCAGAGAAGCAAGTATCCTGCGAGATACACATATCCTAGATAAGGTTTTATATTGCTATATATTGTGCTGTAATATCTGCTAATTTGTCCTGTGTCTGACTGTGGTAATATACTGTACGTGTAAAGGTTGTTGCCTAGAGTTTTTGTGTCCTGCCTCTCTTTATTGCACTAGCTTCGGTCTCGAAAGAGGACCCCGCTCCACTCTAGGTGAAATAGGAACGAGAAGTCGAGCCTAATTTCACCTAGCATTACACCCTGATCGTGTTTTTCTTACAATATTCATCCGGCCAGCTCGATCTCTTGTCAGTTCCCTAGCCTCATCGACTTAAGAACCTCTCTTCCTCACACATATATCCACCATATCTCTCCACCTCCTTGGCCTACCTTGCCTCCTCCCTCCTTCAAATTCGCTCAGATATACCTTTTTCACCACTCTGTTGTTATCCATTCTCTCCACATGACCATACCCGTCTCAGTACAGTATAATGTTCTTCCATATACCTTCCCTACCACACTCATTAAACTTATGCCCCGATAATTCCATTTACATTTTTGTACAGGAGTACAATCACGGCCTTTTTCCACTTTTCTGGCACAGTTTCACTCATCCATGCCTTCCTACATAGTTATCTCCGGCAAGTATTTCATCCCGCTCTCTCCACTACACTTAATCATCTCTGCTTACACCTCATCAGCCCCAGCTGCATTCCCATTTTTCAGCCGCTTCACAGCGCTCTTCACCTGTGCGAAGGTCACGTTTCCTGGCAGTGCACTCCTTCTCTGCACACCCCCCAAACCAATCATGTTTACAGTGGCTCTGCTTTCTCTATTCCCATTCATCAGGCTGTAACTTGGCGGATATTTTCGTTCTTTTGCAGCCAATTCCCAACCGCTTAGTTCCAGAATGAAGCCATTTCATAGCTCTACATGCATTCCACCGCTTTTCCACACGACTAACGCCATATTATAGTGTTATGAAGTTAGAGTTCAGTACTTGAGATGGAATATTCGTTCAAGTTAAAAGTATACAGATTATAGTTATATCACTTGTTATTATAAAACAGTGCACTGCTTACTCTTTACATGACCCTCTTCAGCTAGAGAAAATCACTTTTTTCTTGACCCTTTTTTATGGCTTCGAACGGTAGCTTAGGAAAGAGAATAAGAAAATCACTAATTCAAAGGTTATGTTAGAGTGTATCATTGTTATAATAATAGCTTACTGTATATCCGATTCAGGCCAGGGGATTTCCATCAGTCGAATGATACCATCTAGGGGTAGTCGTTAAATATTTACCTGACTCTCCATAACCAGACTCCACATCCCAGAGCTCATGTAGGGACTAGGGAGGTTGTGACAAAAAACGTCAAACCCTCTCGTAATGACGCACAGCCACTCCTACACCCAGCCTCAATCCCTAACACCCAGCCTCATCCCCCATCGCCCACCCTCCTCCTCCAATGCCCACTCTCCTCTCCAACACCCCTCCTCGTCCCCCAACACCCCTCCTCCTGCCCCAACAACCCTCCTCCTTCCCCAACACCCCTCCTTCTTCCCCCTCCTACCCTGTCCTCCCCCCCTTCAACCCCAGCACCCTCCTCTCCCAACACCTCCCCCATAAACACCCAGTCTTTTTCCTCAGCACCCAGCCACCCTTCTCCATGAATTCTCCTTAATTAATAGAGTTATCTGTACTATAATCTGTTCACTTTAACTTGGCCTAAAGTGGCCATCTCTCCGTTTTGAATACTGAACTGTATAAAAGACTGATACTGGGAATATGATGCTGATCACGTAGAAGCGTTATGGAAAGGATATAGTGCTGCAGTATTGTCATATTCTTCATTGGGCAATGGATAATAAGCTGGAAAAGGACGATAGTTTCCTGCAGAATTAAGGGGGACGAAATACCGAGAACTACAGCTTATGAATACCATCGGGAACCGGTAACGTAGCCTACTATAAGGGTGCTTTGATTGCATAGGGGTGAATTTTCAAAATAAAAATTCAATTAAGTGGCACTCCTTATTTTGTGAGGGTCCATGAGAAAAGTAAACAGACCAAATATCACTCAAATCGAGTTACGTTTAGAGGTTGCGCAACACTGGTAAGCTTGCAATGCAAAACTAACTACGGTATATTGACGTGACCAGTAGTTTTAGATAAACAACGAAATAGCGACACGATAGAGCACACCGCCGTTCATTTTAACTTGTTACTGGCTTCGGAAGCTGTCGGAAAACCTTTTTGATGTTCCTTGACAATTTAAAGCATGAACTGGATCTGCTTTTCGTTTTGAGTTCTTCCAGCCTTCGTGAAGGTTTAAATCAGTGTTACGCCTCGCTCTGCAACGTCATTCACTACGTTCAAAGATTCCACCCTGGCCTTTGCTAAACGAAAACTTGTGTTGTTTTCCCAGTTTACTGGGTCCTCTTGCAGGAAATAAACCGGAAGGGAGAGTGAACAACTTGTACGTATTGGAAGAGCAGAAGTCTGCCATTTGTTTTCCTTGTGGGTTTGGTACCGAAACTCGCCGGGGAGGATCTGTTGACCCTTCAGCAGGATAATTCATATTCTCCACCATGTTTCGTTTTTCATCGAAGTCAGCTGCAGGATCAAATAGTGACAGGCCCACTTTCACCTCACAGAGGTACCAAAAGTGCTTGCTAAAGCTCTTGTACCCAGCAATGTTGGTGTCTTAAAGTTCTCGAAGGAGGGAAAGGTCGCATCATGGAGCGCTTGCAGCTTCTCTTGCGAAAACCACGGAACAACATAATATTGGGTGACGAATAGGCAGATATCCCGCAAGCCAGAAATCAGGCCATCAAACTTGCATTGTTCACTAGAAGTTGAAGGACATTGGTTCTTGTACAACCTGAACTGGGATGTGAAGATCCAAATCTTGTAAGGGTAGATTACACTTGCCATCCGGCGTGCTCGATGCAGAGCGCGCATGAACACTGGATATCGGCGGCCATGAGGTATTCCTCCCAGGAAAATAACTACAGCTTCAAGAAAATCTTTGTAATCATCTCTGTCATGATTCAGCCTTAGGAGAGTGTGCTTTTTTAACAATTTTTCCTGCACATGGACAGGTCATGACGGCTGTACTGTCGTTGTCCACTGCAGTAAAGTTCACAAGGGCCAAAAATAACGAAGGCACTGGAAATTCGTAATTTGAGGTCCTTTGGAAGGATCAGCAACAAGAGAGGAAAATGATGCTCCCAGGGGCAGTTCAAGAACGTGTTGTCGGCTTGCTGAGTATATCATTTCACTCCCGAGAGCTTTCTCCAGTCACACTTACACCTCCATAAATGCTGATGTTGACGTCTGCAGTTTCAAAGCAAAGAGCTTTTATTTTGGTGCCAAGATCCGTCTCCGACGCACTCGATGATACCGCTCCTGCTGTCACATGGGTCAGTGGAATTCGTTAACTCATAAATACGGCAAGAAAAACGAGAAGGGACAGTAACGTAACAACAACGACAAGGAACTATTAGAAAAACGCGCCCCAAGCTACCGTGCTGAGAGGTACTCTATCGGTCTTTTTGAATGATGAGGACACATGAATCCTGATGATATATAAAAGTTTAGTTTTTTTTTTTTCTTTTTGCATGTGTTGTTTGTAAATGTAAGCATGTTGTGTAATCATCATATTCTAATTTGACTAGTATTTTCACTCAATAGATTACACTCATTGGTCCTACTTGTAAAGCTGATGTGAGTAAAAAGGGAAAACTTTGCGGTCTTTGCGGGTCCTCTAAATGTTTGACGATCTGAAAATAATAATAGTAGTAGTAGTTAGTAGTAGTAGTAGTAGTAATAATAATAATAATAATAATAATATTAATAATAATAATAATAATCCACGTGATTTATTTTCCCCAGGAACCTCATCATAACCCGGGTTACGACACCCTTATTTTACATATATGTTCAATTTTTACAAGCACCTTAATGTACCACATTACTTAAAAAACGTTCTTACCGTTGTGTGCTGAGAGTCGCTGGATGAAGGTAAAAACGAACAACACTTGAAAGAGCATGTTGTAACTCTTTTGTAGTTTATTTTGTGTTAATATAGTTTCAGTGATGCACAGTCCTTGAGAACTGATTTAGAAATGTATAACATCTGAAATTAGCATGATGTTTATTTGTGTGGCCGTTTGTATGTGTTTTTTCCGTGGCTTTTGCTGTTTTACTTAACGTACCACTTTCAGTTTTATCGTCACCCAAGATAGGAACGGATGGGTAAAATGCTCGATAAGTGGTTTACGAGAAGATTTTCTTTCTTCATTTTGCTCGTCGTTTTTATGAGTGGTATTAATAAAGGATCTTATTCATTTCTTACGATTATCAAGCCTGAAGCAGTTTATTATTGTCTGGAATAATGTTTTGCTGTATTGTCCACTATAATATTTATTTTGACATGGTTGTTAATTCTTCAGTAGCACTATGGGTGAAAACCAGTATAACCAGCTGTACACCCAAGATGACCAAAGTTAATGAATTGGGGCCTAGATGATGTGTTAAACTGACTCATCTCAGTGCCAGGTATTTTGACGATGACTTGGCGAGAGTACGCTGGTGTCTAGGATCGTATTTGTCGCGGATCTAAACCAACACTGGGGTCTTGGATCGTATTTATCATGGATCGAAACCAACCCTGATGTCTAGGGTCGTATTTATCACGGATCTAAACCTACATAGATGTCTAGGATCGTATTTATCACGGATGTAAACATTGATGTCTAAGATCGTATTTATCATGGATCTAAACCTACTGTACAGTGGTGTCGAGGATCATATTTATCATGGATCGAAACTTACATTGGTGTCAAGGATCGTATTTGTCATGGATTTAAACCTACATTGGGGTCTAGGACTATTTATCGTGAATCAAAACGTGCATTGGTGTGTAGGACCGTATTTATCATGGATCTAAACCTACATTGGAGTTTAGGATCATAATTATCACGGATCTAAATCTACATTGGAGTCTACGAGCGTATTTATCATGGATCCAAGCCACCATTAGGTTGTGGGGGGGGGAACAAAATAACAAGCAGTTTTGACCTGATTTGGAAACAAGGATAAGGAGATTTGATTTAGAGGACAACCAAAGGCCAAGGTCAAAGGTCAAGGTCATTGGACAAAGTCAACTCAAGCAGCTTTAATTTTATTTGAACAGTATTGGTGGAAGGGTTAAAGGTTAGGCAAGCGTTCGATTTTGAGAATAATATGACGATGGTGAAGGTCATAAGGCAGAGTCAGATATTCGACCCTTTGATCAAATGGTGGGGATGAATGTTGTACGCTGTCAGTGCTCTTTGATAGTTCTTGTTTGGGGGCACCCATTCTCTCTCTCTCTCTCTCTCTCTCTCTCTCTCTCTCTCTCTCTCTTTCTTTAGTGCTGATGATGTGTTCGTCTTGGCTTTTTTCTAGGTACTCCTCTCGTATCTCTAAATTTGTCCAGTCTTAATTTACGATGAGCCTTGGGGGCAGTTTAGCTCTTATCTCTTTAGGTCCTTTTCAGGCGAATCTACACCAAGTCTTTGCCGTAAATCGCCCTTTTTTTTTCTTTCTTTTTTTTTTCCCCTATTGTTTGCTATCAAGCCTTCAACCAGTTCGAGGAAAATTGCGTTTTACATTTTCGTTCCTAAATCTATGCAGCTAAATTGCCAGTTTCCCCAGTTTGCACGTGCAGTAATGTAAAAATACGGTACATTATACTTGGATATAAAATGGGAGTTGATGCTAAGTATTTACAGAATGAGGTAGTGTAGATTTTTTGAATATGTATTTCATGGCTAGATTTTTTATTTTAATTTCGGAAAAAAGTTATATTCTGTAACATCCCTTACTTACAAGTAAGGTTACTTGTACTCTGGTTTTATTTTCGAGACATTTCGGGAAAACAGACTTGCTTCTTTTGTAACACTACTGAGATAGACTGGATGAGTCAAGTGGAGTGAGGCAGGGTTGATTATCTCGAGTTGCGTGTAGATAAGACTGATTACTTATGTTTCTAGAAGAGGCTCAAGTAAACCACTGCCACCATATATATATATATATATATATATATATATATATATATATATATATATATATATATATATATATATATAGATATAGATAGAGAGAGAGAGAGATGGATGGATAAAATGGATATAATTGGATGTACAGTTGCCTGCAAAAGTTCCGTTCCTCTTCTTGCCCTTTAGCAGCTCATAACAGTATATTCTGTTTTTGGTAACTATCTATCTGTCTGTCTATTGCCAGACGCCATAATCCCGTAAGGGGTGGCCATTTGACTTTATTTGTTTTACGGGGAGGGGCACTAACCCTCCACCAAGCCACTTGCTGGCACGTAGGGAGCACGTATGATTTGGTTATATGGTTACCACCCAGGGTTGTAAATGGTTTCTTGGCTTACAGGAAACCATTTGGCTTGTCACTTAATGTAAAGCCACCTGTAAAGGAAAGAAAAGCAGTAAGAAGTGACAGGAAAGATGGGAGAAATGAGAAGAGAGGAGGGCAGGCACAGAAAAAGAATGATAAAGGCTGAGGAAGAAGTAGGCAGCAATACTCAAGTGAGTGGATGATGTAGTGCTAAAAATAATATATAGTTACAAGTATCTGGTTATACGACCAAACATAATAGTGACTACATGCAGCATTACTTATATTAATGGAGTGGGTTATTGTAGGACAGGACGCATGGGACTTTAGCGGGGGACTGTACATATATTGGATTAATGTTGCCGTATGTTAGAAACGTGTCGCCCTGATGTTAGAGATTAGTTTGACTGTTGTTGGAAAATAATTATTCGTCGTTGTCCTGCACACTTCGTTTGCGTCTTGATGTTGATGCCGTCTCCCTCTCACGTTGCCGCCGACAGTCGTTGTGAATCAGACCTCGGGTATGTTCATGAGGTAAATGGTATCCCGCCTTATGTTACCATTTTCATCTCCTTTTGTACCCCAGTTGGGAGAAGTAGAAAAGACGTTGGGGGAGGGGGTTATAAAGGGTAGAGTAGCTGTACAGTGTTTGTGTGTGTGTGTGTGTGTGTGTGTGTGTGTGTGTGTGTCTGTCTGTGTCTGTGTGTGTGTGTCTGTTATCTCTCTCTCGCTTTCCTGCCTAGCGTCAATCTCAGCTGCCTCTTAATTCGGGGATTTGAGGCGTGACATAATTGACCTTCATCAGCTCTGATATTCTGCCAGCTGTAAGACTCATATTCGTC